>NC_132838.1:89226073-89534573 GCF_048164855.1 Canis lupus baileyi | reverse complement strand
TCTGGTCTGGAAAATACAGGCATTTTTACTCTTCAAACTCTGTCAAGGATTATTTTCAGTTTGATGTATTTTTGTTATACTTATATTGAATATTTAATTTTATATGTGTATTAAATAACATTTAAACCTTGGAAAAATACTTCATCCCATTTTTAAGGCTTGATTTTTCCTACTTGATGCTTCCTACTTGTTGCTATTTATTGCCAAAATCACATTAAAAAAGTATCAAACTGCTTAATGCCCTGGAAGGACTGCCATATTCTCCTCCCCAACAGAGTTGTTTACAAGGCTGACATTTTCCTAAGAATGGCTTTTGAGGTTTTCATGAATATATATAAACTTTCACAAGTGTGTTTTTATTCAGGCGAAGAATTGAACAGGGACTTATGATCATAGGTAGAATAAGCGATCTGAAAATCTGTTTGTAAACCTTTAAGTAACATTCTAACCTTTGGGCTGCTTCTGGGTAAATTCCTTTAAACACACACACACACACACACACACACACACAAATTCAACATCTTATGCACACCCTCGAAACTATGTTAAATATGTTCCTTCATGCTGCTGGGTCTTTCTCTAAGCAAGCTGCTGTGGAGCCTGGCATCTTGCTCACTTTGTGCTTCTCAACCTTGTGTCCCATGAGTGCTGCTCTAAGTCCATTTTCGGTATTCTGCAGAAATGGAGCTTTCCAGGCTCCCTGTAGGCTGATTTGCATAGTTTCTCCTCGGAGAACCCAAAGTAGAACACATACCACGTTATACTGTAGCTGTCCCCATGTCTGTCTCTCCTGCTAATGTGACTTCTTTGAAGACTAGGATCTTTGTCTTTATGGCTTCAAGGCCCCATTCACTGCCTGACATGTAATGTTCAATTAGTGAATTGAATGAATGAATGAATGAATGAGAAAGAAAGAAAGAAAGAAAGAAAGAAAGAAAGAAAGAAAGAAAGAAAGAAAAGGAAGGAAAGGGAAAGGAAGGAAGGAAAGAAAGAAGGAAGGAAGGAAGGAAAGAAAGAAAGGAAAGAAAGAAAGAAAAGAAAGAAAGAAAGAAAGAAAGAAAGAAAGAAAGAAAGAAAGAAAGAAAGAAAGAAAGAAAGAAAAGAAAAGAAAAGAAAAGAAAGAGAAAGATTGCATGAATTAGTTTGCTGGCAGGTAATGAATATGAACTCAGAAGAGCATAATTTAAACACAAATGACGAACATTGACATGCCGGCATGACGAAGGCCCCAAATATTTTTTAATTGCTTTCCCTATTGGGAAATGTTCTAGATAGTGTTACCATATGTAGTCTGAATGGCAAGAAAACATTTGAATATGGCTATCTTGTGGAAGATCTATTCCCATAGGGCAGGTTGCACTTATAATGAGCAAATAATTAATGAGTCTTCTCCTCATTCCAAGGAGGATCTGAGATGAGGCTCTACCCAAGAAATGGCAGTGGCACCAAACCACTGGCACTAATGCAATCAGCAGAATTCATGGCAGAAGAGACATAAATAGGAGCCCAAGGTCCCAGAGAGTTAACAGCAGACATGGACATAAACCCTAAACCTTCAGAGGCCTATTCTCCTGTCCTGCCCATTCTTCCTTGTAGCTTAGCTTCATCAGTATTTAATGAAGTGTCTGTTTTTATGAGAAGACCAGTAAGGACTTGTGGGTAGTGCCCCTCACCTCTTGCATCTGTCTACAGGTTGGCCTATGTAGTTGGGTAATTAGATAATTAGCTGTTTTCCCCTTGCTCATTTGGCCTTGCTTATTAGAAAGCAGACACGATCTGTGACAAATTAAAAATATGGACTTCTCTGGCCCTAGCTAGAGGTTGGAAGTGTTACCACTAACTCCAATATGGCCTCCAGGTGTCACAGATCTAAAAGTTTTAGAAACTCTAGAGTTTTCAAAAACTTCCCTACCACCTTGTAAATTCAGAAATGCCCTCTAGGTTGAGACTCACTGATGTAGAACAAATTTTACAGAAAAGAATTATGTAAATAAATATTGTTGGCTAACGTTTTGATTGCATTTACAAATTGAAAAATGAAGTGTGCCATTTATTAGACAATCTTCTGATTGTTGGATAACTAGGAGAGAGAGAGTGCGTTATTGTGGAGAGCACAGATTTGAAGTCAGACAACTCCGGATCAGATCTCAGCCCTGCTACCTCTTGACTTGACCCCAGGCACATTGTCCCAAGTCACCGCCTCACTCCCACACTTGATGAAGAGGCCACCGAAGAGCCTGACTACTTTGTAGCCATCTTCTATTTAAGCTCTCTGCAGATCCCGGGAGTCATAAAAATAGAAATGTTTGTACCAGCTCCTGGCCTACCTCCCAATCCACATTTCCTTTGAGAATCATGTTATGTTTCTTATGCATTATCATTAGCTCATATCTGCTTTCCCCCTTTCATTTTATGTTTTATATGTTATTCTGTGGCCTGTCATCAGCCTGTGTGTCTTCAAAGGCATATGTCATTCTTCTTTTCAGTGTCACAAGACAGTCATCCCTTGTGGGATGCATTTCCAGGCTCCTCACATCAGATGGCTTTCAGTGGGCTGGTCTGTGGGAGCCATAGACAGGGATTGGCGGGTACAGGGGGTAAGGAGAATCCAGGATGTTTTTCCCCATCTTCTGCCTTTGGGGGAGGGGGGTGTCTCCATAAGTGACTCTGTCTTCCCCATGCCTCCCAATGTGCCTCTCCTTCTGTGGCTCTAGTGTCTACAGTCAGCCTTCACCACAGTGTTCTGGTCCCAACAGATGACCCCCAGCCTTTGAGGTTTGTTAACACCCCTTTCTGTCAGTGTGTCTCTAGCCTTTAAAGCCCTAGTGGCTTCCTGCTGATGTGAATCTCTGCATCTCATCGCCATTTTTGCCTAGCTTTTCGGCTCACCTGTCAAGTTTATACCTAATTCCATGTATTGAGTTCCCTCTCTCTTGTTTTTAAATTAATTTATTTACTTCAGAGAGAAAGAGAGCATGAGTGTGAGGGCCCAAGGGAGAGAGAGAATCTCAAGCAGACTCCACGCTGAAGGCAGAACCCGACATAGGGCTCGGTCCCCCAACCATGAGATCACGATCTGAGCTTAAACCAAGAGTCAGATGCTTAACCGACTACACCACCCAGGCTCCCCTAAGTTCCCTCTCTTAACACACCCGGAATGGTTTCCGTTTTCCCTACTGGACCCTGACAGCTCTTTTGAAGTAGTAAAACATCTTTATTGCCTTTCCTAGTCAAGGTGATTAAGATGATCCTAAGCCTATGAAGCAGGCTGAAAGTATTGA
The DNA here is from genome assembly GCF_048164855.1 of Canis lupus baileyi. Lineage (NCBI taxonomy): Eukaryota > Metazoa > Chordata > Mammalia > Carnivora > Canidae > Canis > Canis lupus. Next base: position 89,531,292 of record NC_132838.1, on the reverse strand, counting down.
TTCCCCAGACTCACCACACAGAGGTAGTGATTTGGTTGTTGTGGTGTGTGGACCAAGAATCTTAATTTTCAGAAGGCTACCTGGATGGTTGCAATGCCCAGCACTGGTTTAGGAAACAATGGGGCCAGGCTAAAGTGGAGGTGCTTGGCGAGGGAGTCACTGTGTTCGTGCAGCCACTAAGGACTTCACTTCTGCATTCCAGGATCACAGCCTGAGTTGGCAAAATTAAAAATGAATACCTTCTATGGGTGTTATAGGACAGTCAGGTATACGTGTCAATAGCACAGGCTAAATGGGAGCATGCTAAGGGATTATTTGCAGTGTGAAATGAGATCATATATGGGGCAGCTTCTCACACATAGTTGTTGCTCAACAAATGATAGTGTCTCTCCTTCCCTCAAATTAAGTGAAAGCACAGAAATGTAGAAAGCTATGAAATCATGTAAATTATATATTTCTGAAGCCAACAGAATCCAGATACTAAATATCAGAATGGATAGATAAGCAATTAAATAGTCAAAAAATTTTTCATTGCTTGGTATGTATCATGGTTATCTGAGCTGGTGTCTCAACATTCTAATCATATGACACTGTGTTGGCTCTGTTTAATGTCAGAAATAATTTAAGAAAATAAGTTCTTGCTGGGAGTCTGTATCAGATTACATGTTAACACATTTCCTAAGGAGACCTGAGCCTTATGATTATGCCCTTACTTGGCCACTAGAATTTCTGCATTCCAGGTTCTTGCCAGAGACTATAACTTTGAGTGCTTCACTGTCCAATTCTTATCAAAAGGTTGGTTATGAGAAATAATTTTCATGGAGGATTGCCTGAAGGATATGCAGTCCATTCATTCCTCATTTAGATAGCCTAAATATTATTCATGGTTTAAGTCAAGTCATTAGATCTCAATGTAATAGCTTCTTGTCAGTTTCCCTTGGCAGGATTAGTGAAAAAAGACACATCTATCCTTATGGAATTTTTGAACTCTGTGTTAAAAGAGGAAACTCTCAAATTAAGAGTACAATTCCATTTACAGTTGCATCACAAATAATAAAATACCTAGGCATTAACTTAAGCAAAAAGATGAAATACCTGTATTCTGGAAACTATAAAACATTGGTGAAAAAAATTAAAGTCAACACAAACAAATGAAAACCTATTCTGTGCTCATGGCTTGGAGGAATCAATGTTGTTAAAATGCCCAAACTACCGAAGCTATCTACAGATTTAATGCAATCCCTATCAAAGTACCAACGTTTCTCACAGAACCACAACAAATCCTAAAATTTGTATGGAACTGCAAAAGACCTCAAATTGCCAAAGCAGCCTTCAGAAAGAAGAACATAGCTGGAGGTATCACAATCCCAGACTTTAAGATCTACAAAGCCATAGTAATCAAAACAAGATGGTACTGGTATAAAAATAGACACATAGATTAATGGAACAGAGTAGAGAGCCTAGAAATCATCATTTATTAGGTCAATTAATCTACAACAAAGGAGACAAGAATATATAATGGGGAAAAGACAGCCCCTTCAACAAATGGCGCTGGGAAAACTGGACAGCTACATACCAAAAAATGACACTGGACCACTTCTTTATACGCAGAAAGTCAAAATGAGTTAAAGACCTAAATGTGAGACCCAAAACCATAAAACTCCTAGAAGAAAATACAAGCAGTAATGTCTTTTTTTTTTAATTTTTATGTATTTATGATAGTCACACACACACACGCACAGAGGCAGAGACATAGGCAGAGGGAGAAACAGGCTCCCTGCACCGGGAGCCCGATGTGGGATTTGATCCCGGGTCTCCAGGATCGTGCCCTGGGCCAAAGGCAGGCGCTAGGATCCCCAAGCAATAATTTCTTAGATGCCACCCATAGAAACATTTTTCTAAACAGGCAAGGAAAAAAAAAAAAGAAAAACTGTTGGGACTGCACCAAAATAAAAACCTTTTGCAAAGCAAGGCAAACCATAAACAAAATAAAAAGGTAAACTCCTGAATGGGAGAAGATATTTGCAAATGATATGTACACTAAAGGGTTAATATCCAAAATATATTTTTTAAAAAAAACTTATACAACTGAACACAGAAAGACCCCAAATAATCCAATTTTAAAATGGGCAGAGTACCTGAATAGACGTTTCTCCAAAAAAGACATCCAGATGGCCGACACGTGAAAAGATGTTCAACGTCACTCATCATCAAGGAAATGTAAATCAAAACCACAATGAGGTATCACCTCACACCTGTCAGAATGGCTAAAATCCAAAACACAAGAAATAACAAGTGTTTGGTGAGGATGTGGGAAAAAAAGGAACCCTTGTACACTCTTGGTGGGAATGCAAACTGGTGTAGCCACTGTGGAGATTCTTCAAAAAATTTAAAAAAGAATTACCATATGATTTAGTCATCCTGCTTTTAGATATTTACCCAAAGAAAACAAAAACACCAATTTGAAAAGGTATTTTTCAAATACTTTTCAAATACCCCTATGTTTATTGCAGTGTTATTTGCAATTGTCAAGATACGGAATCAATCCAGGTATCCACTGATAGATGAGTAGATCAAAAAGATATGGTTTCTTCATACAATGGAGTATTACTCAGCCATAAAAATTAATGAGATCTTGTCATCTGCAACAACGTGGATGAACCTAGAGGATATAATACTAAGTGAAATACATAGACAGAGGAAGACAATTGCCCTGTGATTCCATTTGTATTTGGAATTCAAGAAACAAAACAAATGAAAAAAAATAAAAAGATAAAAAAATAGACCCTTAAATATAGAGAACAAACTGGTGGTTACTAGAGGGAAGGTGAAGAGAGGAGGCTACGGAGTGAAATAGATACGGGGATTAAGAGTATACTTATCTTGATGAGCACTGAGAAATACAACGAATTGTTGAATCATTATGTGAAACTAATATAACACTGAAACTAATATAATATAACACTGCATGTTAATTACACTTCTGTTGAGAGAGAGAGAAAGCTTGCACAGGTTTCTAGACAGAGAAAAACAATTAAGTGAGCCAGAGAGGGGCATCAGACTAGCATGACATTACTCACCTGTGAGCCAGGTAGCAAGAACAGAGCAGTACCATATATATAGAAAGTTGAAGGAAGAGGACTGAGCTAAGAATCCTGTAACCAGCCAAGAGATCTAGCCATATATGAGGCCAAAAGAAAGCGACATTTCTGGACATGGAGTGACTCAAAGTGGGCCATCAGTGTCCCACTGCTGAGGAAATTAAAAAGCATTCCAGCCAAATAAAGTTGAATTCGAAAAAGGTGTTACAGTAGAGGATGAAGAGCCAGAGAAACAATGATGATCAATGAACCTTGTAAAACTTTCATCAAGTCTAAGGAAATGATGAGAATGTGACTACGAGCTATAAATTTTCACTTAAGATTTCTTCAGACAGAAGATCCATGTGGGCTAAGAGGAGATGTTTAGTGGTTCAAAGTAAAGCAGTCAGTGAGAAAGTTAAAATACTCTGAAATACCCCCTGTGGATGAGGAAGAGAGAAGAGATGTTGTAGATTGGTTTCTCTAGAAACAGGCAATGAAACAGTTTGGGGTCCAGGATACTCATTAGAAGTCCATACCTGTGTTATGCAAAAAAAGCAGGTTGAAGTCCTAACCCCTGGTACCTGTGAATGTGACCTTTTTTGAAAATAGAGCCTTTGTCACCAAGTTGAGACGATGTCATGAGGGTGGTCCTCACAAAATGTGACTGATGTCCTTATGAGAAGAGGAAAATGTTTTGTGAAGGCAGAGACACACAGGGAGGACACTGAGGACAGACCCATGCAACCACAAGGCAAGGAACACTCAGGGTCAATGGCTGCCACCAGAGGCAGGAAGAGGCTGGGAAGGATTTTACCCAGAGCCTCTGGGGGGTATGGCCCTGCTGACACCTTCACTTTGGACTTGTAGCTTCCAGAAACGTGAGAGAATAAATTTCTGCTGTCTCAAGGCACACATGTGGCGATGAGTACAACCTGTGAATGGAGGAGGTAGGGAGCACAGTTGGGCAGGCAGAGGTAGAAGCCAGGCTTCCATGCAAGACCCATGAAGCCAGCCCAACTTGGGGTTGGGCTGCTCCGTCATTCAGTCATGGGATGTGGGCAGCCTCGGGGACACCATTGCCTGGGTGAGGTGGTTCTTCACAGAGACAGCCATAGGAACACAGATTTTCTTAATGATTTAAAAATAGAATGATAACTAAGCAGATATACATGGAATGAAATGTTTTCATTGCTAGGAGGAAAAAAAAATGGAATTATGATTTGGTTAATCCAGCACAGAAGAAATGGGTAAAACTAAATAACAATAAATTGTAGTTACAAGTAAATAAATATAATGAGAGCAAACCAGACATAATCATAACACAATAGATGTGAATTTGTTGAAATCCCCTTTCCAACGACAGACTCTTAAATTGGCAAAAACAAAAGAAAAACCTGGTTTTAAGCTATTTGTAAGGAACACAGACAAAACAAAATGACAACCAGAAAAGTTAAAGAAATGAGCAAGGCTATGCCAAGTATGTGCAAATAAAAGGAAAACAGAAGTGGTGTACATCAACCACAGTGGAACCAAACTAAAATTATTAAATAGGAGAAGAAAAGGTACTTCTAAAAAATAAAGCGTACATTTCACAGGAACACTGTACTACATGCATTATACACTGGCCAGTGTTGTTATGGAAATTTTAGGGCAAAAACCAAAAAGAAATATAGGAGAATATGATAGAACTATAATCATGGTATCATACCCCAAGCAGGAATAAACACCCTTATTCAAACATCTTTAAAGTTGTGGTACTTGTATTTCTCTGGACCAGACTTGTTAAGTGAGTTAACTATTTGAAGGACCATTACTACATTCCTTTCTATAAAAAGGTTGAAGCGTCAATCCAACAGTGCAGGAAGCCTACCTGCTTATTGACATACTTATCAGCCCTGGATGTCCACCATCTTTGAAATGTTTGCCAACCTCATGGGCAGATAATAGCTTCTCAGACCTTTTAATTCCTGTTCCCTTACCACTAATGGGGCTTACCCTTCTCACAGGTTGATCGGTGACATATATTTCCAGTTCATGTCCTTATTTTTAAACTGTGTGGCTTGTCTGTCTTCTTTTATAATCAGTTTGTTTCATCTCCTAGTATATTAGACACTAACCCTGTCATATGAGTTGCAAACTCTCATTCTTTTTTTGGCCTTGTTTATGGTGTCTTGTGCTGTAGACATTTTAAATTTTTACAGGGTCAAATCTGTTCATTGTTCCTTTATGGATTTATGTTATGGATTTACTGTCTGACTTGGAAAGAGACAACCAACCTGAAATTATACAGGTGTTCCCCCTATATATTCTTCTAATACCTTTCTAGTTCCATTTTTAACGTTAAGTCTTTCCTTTATTTTGGCTTAAACTGATTGCATTGTATTATCTCTGTAGGCAGCTCTGATCTTTGTTGGGAGCTGAGGTAGAGAAGTGGATAAATAATAACCAGTCATTTCTATTTTAACAGAAACTTGGGAAGGAAAACATTTTCAACAATGAATAGGTCCCCCACCATGACCGACTGCAGATGACTTGCCATTTCATTCACAAAGGTAAGAAAATATAGTCTATGTTTTTTTTTTTTTTAGTCTATGTTTTTAATTAATTCCAACAGACTCACAATAGAGTGCTTACCTCGTTTATATTTACTTACAAATATTCTAAATCATCTTCTAGTTCACAACCTTTAACTTTGTCATTATCAAATTTAAAACAAATGACAAATAGAAACAGGAAATTTTCTGAATGTCAACATGCCTCAGGGGGCAGAATAGAACCCGGGAGATTTGGTTTCTGCTATTGATTACTGCATGCAGTTCAGTTTTTAAATAGCATTAGTGTTTTCCTTATTGTTAAATGTAGAGTGCTCTTTGCAAAATCCTTGGAGGATATAGCAAAATTTTAAAATGAAAACCCACGGCAGCCCGGGTGACTGAGTGGTTTAGTGCCATCTGCAGCCCAGGGTGTGATCCTGGAAGCCCAGGATCAAGTCCCACGTCAGGCTCCCTGCATGGAGCCTGCTTCTCCCTCTGCCTATCTTTCTCTCTCTCTCTGCCTCTCATGAATAAATAGATAAAATCTTAAAAAAAAAAAAAAAGAAAAGAAAACCCAAAGCATTCATAACCTCATCATCCCTAGATAATCACTAGTAGTCCTGTGAATTTCTTTCCTCCTTCCTTGCATGCACATGTAGAAATACATATAATTATATATAATCTTTTTTAAAACTACTTATCTCAACTCCCATAGTTATAAACGATGTACCTTAACTAGTACAGGTACATAGCAAGTTTAAGAACAAATTATAATTACTACCACTGTGTCCATTTTCAGTAGCCATTTGCAGTTTACCAAAACATATCCCAGCATCTCATTTGCCTCCCCTGCACAGACATCCTGATGAATAAGTCCATGTGACCTTTCTGAAACATCGTCCTAAGAAATACCTTTGAATTCAGGCAACATTTCGTGGTGTCCCTTTATCATTATTGTCTGTTTTGTTCTGCTTAAAGGGAACTGTTTTTTAAAGGATAGAAGTTTACCTCTTTCTCTCCTCTTCCCTACTGTCCATTCAGGGGTACCCTACAAAGTAAACACACACACACACACAAATCTCATCGTATGTCCAGCATTCGTGCTAGTTAGCTAACCCCTTCCTAATGTGGTTTTTCCAAACACTCTTTAGAGTTGCTCTTGAAGTTGTTTGGTTTTCAAAGCTGCCAAGTCTTACAAGTAAAATGACTGACATGGCATTCTCTAGGAAAGTCTTCATTCTGCTGCTTCTAGTACACAGTTGAAGGTTAAAGAAAATCCAACTCTTACTATCACTAGCACATACTAGGTTGGAGACACAAATGTACCCTTAGAGAAGTGGGCTAGAACTTCATACAGATAATTCACCAAAGAGATACAAAGAACCAAAGAAACATGACAGAGATGTCTGTCCTTACCATGAATCATACAAGTGCAAAATAAAATAATATTTTTGCCCAGAATTGGCCAAGTGTTTTGATTTTAAATGAAAACACTTGCTGCTGGTAGAGTTCTAAAGTAGGTGTATTTTACCCAGTAGACATTATTCTAAGAATCTCTGGCAGCTGTTGACTTGCTGTTGGAACTATAAGAACACAGAGTACAGTTTTACTTGTAACAGAAAAATAGGAAATATCCTGAATGTCCATTAATACATATCAAACTCTGATGTATTTTTATGATAGAATTATTTAGACATTAGACATTTTCTCTAATATTTAGTGATGCAGAAAATGTTTATGAGATAAAGTGAAAAGGGCAAAGACAAATTTGTATAATGTATGATCCCAGTTTTGTTCAAAATAAAGAAAACACACATTTGAAAAAGATCAAATAGTAGAAAGCCAAATATTAATAATTATTATTTTGGGGTAGTTGTATAAAAGGTGATAATTTTTTTAAAATATTTTATTTATTTATTTATTCATGATAGACATAGAGAGGCAGAGACACAGGCAGAGGGAGAAGCGGGCTCCATGCTGGGAGCCTGACGCGGGACTCGATCCCAGGACTCCAGGATCGCGCCCTGGACTAAAGGCAGGCGCCAAACCACTGAGCAACCCAGAGATCCTCGATAATTTTTTTTTTCAGATAAAGTACCTGCTTTTACTTAGGGAGAAAATAAATATTACTTTTTTAAATTTAAAAATTACTTTTAAATTTTCAAATGACTGAAAAATAATGGTTTTACATTTGATTAAAAAAAAATCAAGGAGCCTTCCTTGTGTATTTCGAAACTCACCTTAATTCTGAATTAGTTTGCAGAGAGTTTTGAGAGCTGGTTATGTCAGGAAAATGAAAACGTGGCATATTCAGTAGTATTTTACATTTTATTTAATTTTTTAAAGATTTGTATTTATTTATTCATGAGAGACACACAGAGGCAGAAAGATAGGCAGAGGAGGAGGCAGGCTCCCCACGAGAAGCTGGATGCAGGACTCCACTGCTGGGGCCCTGAGATCCGGCCCTGAGCCGAAGGTAGATACTCAACCTCTGAGCCACCCAGGGGTCCCCATATTTTACATTTTTAAAGAAAGGTTTAAATCCTCCATGGAGATTATTTCTGTTGAAACATGTACAGTCTAAAAGTCTTTTTCATGTGGTTTATGTATACAATGGAATATTACTCAGCTATTAGAAATGACAAATACCCACCATTTGCTTCAACGTGGATGGAACTGGAGGGTATTATGCTGAGTGAAGTAAGTCAGTTGGAGAAGGACAAACATTATATGTTCTCATTCATTTGGGGAATATAAATAATAGTGAAAGGGAATATAAGGGAAGGGAGAAGAAATGTGTGGGAAATATCAGAAAGGGAGACAGAACGTAAAGACTGCTAACTCTGGGAAACGAACTAGGGGTGGTAGAAGGGGAGAAGGGCGGGGGGTGGGAGTGAATGGGTGACGGGCACTGGGGGTTATTCTGTATGTTAGTAAATTGAACACCAATAAAAAATAAATTTTAAAAAATTAGAAATAGAAAAAAAAATAAAAAATAAAAATAAATAAATAAAGTCTTTTTCACTTATGAAGGAAGTTATAAGGAGTTAATGACATGGCCATTTATTCCATGCCAACTATCTACAGTTGCCACACCACTGGAACCTTCCAAAGAATCCAGCAAATAATGTAATTGATGCTGTTAGTCCTTACATTGTTTTTTATCACCTTCCTTTGGGGGGTCAGCTGTCTTCCCAAGCACAAAATACCCAAGTAGATGGAATCAGATGCTGCCTGTATTGATCTAATGGGGTGTTATTTACCCATTCATTCTACATATATTTACTAAGAACTTACTATGTGCCAGATGTAGTGTAAGTGTTTGAGGTCTATCAGTGAACAAAACAAAACTAGAGTCCCTGCCTCTGTGGAGTTTAAATTCTTCAGGAGGAGACAGACTGAGGCAAACAAAAACCCACTGTGATAAATAAGGAAACTCTATAGTGTGTTGGACACTGATGAGTTCTATGGGCAAAAAAGGAAGAAAGGAAGGAAGGAAAGGAAGGAAGGAGGGAGGGAGGAAGAAAGATAGATTAAGGAGAGTCAAGGGGAATCAGGAGTATGAGGGCAGGGAGGTGCCAAATAGGTTGTAGTTTTAAAATAGGATCGTCAAGCAAAGCATCAGATAGAAGTTGACATTTGAGCAAAGGCCTGAAGGAGATAAGCAGGTGTCTGGGGAAGATTGTTCAGGCAGTGGGAATAGCTGAAGCAAAAAGCCTTAATGTAGCAGCATTCCTGTGTGTTTGAGAAACAGTGAGTGTCTGAAGCAGGGGGAAGGGGTTGGGGGAGTTTGAAGGTGCCGAGGTAGAGGAGGAATGGGAGGAGGATGGATAAATCATACAGGGCTGCATCAACTGTTGTAAGGACTTTGGCTTTTACTCTGGGTGAAATGGGAAACCACTTAAGGGCAAAGTGACATGATCTGATTAGGTTTAAAGATGGATCACTCTGGCTGAGCATAGATTGTAGGCGCACAAGGGTGGCATCAGCAAGCCCTGTTGGGAGGCCACGAAGATGTAACACATGTGCGAAAAGATAATGGCTCTGCTCAGGAACACAAAGCAGGAGTGGTGACAGGTGACTGGATTCTGGACATTTTTCAAAGGCTTTGCTGGCTTGTTGACCGTGGTATAAGAGAAGGAAGACTGAAATTTAGGGCCTGGGAAGCAAGAAGTGGAAGATACCATGAACTGAGATGAGGAAGGTCCAAGTGAAGGAAATTTGGGAGGGAAAAGGGTTTTAGATTTGCAAAATTTGAGGTGTCTGTTAGGTATCTAAGTGGAAATACCAAAATGACCATTTAATATGCAAATCTGGAGCACAGAAGAGACATCTAGATGGTATTTGGAGATTCCAAAGCAAGTATGGATAGAGACGAGAACCAAGCAATCATTCTTGGACAGTCGAGCATTAAGAGGTCATAGAGAAAGAAAGAGGAACCATCTAAAGAGACTGAGAAGGACCAAGGAGGTACAGGGTGGGTGGCAGTAACAAACAAAAGAGTATGGCACTCTAGAAGCCAAGTGAAGAAAATCGGTCATGGGAGAGGGAATGATCGTCTAAGTCGATAATCTGATAGGCAGAATGGGGGCTTAGAATTAGCCATTGGCAACATGAAGGTCATTGGTGATCTTGAGGAGGTGGTTCTCAGGGTAGTCATGAGAGCAAATCCCTGATTAAAGTACATTAAAGAGAATATGTGAAGAGGAATCAGGGCTTGAGAGGAGCAACATCTTTTTCAAGGAGCTTTGCCACAAGGAGGAATAAGGAAGTGAGGGGGAAGTGGAATCAAGAAAAGTCTTCTTTTTGTGAAGATGGAAGAAATGGAGGAGCTCCCATGGGAATGAAATAGAGTAAACAATTAAAGCTGACGTGAGAAAGGAGAGACCTGGAGGAGCGATGTCCTTGACTAGATGACAGGCTCCACACAGTTTAAATAAGCTTTCATGTTTTAGAGTCATTAACTTCTGTCACATTCATCGCCAGTATTTCCACCTTGTCACTTGCCTTTTAATTTGTTCATGATCTATTTTGACATTGAGACATTGAGAGCTGTGAGTAGTCAAATCAATTAAATTTTTGTATTACTTCTCTAACTTTCATGCTTATTGAAATCTTTGCCTATTCAGGGATCCAATATCAGATAAATATCTATATATTCTTTTAAAATAAGATTTATTATTTATTTTAGAGAGAGAGCAAGGAGAGGAACGGGGAGAGGGAGAGAGAGAATCCTCAAGCAGTCTCCATGCCTAGCACAGAGGCCAACACAGGGCTCAATCCCAGGATCCTGAGATCATGACCTGAGCCGAAATCGAGAGTCAGATACTTAACTGACTGAACCACCCAGTGCCCCAAATAACCTATATATTCTTAAAGTAATGATGTAATTTGAGCTTTTGCAGGGGCACAGTCAGGGCTTTGGTTTGTTTTTTTTATAGTGAGCCTGTTATTATTAAACCACTCAGATTTTATAATTCCAATATATTATTCAAACCTTACCAAAATGTTAGGAAGAAACTAGAAAATCAGTTATTTTTTAAATGTATTAACTAGGTACCATGTGGGAAACTATAGTGTGTGAAACATCTATCTATATTATAGTAGAGAGATTATAGTCCAATTAGTTACTTGGACACAAATGGAAATGTAAATTTATCTAAAGGAATGCTTTGATGGGTGGGGAGTAATAGGTCTGGTAAGGTTGCCATGATCCATTCTTTAATTTTCTTCAATGGTTTTTAGTCCTGTCAAATTAAAGTCAGCCATTTAGGGGATCCCTGGGTGGCGCAGCGGTCTGGCGCCTGCCTTTGGCCCAGGGCGCGATCCTGGAGACCCGGGATCGGATCCCACGTCGGGCTCCCGGTGCATGGAGCCTGCTTCTCCTCTGCCTGTGTCTCTGCCTCATTCTCTCTCTCTCTGTGACTATCACAAATAAATAAAAATTAAAAAAAATAAAAATAAAAAATAAAGTCAGCCATTTAGTTCCATTGCAGAGAAATGGCTGGCAAATTCTATGGGTTTCTTTTTTTTTGAGAGAGAGAGTATAGGCACACACATGTAAGCAGTGGGGGAGGGGCAGAGAGAGAGGTTGAGAGAGAATCTTAAGCAGATGCTATGGCCAGCTCAGAGCCCAACTCAGGGCTCAGCCCATCTCACGACCCTGAGATCATGACCTGAGCCAAAACCTAGAGTCAGATGCTTAACCAACTGAGGCACCCAGGCACCCCCAAATGGCTAGCAAATTCTTAGCTTTAACACACATTGTATTTATTAAAAGCCCCAAATTTAAAATGTGCTTCAACAACCTAAGTCTTCATCAATAGATGATTGGATAAAGTAGATGTGATAGATACTATGAACTATTACTCAGCCATTTGTGACACCATGGATGGACCTAGAGGGCATTTTGCTCAGTGAAATAAGTCAGAGAAAGACAAACACCAAATGATACCACCTATATGGGGAATCTAAAAAACAGATGAATAAATAAAAGCAGAAGCCGACCCATGAATACAGAGAACAAACTGCTGGTTGCCAGAGGGGAAGGGTTGGGGGAATGGGTAAAATGGATGAAGAGGAGGAGGAAGTTCTAGGCTTCCAGTGATGGAGTAAGTCATTATATAAAAGACACAGCGTAGGGAATAGAGTCATTGCTATTGCGACAGTGTTATGTGATGATAGATGGTGGTTGCACTTGTGAGCACAGCCTAATGTATAGACTTGTCAAATCACAATGTTGTACACCTGAAACTAATATAATATGTCATTTATACCTCAATTAAAAAAAAAAAAAAACATGTGCTTCAGAGGCTTATAAGAAGGTCAGAAATGTTACCCCTCCTTGGTGTATAGGATGCTCTTCATGTTACTTAAGATAAGAACCTGGGGCACTTGGATGGCTCAGTCAGTTGAGTCTCTGACTCTTGGTTTCCGCTCAGGTCATGATCTTGGGGTTGTGGGATCGAGATCTGCATGGGGCTCCACACGGAGTCTGCTTGAGATTCTCCCTCTCCTTTTGCTTGTGCTGTCTCTCTCTCTTTCACTCTCTCAAAAATAAATATTTTTTAAAGATAAAACCCTTATGTGTCATGGTTCCCTGATTATGGAGTTATCCTTGTTTACCATATAAGCCAACTGGCTTTAAAAATTCGGATGAATTAAAAGTTAAACACAAAAATCTTAGCATTAAAAAGTGAAAGGAATGTATTTGCTCTGATACATCCTAATGATTAAAAAGTATATATATTTGCTCTAAAAACATTGGAAGAAGTCACAAAGGGAATAATATTGAGTGCGAAAAATGTAGAACTCTATGTCATAATTATAAAATGAAAGCAGCATAGAACATGAATAATGTGCTTGCAGACAGATTAATAACCTTGATACATAAAAATCAATAAGCAAAACACTAGTAACAATAACCATAATAGGTAAAAATCAATAACTAAAACTCTAAGAGCCCCGTAGATAAATGGACACAGTAATAGAAAACTCAGAAGAAATACAGAGAGCTAAAAAAGGATATGCCAACCATGTTAACCTTCACCAATAATTTTCAGGAGTGCACATTAATATCAAGAGATGATTTCTTTCACCTAGGAAATTAACAAGGATAATTAAAAATAATAGTCACTGCTAAACGTGTAACAAAATGAGCTCCCACTCATTGATAATAGCATAAATGGGTATATTCTTAAGGAGAAATTTACTAAAATGCTTTTTAATGACCTTGTAGCTCTAGGAATCTAAGAAAGTGTTGACATTGGACAAAAATAGAAGCCTCAAGTAATTACTGTTGTATCATTTGGAGAAGCGAATCCCTTGGACCACCTCCCTATCCTGTACCATTAACATTATTAAATGATGTATTAACACACAGTTGTGTTTACACAATGGTGTCTCTGGCAACTAGACAAAAATCACTATTCTTACAATGAATATTTATAATCAAATGGGAAAATCCATATTACATAAATGTTCATTGAAAACTGCTGGGTACAGACAGTATCCTAATATTTTTAGTACAGAAGTTCATAGAACAAAAGGTGGAAACAAATATGCCCAAATGTGAGAGTAGAGTTACCCGAGGGCAGTAGAATTGAGTACTTTTTTGTTCTGATTTATATTTTTTGGTACTTTCCAGATACTTTTACAGGAAGTATCTTTAATCAGAAAAAAAATTTTTTTTAAGACTTTATAGAAAGAAACTTGTACACATGATCTGGGTTTAGACCAGGTCCACCATTTCCATACCACCATTGTGAGAGCATATGGAGCCAGTGAAGTATGCTATCAAAATGAATTAGAGATCAAGATTGATTTCAGAGAGATTGGGAGACACAGATTCTTTTTTTTTTTTTTTTTTTTTTCCCTTAGATTCTAAGAATTCTCTTCCTTTCTTGGAAACAACTGCAATTACAACAAAAACATCATTAACCAAACTGGATTCTCCAGTTAACGATATTATTAGCCTATAGCATTTCACAGTAGTGTTGTGAACTCAAATAGGCCCATTTTGCTCTTGTAGATGTCGTCTGCTGCTGAAAATGGAGATGCCACACCTGGAAAACAGAATGAAGAAAAAACTTATAAAAAGGTGAGTGACTGTTTCATTTTCTTTCTTTAGCCCAGAAAGAGGAACATTTTCATTGCTTAGAATGTTAATCTACCCTAGGCCTTTTCTTCCTCTAGAGCAGTTGTATGTAAGTTACTGTCTTAGCTTCTTGTTGCTCTCACAAGTGACTACACATTCAGGGGTTCAGACAACACAGATGTATGATCCTGTAGTCACAAGGCTGACACGGGTCTCCCTGGGCCAGCATCCGGATGTCTACAAGACTGCATTCCTTCCTGAAGGCTCTAGGAAAGAGTCTGTCCCCTTATCTTGTTCAAATTCTCCAGACTGCCATGATTCCCTTCCAACTTCAAAGCCAGCAAAGACCAGCTGAATCTCTCTCAGGCTGTAACTCTCTGACACTTTAAAGGGCACTTGTGATGACTTTGAGCCCTCCTAGAGAATCCAGAATAATCTCTTTGTTTTAAAATCAGCTGGTTAGCAACCTTAATTTCTTTTGCATCCTTAACTCCTCCTTGCCATATAACAGATTCATGGGTTGCAATGATTAGGACATGGACACCTTTGCAGGGATGAATGGGTGGGGGGCATTTTTCTCCCTACTACAGTTACTGTGCTATAGAACATTGACAGAAGGGAGTTATTTGAAGACCCTTCTAATTCCTAAGAAGACCCTTCTGTGTATGCATTTGAATCTTTTTTCTTTTTAAGATTTTATTTATTTGAGAGAGAGAGCAAGAGCACCAGCAGAGGGAGAGGGGTATGGGGAGAGGGAGTAGCAGGCTCCTTACTGAGCAGGGAGCCCAAAGTGAAGCTCAGTCCTAGGACCCTGGGATCATGACCTGAGCTGAAGGCAGACGCTTAATCGACTGAACCACTCAGGCACCCCCAGTATGTTAATCTTTTAATTGACTTGCTATTTCCCACCAAAATTTTATACATTTTCTTATCTTTGTATTTTGGGAAAAAAAATTATAACATGAAATTCTGTCCCATTCCATTCTAAGCCTCTCAGTTTCCGTGTCTTCAGGTCGTTGCAACAAAAATCCCCTTCCAGTCTTTCCAGTGTATCTTACCTTGCAACTCTTTGACTTTGATAAATTCATGGCTCCTGGCAAGGAAGCAAATGTTCAGACACATTACTGGAGGAGTATATGTTCTCAGGCACCACTGCTCCTGCCTTTTAAATTGACTGTACATTTTCCTTCTAAAAGTCCTTGCCCTCCTTCCCTCTTGGGAGTAGGAGGTTTGTGTATTGAAGGTTTAATCTATCTTAATTTTTCCATTTGCCTTTTATTCTTTCATGGATCGCTAGCATTAAGTTTTGTCATAAAGTACATGAACCATCTGATCCAACCACATGTTTGGGTCATGGAATTAACATGATATTTCCAATTCTGTTTTCATATGGGCAGATATGCCTTTTTTCCTGATAGATCTTTCCTTCTGGCTTTCCTACTCAGTTGAACATAGAACTATAACCAGGGAGCTGCTGTAGGGGGAAGATTCAAGAGCTCAAAAGTGTCTGGTTATATAAAATTTGTGAATCTGGCCAAAGGCAATGGTACACTGTTACTTATTTGTAGACACAGGTAGAAAACCAAATCCCATCTCACTTACCCAAGACTCCTTGTAAATTGAGTCAAGCATGAGAACTGGCAGAGAGATGATCAAGTTGCCAGCCTATCCCTGTTTGAGATCCATTTCGGGTGGTTTTCTCAGTCACCGTCCGGATGCGCTGTGGTTCTTGGCTGGCCTCTGACCCACAGGAGTTCTTCCATGATGCAGAAGTAACACGAGGAATGTGACCAGGAGATCTTAGAGTCTGCTGAGTTTGTCTTGTTCACAAATTGATAAAGGAAGTTTTCAATAATAGGATATCTCTGATTCTCTCATTAATGCCTCTAATAGCATATTTGACTCAGCGGTGTTGGTAGGGTGATAAGAACTAAAAATCAGATCTGAAGATTACAAATGATTCCAAAAAATAAGAGAAGATACAAGAAACTTGACAGAAAAAGGCCAACAATTTTCTTTTTTTTAACGTGTAGTGGCAGTGGAATCTTTGGATGATCTCTGATTTTAAGAGGAAGATAAGCAGTGGAGGAAAGAGGTCTTTAGCTTTTCTGAGAAATGCACCAAAAAGACAATATAATGCCTGAGTCTATCACCCTTAATAAATAGGGTGTTGATACGCAGAGGAAGAAGTAGCGACTATGCAGAGAAAGTGTGGTTTTTACACAGGTAACAGCTCAGCTGAACTACTCAATTTAAGTCTTTGCCGTGAAGCAAAGAGATCTTCAAACCGGAGGTGTTAATAGTGGAGTTACCAGAGGTGATAAGAGTCTCACTAGCTGTTGGAAATGTGTCTGTCTCTAGGCCCAGATGAACCATTTCTCAAGTGAAAAAAATTCAAGTTAGGACAGAGAAACACCGAGTATGAGCTTTGAAAAATCCGGACAGTGGAAGGCTTTAGTGAGAAGCAGGAGAGAAACAAATATCATCCCTCTTTTCAGCAATCAGGAGAAAGTACATTCTGGAAACCAGATGTGGGACTGCTCCTCCACATAATTTGAGCATGGACTAGTCAATATATGGCTTATGTACATTTAGAGCGGAAACACACGTCTTCTACAAACCTGCAGAGGTTCATCAAGGTATAGTTGATGTCAAATTAACTACATTTTCTATTATGAGAGAGTCATTAAATTACTCTCAGATAAGGAGGATTCTCAAGTTTAATGAATCTTGATTTAATGGTGCCAGGAACATTGTCATGGTATCCTTTCAGACAAGGTAGAGAAATATTGCCTGGATATTACGACTACTGGGCTTGTACCTGGTTGGACTAACATTTCCAATGAATGGTAGTTTTGCTTCCTTGTTGCCTTGTCTCAGCCAACATGGTACGTGAGTTGACCCTGTCTAGCTTAATACTTTTTACCCTTGACCTTAATGAAGACATGAAATTTGTGCTACGCCAATGTGCAAATGACAAACAACTGGGAAGGTAATTAGCAGACTAGCTGAGTGTCATCAAGGCCACCGTACATTTCATTAAATATTGTCCCTTTTGGGATACCTGGGTGGCTCAGCAGTTGAGCATTTTTGTCTTTAGCTCAGGGCATGATCCCAGGGTCCCAAGATCGAGTCCCGCATCGGGCTCCCTGCAGGGACCCTGCTTCTCCCTCTGCCTATGTCTCTACCTCTCTCTCTCTGTCTCTCATGAATAAATAAATAAAATCTTTAAAAAAAAAAAAAAGGTATTGTCCCTTTTACAAATACTTGGAAGTTACCTTTCTTTCCCCATCCTAAAGACCTGACCATGAGGAACACACCGTTTTAATATGGAGCTTTGACAGCCCATTGGGTTTTTGCCTCTGACAGAAGTCAATCCAGGTTAAGAAGCCCCTGACCTAATGTGCTGGACAGGAGAAGGGTATCAAAAGAGTTTATAAGGAACTCAGGGTTGAGTGGGAGGGACAAGACCTGAAAACCACTTTAGAACCTGGTAGTTTATAATAAAGGATTCAATGGAGGAGAAATCATTATGGGTTAGAGTTAACAAGGAGGCTTGGGCTTCCTCTGTCAAGCCCCAGATTTATTGGACAGCTGCCAGCACCACTCAGCATCACGAGTGCTGGGATTTCCATGTGTTTAGGGAACACTCAGTGTTCATGGAACAGTGCCGTCCTCTGAGTCTTGATTACCTGCATGATTATCGCAGCTGACTACTCCTTGTTATTTCAGTTGCCCATTTTCCTAATTCATTATCAGTTCTTGATAAACCAAAGAATAGCTAACATCAGTGGGTGAGGCTAATAGCTGAAATAAGAATTTTGACTTAACCTGCTTAAAACAAACAGGTTGCCCATTCAGACAAGCATTAAAGGCTGCCTGGGTGTGTTTACAGAGTATAGTATTTCCATTTCCAGTTCATTTATGGAGTGTCTTCCGAAAGAGTTGTAAACACAAAAGCCTACAGCAGCCAAGCAGGTAACAGAGGAGTGAACTACTGGGGGGAGAAAGTGATAAACAGGAGAATGTGTCTTTTTTTAAAGGGGGAGGTGGCACTTGACGCCATCTAATAGAGCCCATGAATGAGTGCTTCCCCTGGGTTGCCAGACATACTGATTTTCAAGAAACCAAAATGTGCGCTCTGATGCAACACCTCCCAATTTTTAAAGGTTGGCAAACTGATGGAAAATTTTTCAGAACTCCTCTCTGGGTAAAGCAACAAACTACTGATCACATTTGACCTTTACACGATGGCCAGCCTGCAACCTTTGCCCTGTTTATGTAAAGATGTGAGGTGGGAAGAAAGGAGGATACAAAAGAAATGCATACAAGACCTGGTCCCCTGCCCTCTGTGACCTTACAGTTAATTCAAGAGGAAAAAAAACAAAAACAAAAACAAAAACTAAAAGATCTACATGAAAAAAATTAAATAATGACTCAAAATGGTATTACATGCCAAACCAAGTGGCATTTCACGTAATCCTCTAGCAAGTGCTGACGAGCCCAAAGCTTATTCCAGTCTTCTGAGGAAAAGACCTTTTTTTGAACTTGTTCATTAGCAAGAGCATTTTGCTGGGAAACAAATTTTATAGATGCCTCATTGCTTTCTGGCACGTTGGAAAATCCCACTCCTTCGGTGACTGCGGATTGATTTACCTACTCATTTGTGAGCACAGAGAGTCAGAGCTGAATGTGATTTGGTAGAGGGACAGGAGAGCCTGGCCTGGACAAAGTGTCAGTGTTTAGGGAAAGTACAAGCAAATTTGGGGGGATGGCCTGGCTCTAAGTGACAGGTAGCCTCTAGAGCTAGTTTATGGAGTTTGCCTTAGAACTTTCTGAAATTTTGAAAATGTCCTGTAATCTGCGCTGAGACACTAGCAACAAGCTGCATGGGGCTGTTGAGCTTTGGGATCTGTGTCCAGTTTGTCTGAAGAATGAATTTTTAATTGTAGTTAAATTTCAATGTAGATAAGCACACGTAGCTAGTGGCTACCATGTTGGGCAGTGCGTTTCCAGGCAGTGAGGTACCATGACGTTGGTTGGGAGATGAATGACATGAAGAAATAATAGTACAAATCACAATGAAGGTTGACCTGAAAGCTTCCAGAAGAACTACTAGAAATGTGCTACTACTGATAGAAAAACAGAAATTTGAGGAAGACTTTTTTTTTATAAGGTGAGAAACTTAGAAGGACACTGAAGCTTGGAAATCAGTTCACTTTAAGAAAGTTCTCAGCCCCGGGAAAATACTGATGTTGGAGATCTCAGTTTTCCGTGTTTTTTATGTGAAGAAATTGCCCACCCCTCCCCCACTCTTACAACACAAAGAGACGTCAGAGTGATTGACTTATCCCAGTGATTCTAGCTGTTCTCTGTCAGGGAGATGATTAAAACCTCTGGCCATGCGATGTCCCAGTTTGGTGACTTGTTCATTGGAATTGATCATCGTTTCACCAGTCAGCTGGCACAGACTGCCCCAGGTACTTGTTACTGCCACCATTGGCATTTCTTCCTCTCTCAAGATGCCACCCCAGATGAGCATTCCAGGCTTCTTGCCCTCCCCACCTTCTACTTCTCCTTCCATCCTGGGGTGGCCCACAATAGCGCCCCCAACCTGCTGGGGATTCTGGTTTTGATGACTACTGCAGGCTGCCCAAGGGTGGGGAAGGATTGCCTGCTTTTGGCATCAGTGACCCACCCATCACTCTCTCTACCTATTTTCTACCATGACCAGCACGCTTGATGGCAGCACTCAGAATAGCAGACTAGGACCCAGTGTCCTTGATCCGGGTTCCGTGGTTTTTTCCATTTTGTTGTGTTCTGTGTTTCAAGGCCTTAGATGTCAATGAATTTCAGTGTCCAGCCAGTTTGCCTATCAGGGAAGTAGGCAGTGATGAGGTTAAGAGGGAAGAATGCCAGCCCATCATGCCAAGAAAAGATGACTTTTATGATCTTTTAAACATAGGTAAGGTAACGACTCAGAGATACTTTGATCTAAGTGGGAGCATTTATTTAAATACAAGCTCTTTTATGAAATATTTCTTGGAACATATACAGGTACTGGTAACATTGGTTGCCTCCAGGGAGAACTGGGTGGTGGAAATTTTGAGTTGGGGAAAACTTGTCTGTATATACCTGTAGATCTGCTTAATTTTGAACCACATGAATGTCTTACCTGTTCAGAAATTGAATAAATAACGTTTTAAGATGGGAGTAGGGGCTGCCATGTGTCCCATGCCCTGACTGCTTGTCCTTCCCTTCACAAGCTAGAGGGCCATCACCTCCATAAAACCAGATACTTGCTTTGTGCCCTGGTAGAGCTCCACTCTACAGCTCAACCAGAGACATGTTTTTCTGTGCATTGGGCAGCAGTTCTCATGAAAAGCAACCACAGTAGTCCCTAGGAAGAGTGATCCTTGGGCATTCTGATTGTTATTCCTAGTCACCTTCATCCAAAACATTCTAACCCAATGGTTTTCAACCACCACCCCCCTCCCCCCACGCCCTCCCAGGGAAATTTGGTGATGTCTGTCTGTAGACATTTTTGATGGTCACAGTTGCTGCGCTGGTGCAACTGGCATCTAGGAGGTAGAGCCCAGCCATACTATATCCTATAACACATAGGACAGTGCCCACGACAGAGAATTACTGAAATGTTAGTAGCAGCAGGGCTGAAAAACCTTGCCCAAACCAAACTATCCTTTTAAGAAGAGGGTAGATGTGAGTCTCACTCTTCTAGGTATTAGTTGTAAAATCTTAGGCATTTTTCTGTAATTGATCTGAATCTTCATTTTTCTCATTGATGAAATGTCATTAATACGTATCCTGAGTGCCTCACTGTGGAGTGAGGATCAGACACATCCTGGAAAAAGTAAAATACCAGTGTGTGAAATCACTGTCTTTATTAGAAAAAGCAAGATCCCTCAGCCTCTGATTTCCAATCAGGTTAGTTCTCTTAGTACCAAGCAAGGCAGCTGGTGTGATTGCCTCCCCTAGTGCTGGGCTGATGAGGAGACTGGTCAGTTAGCATCCTGGTTGCTGGGCTCATGAGGAGACTGGTCCAGTAGCATCCTGGTGCTGGTTCCACCTGGCCTGGGCAGGGAGAACAGACAGTGCATGCTGGAGCAGGACTCTGGCATTCCATACAGCCATGGTTTCAGAATAAGAGAAAGATGTGCTCCTTCCTGATGGTGGACTGCCATTATGTATGTGTGTTTGTGTTTTTTAATTGAGCAGCAAGCAGATGAGCTACATCATTCTCAGGGAAGGGAAATTTTTCAATAATCCCATTAGATTTAGAAGCATGTGGAATTATATACCATTACCATCCACCCACCTGTGCAGATCTTCCCTCCAAACCCTGCAGCGTCTGTAGGGTATCACCTGTGTTGCTGTGTTCTTCCTAAGTCCTAAAGCAAGTGATTACAGATCTGCTTTTATGACTTCCCAGCTACATTTCAGGTAATTAAGCAGAAACAGCAGGCAGCTTCAAGTAGGAGGAGAAGCCAAACCATCCTATCAAGGTGTTCCCTGGCATTGTTCATTTCTAAGTGGCCTATTTTGACCTTCACATTGGAGGGAATGTCTATGTGTTAAGCCACCCGGGTTTGCCGCACTACTGCATTCTGATTAACTATGGAATTGCCATCTCTTGTGTGTGTGTGTCCCTGATCCTAATAAACATTGCATTGGTGTCCCCACAACACCCTAAACTTGCTGCACAACTTTCTTCAGGGCAACAACCACCACGCCATTGTTGGGTTTAGTGTGCATGGCAGGTGTGGAGGCTGGTGTTTTCCGTAGCATGCTGGGCCAGCTGAGCTGGAGCTCCTGCTCTCAGCACAATGTAGCTTTTGCTTTCAAATTTAAAGGCTTAATATGCCCAGATGACCTGCACACTTCTTTCCACAGTTTGGACAACAGGATTCTGATCTGGACCTCAGGCCTCTTGACCTAAGGCCTATGGCTTGTCCTTTTTTTTTTTTTTAAGATTTTATTTGTAAATAGTCTCTCCACCCAACATGGGGCTTGAACTCACAACCCTGAGACCAAGAGTCACATGCTCCCCTGACTGAGCCAGCCAAGGACCCCAGCTTGTGCATTTTTATCGCTTCCATCCCATTTCCCTTGTGCATTTTTATCGCTTCCATCCCATTTCCCTTCCCAAATCACTTAACAGAGAATTTTAAAGTTGTCTCTTAGAAATTGCTTAAGAACATAGAAAAGAAAACTTCTAGAATTCTTTATTGTGGATTCCAGAAAAGAAGACCAGCAACATAAGTTAGGTTCTAGTCTTCTGTCTACTGCACAAACACTAATAAAATATATGCCTTGTGCTTATTCAGAATTTTTACTGTTTTATGGGGTTAGAATCATTAGTCGCTA
Organism: Canis lupus baileyi; assembly: GCF_048164855.1. NCBI lineage: Eukaryota > Metazoa > Chordata > Mammalia > Carnivora > Canidae > Canis > Canis lupus. The sequence goes on along the minus strand of NC_132838.1, from coordinate 89,508,694 downwards.
GGAGAATCTAATTTATTGAACTCAAGCTGTTCTAGCCAGAAACCTGTTAATTCAGCAAAGAAAAGCATAGTTATTTTCAATTGGAAGCAATTTTAAAAGCTTTGTTAATAATAAGAGCAACATTTATTGAGTGCTTAGCATATGCCAGACATCTATCTGAGCACTTAAGAATTCTTAACTCATTTAATCTGATAACAACCTTGTTGCTATTTTATAGATGAAAAACTGAGGTACAAAGAGGTTCAGTTAGCTGTTCCAGGGCACCCAAGTAAGTGGCAGAGTAAGGCTGAGATTTGAACCCCAACTATCTCTCCCTGGGGTGTGTCAGACCCAAACCACTGCAGTATTTTCTGAAGCCTGTGGCACCTATGATATTAAAATGGAACGTTCTCAATTATCCACTAGAATGGTGGAGGCCAGTGGTATAAATGAAACTAGCCACCTTTGGAATTGGGCCAAAATAAAACTGAATAATTTTCAAACGTGCTTTCCTCCATTCAGTGGTTCAGAAGCCACCTTGCCTTGTCCAGAGTGTGTTTCTCCACTGAATATAGAATCTGCGTTGTACCCTCAAAAGGGGTATGACTAGAAACTACATATTAATTTTGAAATGAAAAACCATCTGATCCTTGGGCATTGTGTGGAACTCTGGAAATAAAATGACAAAGTGATGATTTCAAAAAATCATTCTTGAGCCCAAAACTAAAAATTGACATCCATTTGGAGGGGGTGATATATTTTGAACTGTCATATTAGGAGAAGAACACGCTTCAGACCTCACTGTTCTGCAGGCTGTCACAGGAGGAGTAATAACTCACTAATAATCTGCTTCCATAGCTCAGAAGATCTGATAAAGAAAGCATTGGGTTGGAGGGTGAATACTTTGAAAGTTATTTTCCTGTGTGGGAGTCAAGTTTCTCCAGATGGTACACCTGTATTTTCTGGCAAGTTCGCTGTCTGTAGATCCTGTGTCTGTGGCTTTTATTGTACCACACAAGGCAGATAAGACCAGCCCTTTGTGCAGAAGCTGTCCGTGAGACATTTCAGTGCATCATCATCAAGGAGAGAAGCAAAAGAAGATAGCTGTGGTCTCTGAGGACTATAAAATTGAGATTCTCGCTCTGCTCTTATCTTTTCTGTTTAACCCCCAATACATATGTATGTCCAGACACCCAGAGACACGAAGTGGGTTCGGTTATAAGGAAACTTTTTAACTGTTCATTAGGTCTGGCTGTGCTTGTTTTCTCAGTGAGATCATCACCCATGCTTACTTTGATGGGAGTGCTTTTTACTCATCCAAGATGTGCTTCTGTATCCTGTGCATGATGGATCAGGGAGCTTTAGGTTATCGAGCCCCTAGCTGACATATAGGCTGTCCGGGTGACATTCTATTTCTCCCAAGCTACTTTTTCATGCTCTGACTTTGTCATTTTTTTAAGGATGTGGTTAATATCTGGGATATAAGATGTGCGTTTGATTGTATGTCCGTGCATTCATTCATTTATCCAGCTGACAAATACTTACTTAGCTTGACACCATGCTGGGCCTTGAGGGGAGAGCAGACGCCAGGACAAATGTGGTCCCTGCCCTAAGAATGCTTTCATTTTTATGGTACAGACAAACCAGAAGAAGGAAACATAATAAAACAATTACTAACTTTTAAAGTCCTGTGAAAGAAACCCACACATATATGGTAAATCAACTTATGACAGAGGAAGCAAGAATATACAGTGGGGAAAGGACAGCCTCTTCAGTGACTGGTGCTGGGAACACTGGAGAGTCACATGCCAAAAAATGAAACTGGATCACTTTCTTATACCATGTGCAAACATTAACTTAAAATGAATTGCATACTTGAATGTAAGCCGTAAAACTCCTTGAATAAAATAAAGACACTAAGCTCCTTGACATTGGTCTGGCCGGTGATATTTTGAACCTGACTCCAAAGGCAAGAGCAGCATAAGCAAAAATAAACAAATAGGATTACATCAAACCAGAAAGCTTCTGCACAGTGAAGGAAACCACCATCAAAATGAAAAGGCTGCCTACTGAATGGGAGAAGATATTACAAATGATATGGCCAATAAGGAGTTAATATCCAAAATATATAAAAACCCATGTGACTCAATGACAAAAGAAAGCAAGATGACTACAAAATAGGCAGACAATCTGAATTGCCATTTTTCCAAAGAAGGTGGGAGATAGCCAACCAAGTGAAAAAATGCTTCGTGTCACTCATCATCAGGAAAATGCAAATCAAACCCACACCTCACGCCTGTTGGAATGATGCTTATCAAAAAGAGAAGAAATAACAAACATTAGTGAGGATGTGGAGAAAATGGAACCCTCGTGCACTGTTGGTAGAAATGTAAATTGGTGCAGCCCACTGTGGAAAACAGTTATGAAAGTTCTTTAAAAATTGAAAAATAGAGCTACCGTATGATCTAGCTTCTGGTTATTTATCTGAAGAAAACAAAAATACTTATTCAAAAAGATATATATACCCCCATGTTCATTGTAGCACTGCTTAAAATAGCCAAGATATGCAGACAGCCTAAATGTCCATTGGATATAAAAAAGATGTGATACACATACACACACACACACACACACACACACAATGGAATACACTCATCCATAAAACAGAATGAAATCTTGCCATTTGTGACAACATGGATGATCTTAAGGGTATTATGCTAAGTGAAATAAGTCAGACAAAAACAAATAGTGTATGATTTCACTTACACATGGAATCTCAAAACAAAACAGAACTCATGGATACAGAGGACAGATTGGTGGTTGCCAGAGGGGAGAGGAAAGTTGGGGTGGTCAAAATGAGTGAAGGGGATCCATAGTACAAACTTGGGAGTTATAAGTTACAGGGATATAATGTATGGCATGGTAGTTACAACTATATTATTTTATAATATTATATAATATGTATTGCATATGCAGTATATATTACTATATTGACTATAATATTGCATTGTATATTTGGAAGTTCCTAAGAGTTAATTTTGGTAGTCCTTATCATGGAAAAAAAATTTTGTAGCTCTACATGGTGCCTGATGGCAACTGGACTTATTGTCACTTTACAGTATTTACAAATATCAAATCATTACATTGTACATCTGAAACTCACGTAAATGTTATATGTCAATAATCCTTCCATTTAAAAAATGCTGTGAAGAAAATAAGAGCAGGGTTGCTATCTTTTTTTTGTTGTTAATTTTTATTTATTTATGATAGTCACAGAGAGAGAGAGAAAGAGAGAGAGACAGGCAGAGGGAGAAGCAGGCTCCATGCGCCGGGAGCCCGACGTGGGATTCGATCCCGGGTCTCGAGGATCGCGCCCTGGGCCAAAGGCAGGCACTAAACCGCTGCGCCACCCAGGGATCCCGGTTGCTATCTTTTAGATGAAGGATTTCGGGAAGCCTCTTTAAGAAAGTGACTTGGGGGCTGGGATTGCAAGTGCAAGAAGGAGCCAGCCAACAGAAGAGTAGAAGTAAGAATTTCTTTGGCAGAGACAACAGCATTTGCCAAGTCCTGGAAGCAGGAAGGAGCTTCATGGGTTCAGGGAATTGAGGGAGAGGCCAAGCGTGATGGAGGATCTTGAGCAAAGAAGCAGAAGTAGGACAGTGAGAGCAGTGGCTCTCACCTGAGCCCCACATTATGTCCCAGGGAACGCAAGGCAGTGCCGTCACAGCTTGCGGAGGACCAGGGGCAGGTGGGGCCAGCATGTAGATCAGAGCCCAGGGATGCTGCTACACATTGCACAATGTGCAGGATAGGGCTCCGCCACAAAGAACTATCTGGCCCCAACTATCTAGTGCTAAATTGAGAAATCCTGAGTTAGAGAAATAGGTGGTGGCCTGAGCTGAGAGATATAGTAGGCTGGACTGCTTGTGGTTGCATATGGGAGTGAGGGCATGAACCGAATGTTTGATGATCCCTGGAATCTAACCCAAGCACCTGGGTGGATGTCGTGGCCATTGATCAAGATGAAGAGGAGTGGTATAAGGAAGGGTTTAGGAAGGAAAATCATGTCTTCCAATTTGGACATGTCAGTTCCAAGACATTTTGAGCCATCGAAGGGGAGTATCTAGTTGATAGTGAGAAAGGTGGATTTGGAACTCAAGGTTACCCTCCTATTTGTTGAGCTGTGGATTCCCGAGGAACTGGTGAGTTAGATGGAGGAGAGGCCCCAGGACTGGGAAACATTTACATTTTGATACAACCTCTTAAGACTCTCCTTCATAGAGTTATGTTCTTGAAATAAACAAAGCTGGCCGACTCATTCCCATACACGTAGTCTTCCATCGGCCTTCCATTACCCACAGAGAAAATCCATACTCTGAAGCACAGCATAGGCATCCATAAAGAGTCTGTCCACAGTGGGCTTGTCTTCTCGCATCTTCTGCTATTCAGCACACACCTAACTCCTGCCACACTGGATACGTGCATCCCTGTTCCTTTAGGTCCATGCTGATCATTCTAGAAGGTCTTCATTCCAGAAACAGCTCTGTCATCGCCCATCTACACGCTCCTAGGCACTGACTGTTGGTTACATGTTCCCAGACCTCCCTCAGCACCCTGCACTTGACCTGTTATATCATGAATGACTTTGTGTTGTAGTAATAGCTTGCAGTTATATCCTGCCAACTGCATCTTGAGTAGCTAGAGAGCAGGGGCCTTGCCCAGTCATCTTGACATCCGTAGGGTCCCATACAGTGCCTGGCACCAAACGTTCAAGAGATGTATCACTTTTTTCTTCTTAATTCTAAAATTGTCATAGACATCCCAGAGAGATATATTCTTGAGCTACAGTTCCAGATCTGCAATTAGAGGTGAGATATGCTGGAGGGAAGAAGGGGGTGCTGGGAGAAGGGGGTGGAATTTGCACTTTGGGTATTCGGATCAGAGAAAGAACGCTTTGAAAGAGCCCAGTTCAGTTCTTTTGGCTTTTTATGTGTCAGAGATGAGAGCGATTATGTCTCTCTCCGGTCACTGCATGACTCTTTAAAAGTTGACTATTAATCTTTTGGCATCCTTAAGTCCCCTTGTCTATGGTCTGCAGACGCCTTACAATCGGCCGCTCTGAGTGTATGGAAGAGTTTCAGCAGTGAATTTTAAAAGGCCGTCTCTTCCCAACTCCATCACTAAAGGTTCCATTCTTTCTAGATATTGCCTCAGTTAAAGGGTGCCGCTTGGTGGGTGCCAGTTACTGTCAGGGAGAATCAGGATTTAGGAGGGCTGCCCTCCTAAGTTAAAGGCTGCCCCTAGGTGGGTGCCAGTTACTGTCAGGGAGAATCAGAATTTAGGAGGGGTTGGCAGCCCATTTCTCGAACACAGTAGCATACCAAACATCTTTTTCTGTGTAACATGAAAGACACAGGACCAATGATTTTTCAGGTTTGCTATTTCAAAGGGAAGGAGAGGGAGTAAAAGCCTGGCAGTTTTCAGAGCAGCTACAACCTCATGAAGTAGACTTTAAACCTGCAGTCAGGACCCAGAGGCAGGCGGTGGTGATGAGAGCCCCGGCCCTCCTGCTTTGCCTTCGTCCCTCACTAGTGCAGAGCTGAGACAGGGAGCCTGGCTGGGTTGCCAGGCTGGCTCTGCTGTTTATGAGCTCAGTCCCATGCAGGACAGGTAATGTCTGAGCAGAGCAATGCCACAGTATGGTTTGACTAGTGAATCTGATGATGGATGAAAAGGCACTCGGAAGACCATAGTTGGCTATACAGATATTAAATTGGTACTGTTGTCACTAGATCCCCATGGAATGTAAGCCCCACAAGAACAAGTACTTGGCCAACCAGCTGGAACTCAATACTTAGTGAAGGAACAGATTTTACTTCACCTTCACATGCTGCCACATTGTTCACCTTGGAATTCCAAATGGCTTGGGACCCTGGTCTCTGTGGATGGCAGTCCTTGCTGTTGGGTGTTGAGGTGATAAGTTATTTAGAAAGAGCAGTAGGACTCTGTGGCCAAAGGAAATCTAACTTTTGGTTATTAAAGACACCTCAAAAAAAAAAAAGTATCCTATGGAAAACAAGGAAGTTTCCTTGGAAAACAAGGAAAAATGTTTTCCTTGATTTCCATTTTATTTAAGTAAAAATTAAAAGTCTTGTAGCTTAACCATCTCTCTGGTTTATTTTTACGAAACTGATTTTAAGCTCTAAGAGTCCTTTCTCTTCATCTTTCTTTGCCTTTGTGTGTTGTAGCTACTGTTCCTAGGCCAGTAGAATTCCCCAGGGGGAAATGAAATGTTCTCTCCAAGGCTGTAGAATGCAGTAAAATGGGGTGAGCTTGTGCCACTCAAGACTACAGGATGGGGAAGTTGGGGGTGGGGAGGGCATGTCCAACTTTGTGTTGCATGTGTTTTAAAGAAAATCTCAGAAAACAAAGCAGCACAAGTGGCACAGTCATCCCCTAAGAATTTTTTTTTATTTTTAACTTAATTATGATAAACTCAGAGACAGATCTGTTCCGCCTTTTCATCGCCTGATGTCTGATGGAACACTTAATTTAGATATAACTGATATTATAAATTAGGGGTGTCTTAAAGTTGTAAATACAAAAGAGCCTTTGAAGCATTGAAGTTTCATTTGTGAACAAAATCAGAAAGGATGGAGTCTTCTGAGGTTCTGCTTTGATAAGCAAAATCCTGTTTTCCAAGGGAAGTATTCCATGTAATAAAAACAGTAAGTTTCTCTTTCCTTTTGGACTTTGAGGTATGCCAAGTTGGCCTGCTTTGATGCTGACCTCCATACTTTTTGTTCATACATTTATTTTTAAGCAAGTTTTATTAGCATATGGGATACCTCCATTGACACATATATTGCTAATTTTTAAATTTGGGGTTTTTTCGGAAAATGGAAGTCCTGAATTATTTCACATGAGTTTCCTGAAGGGTGAGAAGAAGCTACCTAGCATGATATAGCTCATGATTGACCTAGCCAAGGAAAAGGGTGTCTTGCTGGGAGCCAGATGGCTCCACAGAACAGAAGTAGCTGTGCCTATCAGAGGGGCAGCCACGGTGCTCAGAATCTCTTGGTGCACAGGGCAGAGTCTGGCTGAATCTAGGGTACCAGGCCACAGCCCTTTATCCATAGGGTTCCATCCTTGTGAAGGAAGAATTTAAACTGGCAGCCTACTCTTGAATAGGAAACAGTTATAACCATCCACGGCCTTCCTGCTTATTGGCCCAAACTCATCCTCCCCAATGTCACCTGGACCAGAGATCATTGGGTACCCAGTGGCCTCAAACAGCATCTTTGGCCTTAGAATATCTGTTTGCCCACCACATGTTCTCACTCAGTAGATAAACCTGAGTACCTATACATATTAGGCAACACGGCTATAGCCTTGAATACAGGGGATTGGTCTGTGACCTCACAGAATCATGTTATACAGGGCCTGGACTTTTTAGCACTGTTGCTGACTTACCTTTCAAAAAGTTTTCAATTTACACTGCCTCCAGCTGATTTAAGAAAGTGCATGTTTTCCCAGGTTCTGACACTGAGCCCTATTCATTTTAAGAATCTCTGCTAGCTAGATGAAAATGCCTCAGTTTGCATTCATTTATAAGAGCTACTTACATATTAAGGGCTTGCATTTTTATTGCAAATGTTTTTTTAAAATTTTATTTATTCATGAGAGACACAGAGAGAGAGAAGCAGAGACACAGGCAGAGGGAGAAGCAGGCTCCATGCAGGGAGCTGGATCAGGACTCGATCTCGGGACACGCCCTGGGCTGAAGGCGGCGCTAAACTACTGAGCCAACCGGCTGCCCGTATTTTTTGTTGTTGTTGTTTTTTAATTTTATGTTTTTCTTGTTTTAAATTAGTCTTTAATTTTGCTCTCTCTCTCTCTCTCTCTCTTTTTTTTTTTTTTTGTTTTTTTTTTGTTTTTGATCCAGGCTTTTATGAAGTTGGATTTGTTAATATTTCCCTAAAGGCTTTTGTCTTCGCCCTCATTTTTAAATGTTATACTGGAAATGCTTTGTTTAAATTATAATATTCATAATAATGTAAGACTTCCCAAAGAATTCTTAATTTTCAAAAATTTATATTTACATTAATTCCTCTAATTAAGCTTCGGAATTCTAAGATTGTTGCTTCTAAAAAGATTGCTATTGCGATCTTTGTTGAAATTGGTTTAAATTTATTAGTGATTTTAGAGAGAAGTAGCATCTTTAACTGTTAGGTCTTCCCTTCCAAGAGTTAAATGTCGGTATATTTATTGTCTTTTATGGTATATTTATTGTCTTTTATGCTCCTCAGTAACTTATAGTCTTCTGAGACTTTGTACCTATTTTTTATTAAAAATTTTCCTAAGTAATTTATGTGGGATTTTCTTTTTGTTCTTATTGTTATGGGGTTTTTTTTTTCCCTCTATTACAAATAAGATTTTTTTTTTCATTACATTTCCTAGCTGGGAATGTGTGAGTTCTTGACTTATGTGAGTTTGCTTTATAAACTGCCAACTTTATTTTTAAACTATTCTCCTAGGTCCATGATTGATTCTTGGGTATGATAGGTGGCAATCATATCATCTGTAAATTATTTTTCTCCTTCTAACCAATATTTTGTATTTAGTTTTCTTGTCTTATTTTACTAGTGTGATTTTCCAAAATAGTATCAAAGAATCTTAGTGATAACAGGACTGCCTTGTCCATGATTTTAAAAGACAAATGGCTATTGTACTGTCTCCAGAGTATAATTTGTGGCACACATGGGTTATTAATAGCTATTTAAGTAAAACTTTCTTGGCCATATACATTTGGGAGGTACTATGGAAATGGTATAGTGTTGTCATTTAACTCAAGAACTGTTTTCCATATTGAGAAAGTTTCTTTCTGACTCTGGTTTTATTAAGAGTTCTTTAAAATCTTCGGATCCCTGGGTGGTTCAGTGGTTTAGTGCCTGCCTTTGGCCCAGGGCATGATCCTAGAGTTCCGGGATCGAGTCCCATATCAGGATCCCTGCGTGGAGCCTGCATCTGTCTCTGCCTCTCTCTCTCTCTCTCTCTCTCTCTCTCTCTCTCATGAATAAATAAATAAAATCTTTTTAAAAAAGAGTTCTTTAAAATCTTAATTGAGTATTGACTTCTGTATATAATTGATTTAACAGACCATGGAAAGGCAATCAGTGGAAACAGCTTTTGAGATACTCTCAGTACTTGAAAATAGTAAAACTGTGTTTCTCTTAAAATATTATTTAATTTGGATTTGGTATCAGTCTATGGATAGAGTATTTGTAGTTTGCTTATAATTTGGTGCAGTGTTTAGAATTTCTTCCAATAGGCCTGCTGTCCTTTCCCCCATACCAGAGTAATCTGTGTGGAAATTATCCCAAGAGTTAATGCTTTTCACAAGCTGTCTCGGGGAGGTATGTGTGACCTTTGCCTTAAAAACAACAATAAGGGGATCCCTGGGTGGTGCAGCGGTTTGGCGCCTGCCTTTGGCTCGGGGCGCGATCCTGGAGACCCTGGATCGAATCCCACGTCGGGCTCCAGGTGCATGGAGCCTGCTTCTCCCTCTGCCTGTGTCTCTGCCTCTCTCTGTGTGTCTCTCATGAATAAATAAATTACTTATTTAAAAAAAAAAAACAAAAACAAAAACAAAAAAAACAATAAGGGGCGCTTTGGTGGTTCAGTCAGTTAAGTGTCTGCCTTCAGCTTTGGTCATGATTCCAGGGTCCTGGGATCAAGTCCTGAGTCGGGGCTCTCTGTTCAGTAGGAAGCCTGCTTCTCCCTCTCCATTTGCTGCTTCCCCTGCTTGCGCGCTCTTTCTCCCTCTCTCTCTGACAAGTAAATAAAAAAAATTTTTTAACAAACAATGACAAAACTGGTTTTGTCCAAACCACTCTGGACAGGTCCCAGTCCAGAACATCTTATTTATAAATAGCCTACCATTCTCCCTACTTGAGTTCTCATTCTCTCTCTCTCTCTCTTTCTCTCAAAGTATTTAAAACAATAGCAGTAATAAAGCACAATAGTGTAGTCTGTGCCACTCCTGACAAGTCCCAGTAGAACATCTTATTTATAGATAGATTCTTTCCTTTGGAATTAGTGCAGCAAAGAGTGAAAGGGTTGGGCTGCTTTGTGTAGACAGGACCTAAAAGCATTTGGGTGTTTTAAAATTTGTGTATTTGTTTCCTCCTGCTGCTGTAACAAATTACTGCAATCTTCGTGGCCTAAAACAACACAATTTATTATCTTACAGTTCTGTAAGATAGACATCCAATACATGTCTCAACCAAGCTGAAATCATGATGTCAAAGGGGCTGCATTCCTTTCTGGAAGCTCTAGGGGAGGGTCTACTTCCTTGCCTTTCCCTGCTTCTGGAAGCCACTTAGATTCCTTGGCCCATGGCCCCTTTCTCAATTTCCAAGCCACCAAGGAGCAGTTAGTTATATCTTTTCACACTGTATCTCATTCACCCCCCTTTTTTTTTACCTCTTCTTTTTTCACTTTTAAGGATTCATGTTACTATATTGGGCCCATCCAGGTAATCCAGGACAATCTCCCTGTCTCAAGCTGATTAGCAACCTTAATTGCACCTACAACCTTGTAATATTGTGCCTTCTAAGGTAACATACTCTTTTAGGCTTCACAAGTTTTGTTAGGACGTGACCATATTTGGAGTCCATCGTTCTGTGTCCTAGAGTAGAATTTAACCGTGTCCTCCTCTGTGCACCTAGAGCACTCTCATCCCTGTAGCACGTACTGTCAATCTGAGACTCTGAACAGACACTGATTGAGCTCCTGAGGCGTGGAGAGGAGAGACAGTCTCACATCTGGACTTCCTCGACCTCCTCCTCTTCCTCCTCTCTTTCCCTTCCTGTTCTATTTAACCCCTCCTTTGAATCAATAAGTGTAATAAAGACACCTCCAAGACCTAAATCTCCCTGTGATAAACTTACATAGATAAGAGATTGTTTTACAAGGTGGAAGCATGAAACAGGACTTCTGGTGCTTTCCTCATGATTGAGAAGCAAGGATGGCTCATGGTCCTACTATAACATGAACCAGTCAGTCTTTGAACACAGTTTTTAAAATCCAGTTCTGAGCTCACTGCCAGAGGTAGTCTCCTTCCTTGCCTGTATTATGCATCTCCCACAGTACCATTTGCCCTATTATTTCTTTGGTGTTTACAGAAGCAGGTCATGTTTATGAAGCATGTCCAGAAAAGGGAAATGATAGATGGAAAAATCTCTACATGGGGTATAGAGTCAAGTGATGTCTAGATTGGGATCAAGGGCTAGAAATATGCTGGTGACTTCATATGTACCATGGGACTGGTATTTTTCCAGCATGGAGTTTGGATAAACTTGAATGGATCTTTTTAATATTTCTTTGAAAATGGAACATTAGCTATCCTCAGAGATTTAATCTTGGGCAGAAAATTGGAGTAAGATCATCACCTCCGATGACAGGATTCATCTGTTTTCTTGAAAGTCGAGTGGATATCCTCTGCAGTTTTGCAGTTACTGTTGAAATGAAAATCATCACCGTCACTCAAGGTGGAAATAGCAGAAATGATTAATTTAGAAAAGAGAAGGATTGTGGGGTGGGTGGAAGTGACATTTGTCTGCATTATATTCTTAGAAACTTAGACTGTGAGAGTTGGAAATGCCTCTGAGAAAACTGTTCATTAACATATAAGGAAATAGAAGCGCAAATACTTGAGTTGTTGGCCAAGAGTGTGCTGAGTGCAAGAAGCAGAGCTGGAGCTCTGGGTGCAAGTATCTGGGTCCTCAGCCCTTCTCCATACTTTGCACTTTTTTTGCAGTGTCTTTGACAGCTGCTCAGGGTGACCAGACCAAGCCACTCGCCCCAGAGATGCCCTTCGTATCAATTTTCACTTGGGCATTTCTCAGGCACAGATGGCTCAAACATTCCTTGTGTGGTTTGCCCTTGAGAATCAGAGTGTCATCTGCTGTGGGAACAGCAGCCCCTGGGTTTGTGAGTACGTGTGCATGCCTGTGCGGAAGGCTGAGGAGGTGGGCAGGCTTGTTTGTACACACATGATGCATGATGCCAGCTGCCTTTTTTTTTTTAAGGACCAGGATCCATCATTGGATTTTTTGTTTTACATTTTTTAAATTTTATTTGAGAGAGAGAGAGAGCGTGCACGAATAGGAGGACCAGATGGAGAGGAACAAGCAGACTCTGTGCTGAGCATGGAGCCTGACACAAGACTCGATTTCGCCACCCTGAGACCATGACCTGAGCCAAAATCAAGAGTCAGATGCCTAACCGACTGAGCCACTCAGGCACCCCTTGTTTTTTTCATTTTAAATCACTTCAGTACTAGTGTTTTACATTTGGCTTGATGAAACAAAATGTGAGTTAAAACAACTGTGAAGTTTTAAGACACAGTTCTTGATAAACCTAAAATACACAGCATTCCGTGAACACAAATAGCATATACGCAGACAACATAAGCAGCAACGTATATTCACCATAAAGAAAATGCTGATTTATGTTGGCTTATATTATGAAGGTTTTGTACTTCGATGAAGTTGTGGTTTTTCAACCAGGGCTAATTTTTCCTCTCCTCCATTCAGAGCATGTAGGGAGCAAGTATGCGTGGACATACTTTTGATTATGAATTTGGAGGAAGTGATGCTGCTGGCATCTAGGGATAAAGGCCAGGGATGCTGCTGGGCATCATATAGTGCACAGGACAGCCTCGCACATACACAGCAAAGAATTACCGAGTCTACAATGTCAGTGGCAGGGTACCTGGGTGCTCAGTCCGTTAAGCATCTGCCTTCAGCTCAGGTCATGATCCTGGGGTCCTGGGATGGAGTCCCATGTTGAGCTCCCTACTCAGTGGGGGGGGCCTTCTTCTCCCTCTGCCCCCCCACCCCACCCCTCTCTCTCAAATAAAATCTTTCTAAATAAATAAAATAAAATATCAATGGTGCCAAGGTTGAGAAATTATGGCCTAAGGGAATCTATGACTTATCTGATACTTGGGTTTAGACATCTTTTTAGGGAGTTGATTTAGAAATGGCTTTGCTTGTGGAATAAATGTATCAGAAGAGTATGTGGCCTGGAGAAATTTCTGTAGTCTATTTGGGTAAGGGGATCATTTTTCCCAACAGTGGCAGAAGTGCCCCTTTCACTATCTCAGGCTTCTGTTCTTGATGATGGGAATTTAAAAATCAGCTTCCCTCTACCTTTGACATCTATGGATTCTGTGGTCGAGGATTTAGAGGTACTGTTTTCGTTTGGGGTCACCATATAGTTTATATAACCAAACCCAGAATTACAGAAGATGGTTAAGAAAGTCAAGACTAAGGTATGCATCCATTCTTTACCAAAACAGACCAGTCAAGGAACCCAATGGCAGGTGAGGAAGTAGACCTCAATGTGGTCAGATCGTGGCAAAGACCATTATGGCAACAAATACTTGAAGAGGGGACCCTAAAAAAAAAGAAATGACTAGGGGCTGCCAGAGCCCTGCCTGTGTACTGTGTTCTACTTAGGGACTAAGTGTATTAAGGATGATTAGTATTTCCTTGTTCCTTTTTGAATCTTTGAATGAAAATTTCCATATTGTTTGGGGTTTTTCCCTATTGCCAGGTGGTTAAATTCCAAACAAATTAAATCATGGTCTAGAGACATAGGTATTTCCAATAATGCTCATGTAGGGCTGATGGCAGATGGTTTCCCTCCGATGAAAATAACACCCCTTCGCCACAGAAACCTGTAAGTATGAGCAGCTGTGGTGCTTGGTGCCGGGACCACCTGTGTGTCTGGCCGCCCAGCTTGGTGGTGGTCGATGGAAGAGACTGGGACTGCTTTCTCTCACTTCAATTCACAGTGAGATGTTGCCTCTTGGGACAGACTGTTCATTTACTCAGGCAGACTGAAGAGATTTTTTCCCCCAAGCCATATACTTATTGTACCAGGTACGTCCGTTTCACAAGCCAGACTGTTTCTAATCAATCCTCCAGTAGCCTAAAGCCAAGCACTGACAGATGCTAGTGCTGGGAGAGAGGTGGAGTGCTAGTGCCCAGGAACAGATCCTATCAGAGTGGGCCTGAAAGAGCAAAGGGTAGAGGTGTGGGTCAGAAAACAGGTAGAGGGGATCCCTGGGTGGCTCAGCGGTTTAGTGCCTGCCTTCAGCCCAGGGCATGATCCTGGAGTCCCGGGATCGAGTCCCACATCAGGCCACCTGCATGGAGCCTGCTTCTCCATCTGCCTGTGTCTCTGACTCTCTCTGTCTCTGTGTCTCTCATGAATAAATAAATAAAATCTTAAAAAAAAAAAAAAAGAAAACAGGTAGAGACAAGGTCGAAAATCAGCCAGGCCTTTTGTACAGAGACTCAACATGTAAGAGAACACAGTACAGAAATTTCTAGATAGAGAATTGCTTGGTTATGTGTATCCTGAAAGTTGGCTACTGTAGGGCCTAAGGCGTACCCCTTACCTCAGGGGTGATGCATCCAGAGCCTCATAGAATCTTAGTGTTGAGATGCTCTACCCATCCAATGTCATCTGCTCCATCATTCAGCCAGCACCAAGTTGAGCACTGAGCAAGGTATACAGTTAGTTGGTAGACACACTTATGTCATTGGAGAATGTGGGGTCAGGACAACAGAACCCACCACAGTTTCCTCTAACTGTTACTAGGGAAGGGGGAAGGAAGCACCCCTCCATTGAGCAATAGACTGCGGGTTAGGCACTTCCACTTGTGCTATCCCGCAGGCCATTTATTTGCTAGGGCCATCATGGATCCTTTTAGGCCAGGCCTCTGGAAGACTCATTTGTTGGAGTCAAGTCCAGAGGTTGAAAGACACTGGCTAAGAACAGTCACATCTTCTGACAGTCTAGAAAAGGGTCAGAGTCTGGTGGTGAACTCTGGTGGGAAGAATCCTGAACTAGGTGTTTATCAGTTGATAGCTCTGCAACCAACTCTTTGGCCTTAGGCAACATCAAAATGAACTTATATAATAATGCTCTCTCAAAGTTTAAGAGAAAAGGACCAGGCAGATATAAGCAGCCCTTGGCTGCTACCCAGCTGGCACTTCTGGAAATTGCACATGGGTGAAGAAAAGATTGCTTCCTCTTGCTTCCCTTATGAGAAATGACTATGCTGTTCTCCTTTCTCAGTATCAGTCTTACTCTGAGAGTTGTAATCCAAAGTAGGCAAAATGCAGTTACTTCCTGGTGTATTTTTTAATGGAACAGCTGTAACTGGAAAAAAAAAAACCGAACAGGAATATAATGTTGGAATGAAATAGGTTAAACTTTACAAAGCAAGTGACTTCTGCTTGGTGACCATGTATACGAGAAGATAAATTAGAAAGTTTGACTTTCAGAATATTATTTAATTTTGATTTTTAAATTTTATTTATTCATGAGAGACACAGAGAGGCAGAGACACAGGCAGAGGGAGAAGCAAGTGCTCTGCGGGGAGCCCGATGTGGGACTCGATGCCAGGACCACGACCTGAGCTGAAGGCAGGCACTCAACCACTGAGCCACCCAGGCACCCAGACTTTCAGAATTTTATGTGTGGAAGAAATCTTGGCAATCTTCTAGTCAAACGCCTTCATTTATAGGGGAAGGAAATGAGACCCAGCGATGTCCTGGAGCTTTCTCAAAGTAGCTTTCTCACAGCCCCCTGACAGCAGAAGGGGCCCCAAACTTAGATTTTTCTACCTCCTTCCTGATACCAAATGTCTGTTCATGTTTGCAAATTAATATGGCGGGCCTTCTGAAATGAGGGTAAGAGTCTTTGTCTATGAATGTTTTTTTTTCTTGTCCCTTTCTACCATTGGTCAAGAAGCTGGTTGGTGGCAGACACTCAACCGCTGAGCCACCCAGGCGTCCCTGGTGGTGTTTTTCTATGGCTTTCCAGAAATATAGGCAGAACTACCAAGCAGAAGTAATAAGTTAACAATTACTATTATGATCATTTCAAATAATTAAGTTGTGAAGGGAGGGATGGCTTCACTTCCCACTCAGAGAGGACAGCTTGATCATAGGAATTTAGAGAGGGACCATTAAAAAAAATCCTCTTACCATCATCCCTCATCCCTTGGGCCTTCCACCTGCTGGTTCAAGACTGTAAGAAGGGTTTAGGACCTGCATGGAAAAAAAGCAGTTAAAGATTGGCAAGCAACACATTGATAGGAAACAATGCTTTTCATTGTCAGTCTATAAAAATCATTATAGTTTTGGTTTGTAAAAGTTATTTTTGTTGTCTTTAGGGTTCTGTCACATGTAACAATCATATCCTTACCTCCTTTTCTTCCTTTCAAATCTTAGATCCCTGAGCTTTGCCTGTTACATAAATCTTATATATTCCTATACAAATATGTATACACACGTGTCAATATTTTTTCATGATGTTATTTATTCTTATAACACATGTAGGGTATATGTTATACATAAATTATGAGATTGTCTATTATAAGATATCTATGAGATAGATATAAAATTCCCTCTGGCCCACTTACAGAGTCTATCTTGAAAATTAAACTAAGAAGAAGAAAAATTGAAGTGAGGGAAACTTGAATGGAGAAATAAAACTAGTTTTCCTTCCTTCTGGCCTGCTTCTATGTCCTGTATTGTATTCCTCATTTTATCTATGTTTTGTTACAGATCAAGAAACTTACTTAATAAATTGAGGTGACTCATACAAATCTAAGCACAAATGGGAAAAATAAATCCAGGGATCTCTACCCCAGAAAGAAGTTTCATTTCTGGCTTTCTTCTTTTTATTTGGGTAAATGGATGGCCTCCTGTTTTATGAAGTCAAAAAATATACATCCTGAATTAATTGAATGCAGAATAGTAACCAATGGACCTGCCAACACTATCAGAGCACAAGGCACTGGGTTATTTCTCCTCCTTAGCTAAATACGTTCTTCTTTTCATAACTGAAGAGGTCAGTTGGTGGAATGAAGAGGAAAGATTGGAGATGTCTTGGTGTAGGTAATAGAAGAACAATAAGATCTTACTTGCTGCTGGTGTTTGCAGAAGTATAGTAAGTTGTTCTAGAAGTCTTTGCCCCCTTTAAGGAGTTTTAATTATCTAATTCCTAAAACAACAGCAGCTCTGTGTGTGTGTGTGTGTGTCTGTCTGTCCATCCATCTGTCTTCATATGCAGCAAGAGCTTTTGCGGGGCAGGAGACCTGGGGCAAGGCTAGAGGTTAGTGGCCTCTCTAATAGGTGGGACTAATATAAGGCCATCAAGGATGGTGGAGACAGTGACATTGCTGAAGGGTTTCCTTTGGTGGGAAGGACTCGGTTGTTGTCATGCACCTGTGCTATGTAGAGCCACTAGACGAGCCTAGATTCTCATTCCTTTTGTAAAGATTTAAAATGCTAACATTGCATTGAAACCTTTCTATTTTGGCACCAACTTGATGCCTCTCAAACTCATGCCCGTGTTTCCCTGCACCTGACCTGACAGAGTTCTGTGAAAATGTCTCCTGGGGACACTCTAAGGGTGAGGCTTGGCCCTGCCCCACCTCCACACCTCTGGGCAAACCATGGATTTGCTGGTCAATGGAGAATATAAATAAAAAGAATAGCAGCTGGCCTGGTTTGGGCCTGGAAATAGGCCCACACAGCCAGGTTAATTCTATGGTCATTAGACTAGCCATAGAATTTAGCTGGGCCTGTGCTAAATCAACTGGCAAACCTGACATCTCTGTATTTCTGTGTCCCGTCATGATGTTGAATATGATAGTTGGGAACATGGACTTGCATATAAGGGCCAGCTTTGTCACTTCCTCACTATGTAGCTTTGGGTAAGTTTCTCTATCTTTTTCTTTTTAAGATTTCTTGTATTTATTTTAGAGAAAGACCAAGCACCCAAGTGCAAATGGGGGACGTGAGGAGGGGCAGAGGGAGAGAATCTTAAGCAGACCTCTCACTGAGGGCGGAGCCCAAAACGGGGCTTGATCTCACAACCCTGAGATCATAACCTGAGCTGAAATCGAGAGTTGGCCACTTAACCAACTGAGCCACCCAGGCGCCCCTTGCTTCTCTGTCTGAGCCAGTTTCATCATAGGTAAATCAGAAGTAACAGTTTTACTTCTCGAATAGTTTTGTGAAGATAATACATATCAAGGTGAAAACACCTCTCATGCACTCAGTACAACATCTAGATCACAGTAGGCACTCCAGAAATGTCAGTACCAGCAGAATAATGAAATGATCCCTGTGTGCTCCATTCATTCAGCTTTCCCCAGAAAGAAATGAAGTAGAGGTAGGGCAGGAGATTGCTACCATGTGCAGTAACTCCAGCTACAGATGGCTGAGCACTTCCCACTACAAAGGAGGCCACCCACAAGATCTTTTTTAACTATACAGTGTAAGACTCTAAAGGGACAGGTAGAGAAGTGTCTTTACAACTTCTCTGTATCTCTCCCCAGGTGTGTTTCTCAATCTCCCCTCATTCCCAGGCTGCTGTTACGTGTTTCCCCCAAAAGAGCCCCTCATCCCAATGAGCCAATTATGGAACACATTTCTATTTGCAAAAAAAAAAATGTGAATCTGATATATCTTAGAATTCTTCTAAGGTACTATTTCAAATCTTAACAACTAGAGAAGTGCAAATGTGTATTATAGTAAAAAGAAAGAAGAACCATTTCTTAGATAAGAATAGCTACCCTTTCTACACTGTGAAAGCTTATAATTTCAAAAATTAAAAAAAAAAAAATCCTGAAAGCAGACATAGAATTTTACTGCTTCAGAGTTTCTAGTGGCATTATTTTGTAAATGCAGTTGAGCTTTAATTGATATAAAATAATTGAGCATGGCTACTAGTGTGTAACCATAAAGAAATGGAAATTATTAATTTAAAAGCGGATAATACAGCAAACACACAAAAGAGGTGTCCCTTATAGGTGATCAGGAAAATGGGAACCCAACCAGCAAGAGGAGCACAAAATAACAGTATTAATGGTAGCAGTGTTGGTGAGGGCTTGATGACAAGCACGTTCTTCTACTCCGTTGGTGACAGTATTGACAAAATGTCTTAGAATGCATTTTGGCAGTACCTACCAAAAGTATAAATGTACATATCTTTTCCCTCAGCGTTCTAAGCATCTATGCTGCAGAAATACCCAGGAGATAAATGGGCAAGAATATACAAGCAAGGGTGTTCATTGCAGCATTATTTGCTATTAAAAGAGAGAAGAGGGATCCCTGGGTGGTGCAGCGGTTTGGTGCCTGCCTTTGGCCCAGGGCGCGATCCTGGAGACCCAGGATCGAATCCCACGTTGGGCTCCCTGCATGGAGCCTGCTTCTCCCTCTGCCGGTGTCTCTACCTCTCTCTCTCTCTCTCTCTCTCTCTCTCTCTCTCTGTGACTATCATGAATAAATAAATAAAATCTTTAAAAAATAAAAAATAAAAAAAAATAAAAGAACAGGAACCCTAATGGCCATCAGTCGAAGAATAGATATAAAACAGTTGTGTTGCATACAAACTATGAAACACTCTGTAACCATGAAAAATAATGAGAATTTGTGTAGATGGACATGTTAGGATATAATGTAGAAAAAAAAAAAGACAAATTGCAGGGGCAGCTGGGAGGCTCAGTCCATTGAGTGTCTGCCTTCAGCTCAGTTCATGATCCTGGGGTCCTGAGATCGAGTCCCACATTGGGTTCCCTGCTCAGCAGGGAGCCTGCTTCTCCCTCTGCCTCTCCCCCTGTTCGTGCTCTCGCTCTCTCTCTTAAATAAAATCTTTTTTAAAAACTCCAGTAGAACTATTCAGTAAGAGCCATTTTTATTCTTTAATAGATATATGTGCACATGTATTTTTGATGTGTAAAGAAAAAAGTATAGAAAGACACACATAAAAGAAGTGATAATAGTTAGCTCTGAAGATCATGTTCACATTTTACTTCCCCTTTTTTCTTTTCAAGAAATGTAGAAAAGACATTTACTACCAAGGTATCCATTAGAGGTGGTGGGCAGGGTGTGGTAGAAGGAGCTGAGTGGTCATGCTTTGGGCATCCATGGTCTTCTCTCTGCTCTTTCTCTCTGTTGTCCTGGGCTTGGGTTCTGAGTTCCTCCAAGGTGCTCCAAGACCACCCTTGACTGCAGGTAGGAGCCACCCATGGATTTACTATCCACCCTGAGCGGGTGTTTGTAGCTCTGCAAACACCTGCCACTCACCACCTGCACACCCACACCCTGATGATTGGAGCTAGCTAGGTCTTTGGCCGTGGTGGCCACTCAGTCTCAGAGTCACAGGCTCCCTGTCCTACTTTCTGTGGTTAAGTTATTGGACTTGTTCTCAATGAGCATGGGTTACATTGTGGGGTTGTTTTTTGTTTGTTTTTTGTTTTTTTGTTTTTTGTTTTTTTGTTTGTTTGTTTGTTTTAATTGAGCAGTGCTGTCTGTGTAGACATTCCTCTTTCAGTTTGAGACCTTTTTGGGTCTGTATCATATTTCAGGTAAAGAACGTCTGCTCCTGTGTTCACAGGTCACCAGCACTTGGAATACAGGTTCAATTATGTATAAAACTCAGAACCGGAATGCCTGTGGCTTACACGGAGTTGAAGTTTGTTTTTCTCATGCACGACAGGATGGAAGTGATTTACTTCCTTTGCAGAGTCATCAGGGGTACAGGTTTCTATCTTGTTCTGCTCCCATCATCTGTGGGCAGCTTCCAGATTGGATCAGGGAGGGCTGCTTCATCTCCAGCCATCACATCTGCAGAGGACACACTCTGTCCTGATAACAGTGTGACCTGGGAGTTGAACACATCATTTCCTCTCACAACACATTGGTCTGCAATTAGTCACCTGACAATAGTTGATGGCAAGAGAAGCAGGCAAAATACCCAATTAAAATTTCTATTACTGTCTAATAGAGTTTCTTAACATTGGTACTATTTGTGTCTGGGGCTCGATAATTCTTTGTTGAGGGGGCTTTGCTGTGCATTGTATGTTAGCAGCATCCCAGGGCTCTGTCCAAAAGATGTCAATGGCACACACACACACACCCCCCCCCATTTATGACAACCAGAATTATCTCCAGACACTGCCAGGTGTCCCATGTGGGACAAAATCAACCCTTGTTGAGAATAGCTGCTCAATAAGAAGGGCAAATAGGTACTGCAGACAACTAGCATCATCTGCCATTGGCATTGTGGTGTCCCCTCCCCAAAGCAGTGCTTAGCACTAATATATTTTACCTTTAAAATCAACAACTCCCTTACGGGAAACAATACTCTTAAGATGAGGTGAAACTTGGTTTTTGTTGATTCTAGACAGATGAAAAATTAATCCCTTTTTATTTTTACCTTTTGAATCTAAACTTGTATCAAATAAATAATATTTTAATTTATTTTAGAGAGCACACAAGCAAGGGGAGGGGCAAAGCGAGGGGGAGAAGGAATCTCAAGCAGACTCCCTGCTGAGCGCTGAGCTTGATGTAGGGCTGGATCTCACAACCCTGAGATCATGACTTGAGTTGAGACGAAGAGCTAACTGCTTAACTGACAGAGCCACCCAGGTGCCCCAATAATATTTTTATTTGAATGTACAAACAAATGAAACTTTCTTCCCTAGTGTATATAGTGTTAAGGTTATTATACTGTTCCCCACTGATGATGAATATCTCGGTGTATGCTGTAATATTTTGAAAGGATAATATGGCAGCATTCATGATGCTGTTCTGTCCTAAATCAAAAATTTCATCTGCACTTGATGGTATATCTCCTTTAAGGGCAATTAAGAGTATATAATTTACCACTGCTGAATACCTAAAGAGTATGGTGTTTTTCTGTTAATGAGAAGCATTCGCTTAATATGCTTATCCATTCCAATGAGAGAATTCCACTGCCAATCATATAAATAAGGTAGAGATCATTTAAAAGAAACCATGAAACACCTTACCTTTGTTCTACCTTTTCCATCACATTTAGAGACTCAAACCTTCCTTCCAACAAGTGGATACACAGAGATTTTGTTAAAAGACTGCTTAGTAATAAAAGAAAATTAAACATAAAGCGAGTCTGTCTTGGGCATCTTACAAGGTTGTTTAGTGCCCAGTATGTCACAATGACCTTGTTGTGAGGCAGTTTCTCCATGTGGAAGCTCTGCGCAGGCACAGGGTAGGAACATAATTATTCTTACTCATTATCTCCAGCATTCTGATTTTCAAAATTGTAGAAGGCTGCAGAAATTATATAAGAAAAGTAGTTTCCAACTATGACAGTAACAGAATACCACAAAAGTCATTTGTGAAACCACACCTACTGGGAGAAGGGAGACAAGATGTCTAGCTGCTCAATGATCAAAGATTGCATGGAGAGAATCACAGTGGAAGTGGACCTAGGGCGTAGGTGGGAAGCCAAAAGGAGAATGGAGAAGGATGACACTGAAGGCATGGGGACACGCCTAGGTTTTAGTTAAGGTTGTAGGACCTATGGTGTGGCCAGGACAGCAAGCCGTCCACTGGAGTCTGTGTTCCCTCTTCTAGAGGAGAGCTAGCCCTTCTAGAGGAGAGGAAGCCAGCTCTCCTCGAGTCCCGGTGAGGCAGTGTAACTGATCTTTGCTGGTGGACTGTACGTGGGTCTTTCCCTAGAGGGTCTGGACAGTGAATGGATGACACATTCAGATTGAGTGATTTGAGGAGACTTTACAGAGGACACTGTTGGCAAAGGTATGGGGAGAATATAAGGAAACTACAGGGAACAGCAAGGTATCTTGAGACTAGTACATACCTCGTTGCCTCCCTTAGGCCTGAGAGGTTAAGAGAGTGGTAGTTTCTAGAACACAAAATAGGAGTTATCTGGAGATTCCTATAAGAAAGGAGCTCTAACTTTCAGGATGTACCTGTCCACATCAGATTCCTCATAGGAACAAAGAAGGGAGTAAACACTGGCATCACTCTCAAACTTCCCATACATTACTGTGGAGGTGTCCCATTGGTTTTTATTGCTAGACTTCCCAAATACATTTTTAACAATCTATAACTGGAGATGAGCAGAGGACCTTTAATTCTGGGAGTCACCTGAAGAGTCATAGACCTACCCTAAATTTTATCCTAGGGCAAGAGAAAGAAGATCTAACCCCAGAATAAGTTTAGAAAAGCAATGGGAGACAAAGTTGATGATAATTACATTTCACGAGGGTGTAGCTGTTACATAGATTTCTAGCAGTGGGACCTTGACCTGAAAGAAAGTGAGATTTAAAAACTGAGCAAAGGGGTACCATTTGCCTTCAGCTCAGGTTCTTATTCCAGGATCCCAGGATCCCGGGATCAAGTCCCATATCAGGCTCATCGCAGGGAGCCTGCTTCTCCCTCTGCCTGTGTCTCTGCCTCTTTCTCTGTATCTTTCAAGAATAAATAAATAAAATCTTTAAAATTTTAAAATTAAAAATGAGCAAATCCCAAACATGTATATACATGTACATATGTGTATATTCATCCCTCAAAATGAATTGATATAGTAGCAGTACCTTGGTTGAAGGACAGTTCTTTTCCTACATATAACAGAACATTTGGGAAATTCAAGAAGTATAAGGCTTGAAAGTACAGATCACCTACTGTTCCACCACCCACAAATAATCATACAGTTTGATATATTTCTTTCCTGACCTATTTTCCTCTGTGGATGTGTATAAATAAGGTTGTGAAGTTTTCTTTTTCAGATTTTATTATATGTATTTTGCATCCTGCTTTTGTAAACTACCATTTTATTTTTTTGAAGTTAAAAGCACATTTGAAAAATATGGTTTAAATGATGACAGGATTTGATTGGAGTTTATCGATGAATTTCGTCACGTATTCAAGATCCATACTTGGACTTACTTATGAATCAATGATACGAGAGACAAAGAATAGAGAATTTAACCCATAGCTTTTGCTATGCCAGCAAGTTGTAACATTCATATTCCCAAATGAAACAGCCGCTTGGTTGAGATTCTGGTCACTCCTTTCTTCAAGTTCTCTTTTCTCAGTTTCTATAAAGCCATGCTTTCCTGATTTTCTTCCTACTCCTGCAGTCACTCCTCTGTCATCGCTAATGATTCTCCTTCTGGTCCCTCAATGTTTCATCATGTCCAGGGCCCTTCTAGAACTTTCCACCGTCTCCTTGTGTTACTCACCCAGCTCCTTGGTTTTCAATACCCTTTATATGCCAGAAACACTCAGATTCAAATTTTCAGCCCAAACCTCTATTCAAAGCTCCAGACTTGTATCTTTATGTCTCTAACTGGATGTCTCATTGGCATCTCAAATGGAACGTTTGATCATCCCTCCAAAACGTGTTCCTCCTCAGTCTCCTACCTTAGTCGAGGAACTTCCATCCTCTCAACTTATCCAGAAAAACACCAGGATTTGTTGGTACTTTGCTTGCCCTCATTTCTAGTTCACAGCAAGCCCTAACTCCTTCCAAAATCTCTCTCACATTCTTGTCTTCTGTCCATCTTCTCATCTGTGGGAACCACTACAACAGCCTGCTAACTTTCCTTCCTCCCAGCAGCCAGAATGATCCTTTTCAAATTAGGATGCTGTTTCCTTATCAAAACACAAAAACCCTTTGCATGGCTGTAAGCCCTGGATCTGGAACACTGTGGAGGGTGGAACACTATGTCTTTCCGGCCTCCGGTTCTGGCACCTTCTCTGTGGCCCACTGCAGTTGACCCCCGATGGTCTGTTTTTGGGTCCCTGAACTGCTGCTCGTCTCTACCTGGAAATCTGTTCCCCCGACCTCCTCATGGGACTCACGGTTCCTGGTGGGCCAGGACTCTGGCCAGGCCACTTCTGTATCCCCATTCATAGAAGAGCCTCTGGCACATGTGGGGCCTCCAGACAGCCTGCGGACTGGCCCTTCTTACCTTCTAGGTTTCTGCCTGTGTACTGTTCCTCAGGGCCACCTCTCCTAACTACCTTTCCAGAATGGACCTCTACCCTTTGGGCCTCAGTCACTTCACCCTCTTGTTTATGTCCCAGACTGCTGTTGTCATTATGTCTGAGGGTCTTTGCTTGACATCTCATTCACCTACTAGACCAGAAGCTCCCACAAGAGCAAGAACCATGTCCTTCTTTCCCCGATGCCTGGCTCACAGAAAATCCGCAGATCTTTGTTAAGTGAAAGAAGGGCATCTGACCAAATGGAGTTCTGAAGGGAGCTCTTCTCTTTGCCTGAGGAAATCCCAGAGAAAATGCTAGAGTCAGTCCTGAAGTAGAGAAAAACGATCTGCAGAATTATGGGGCCCTCATGGTTGGCTCTGCCCCAATCCCTAGACTTTGTATATATGTTACCTTAAATGGAAAAAGGACTTCGCAGATGTGATCCAGTTAGTGATCTGTGGATGGGGAGATTCTCCTGGATGCTATTTGCTACTGCAGCAATAGAAAGTTGACATAAGAAGGGGAGGGACTGGAGACATGGTTTGAACAACCTGAAGGCAAGAGGTGGCCCCACTCTCTTTCAGCAGGCCTTAGGTTGTTCACCCCCAGACTTGCCCATTTCTGTAGTCCTATGACCCATTCTATGCAATCTGTCCCTCTGTCTTTTCTCTTATTTCTATCATGGGACAAGAAGCCTATGTCTCCATTCTTGAGTATAGGTTCAGAGATGGGGCTGGGCTGGGGGTTACCCTATACCTGAGAGTGGGCTTCTTCCTGTTAGACGAGAGCTGCCTCCTCTTGCTATGAAAAGGTATTACTGAGCCAGGTGTTTATGGCCTAGTCTAAGGCACCTTGGCAGTGAACATTTGTAATTTAGAACTAGACTTCCTAGATCTGTGTGTGGTTTTGGAAAAAAACAGACATTCTGAAAAAAAGAAAGCACATCAGGCCCTCTCCTTGGGAAAAATGCACACAAGCAGGAAATGTCATAGGCAGTTGTTAGGTATCATGGACCTATAATGTCAGCTTGCTCAAAGGATAGAGTGTGGGTGTGTTTTTATGAGTGTGTGTGTGTGAGTATATGTGTGCATGGTGGGGGGTGTTGGAGGGGTGGGGAATCTCTTTTTAATTTGGATGCAAGAATCCATGGATGTCAGGAAGGAGTAATGCTATCAGATGGGCTTCCATGTAAAGCTAAAGGGTTTGGGCTTAATCCTGCAGTGAGGACACCAGGAACCCATTAGAGGGTTTCAAGCTAGGTGGTGACACAATGAGATCTGTACTTCTGATAAAAATCACTGCAGCATCATCTATAATGGCTGCAATCCCATAATTAGTTCATCAGAACACCTTGGAGGGGAAAATGCTGTTGACATGAAATGTTTTCATACTTCCTTTTCAGGCCAGTGATATCAGATGGCATATTAAGTGATCCAATTTCATAGACAATGTGCTGAAGAAAGCAGTTTCCTGTAACCCATGTCACTTCATTTAAATCTTACTGTTGTCAGGATCACTGCTCCCGTAATAGTAGGTTTCCACAGATGTTTAGTCGTATTGTTGCTGTCACCATGATTAACTCATCGTGCCAGTACTTTTTGGCTTCAGTCAGATCTGTCTCCAGCAGAAAAATTCAGGCCCGTACAACAATGTCGAGGGTGGAGCACTGAACCAGGGGCCTTGGTGATCAGAGTTTCACCCCTGGCTCTGCCATGCACTGCCAAGGGATTTAGATTCAGTTAATCTCCCAGAGCTGCAGTCCTTTATTATAAAATGAGCTTTATTTTTTAAAAATTTCTTAAAAGACTTTATTTATTCCAGAGAGAGAGAGAGAGAGAGAGCAAGCAAGCATTAGGGGGAGGGGCAGAGAGAGGGACAAGCAGATCCCCCGCTGAGCAGGGAGCCTAACATAGGACTTGATCTTGGGACCCTGAGATCATGAAATGAGCCGAAACCAAGAGTTGGATGCTTAACCGACTGAGCCTCTCAGGTGCCCCTATAAAATGGGCTTTGTAAACCCTCCCTACCTATGTAAAAATTATGAGGATCAAATACGATCATTAAAAGATAGGTCTTTGAAACATAGGATCTGTTACACAAATGCAAGCTGACCTTCATCTTCCTCTTATTAACATCATCCCTGTGCAAGTTTGGGTTAGGAAAGAGGAGTTATGAAAGTAAGTGTTGGTGGTTTGCTTCTGTGATGTTCTCTGGTTCTCTCTCTGAGTATGAAATGCTGTAGAGGTTTTACTAGTATCCAGGCAACATGTTGCTGCCACTTAGCCCATGCAAAGTACTGACCTAAAAATAGACTGTTTCACTGTGTTCTGAAATCTTGAACTATATGTTTTAAAGGAGTCAAAGGTCCCTGTTGGAGTTCGACAGGAAAATGGTAATGTCCCAGCACTGTTAAAATGTACGTAGAGTCCTGCCAGGCAAACTGGAGAGGCTGAGTATGTGTGAGCCGTCCACTTGTTACTGGTTCGCTGATCTGTTGGAGGGTATCCCCAAGGAAGGAAGAAGGGCTTATGGTTCACAGTTTGCAGGGAAAGAATTGCTGATTCTAGAAGACCAACCACTGGTACTGCACACAGAAGATTCTTCATCATCATCATGGTTTACTCTTCTGCCAACCATAGACACTCCAGGTAGCATTTCAATTTTACAGGGTTTTTTAAAAGATTTTATTTATGAGGGACACAGAGAGAGAGGCAGAGACACAGGCAGAGGGAGAAGCAGGCTCCTCACAGGGAGCCCGATGTGGAACTCAATCCCAGGACCCTGGGATCATGTCCAGAACTGAAGGCAGATGCTCAACTACTGAGCCACCCTGGTGCCGTCAGTTTTACAGTTTTAAAGCACATCTTGCTCAAGAGTGGCTGTGTTAGAAAATGCGACAGCACTGCCCATCACCAGGCCCCATGGAGAGGCCTTTACTGCTGGTGACTCAAGAAACCACATGCCTCTGTGAATGCCATCAGAAATTTCCACAAAGTAGGCAAAATGCTTTTTAATTCTACACAAATGCATCAGGGCTAAAGCACTTAATTTTACAGGGAGATGGAAAGGAGGAAACCTCAAAGCGTGATCCCTCCCTCAGCAGCAAAATACCTCCTTATGTTTATACCTCCCCACATTATTAGTAGTGATACTAACATAAACATTTAACGTTAAATGACATTAACCAGTATTTATACTGGTTTACCAAGTGGTTTACAGTTTTTCCTAGGCTTACTCATGGCTGGGTAGGACTGGAAGCAAATAAAATATTTTATCCCTATTTTATCAAAAGGAATGGCTCCCACAGAGCTACTTCCTTTGCTGAGGTCAAACGGCTAGACTTTAAAGGCAACTTCTGACTTGGATTCTGGGCTCATTTTGGAAAAAAAAAACAAACGAAAAAACAGATGTGGAAGCAGCGTGGGCTTTGCAGCAAGACTCTACCACATGCTAGCAACATGGCTGGAGCAAGTCCCTTAACCTTGTAGTGCCTTAAATCCCCACCTGTAAAATGGGTGCAATTGTTGCTACTTCTCAGGGTCCTTGAAAGGATCCTATGCATTCAGAGATTTAGATGTTATATGCTGTGGTATATAGTGGCTTATAACTTGGACTCTGGAGCCAGACTCCCCAGGTATGAGTCCTAGTACCACATCTTCCCTAGCTGTGTGACCTAATGTACGTTACTAAACCTTTCTGAGTTAGTAAAATGGAAATAGTAATAATACCTACTTCATAGGGTCATTGTGAGGATCAAAGAGTTCGAATAATCAAAAGCACTTAGAGCAATGCCTGCCACGTAGCAAATGCTCTGTAAGTAGGTGCTATGATTATGCTGGATTGTGATTGTGTGATGGTTGTATATCTAGTGTCTGACACAAAGAGTTGATCCAAAAAATATTAACTTGTATTATAATTGCTACATTCTCCCATCAGAGCTCTTGAATTTTAAGAAGTTAAAAAGAAGGTAATAGGATCACAAGTCTGCTTGGGGGTTTAACATAAACAGACGTCAGTAGGGCTCCTTCCACAATCTTATTCTTTGGGGAACTCAAAATTTAATCTTCTGCCATAGGAGGAAGATTTTTCCAGTGCTTCTTACAGCAAGAGCCAATCCTTGAGCCTCCCCCTAGACCTCCAGAAAGCCTAGAAATGCAACCCATCCATCTGTTCTTGGTTTTGGTTTTGGTTGGCAATGCCCATTGACTTTTTTGTTTAAGGACATTTTTTAGAGTCGTCATAGGGTAACAGAAATATTGAGAAGGTGTGGAGATTTTCCATGTACTCTCTGCCCCTACACATGCAGAGCATCCCCACTGTCACCATCCCCCACTAGAACACAGTGCATTTGCTACAATTGATGAACCTGCATTGACACATCATAGTCAGCCAAAGTCCATGGTTTCCATTATGATTCACTCTTGATGGGTTTCTATGGGTTTAGACAAATGTATAATGACCTGTAGCCACCAGTACAGTGTCCTACAGAGTATTTTCCCTGCCCTGAACACCCTCTGTACTCCACCCTCATCTCCCAACCCCTGGCCACCTCTCCCCGAACCCCTGGCAACCACTGCTCTTTTTACTGTCTCCATGGTTTTGCCTTTGGTCTGTTTTAATAAGTATCGCAGAGATTTTCCTGCTTTCTAAAGTTTGAAAATACCAGATAGAGACTCCTACTATTTGATCACTTTCTGTTGCTGGGGGTCAGGGAGGAGGGTAGTCAACAGAGAATTGAGTACTACATCTGTGTGACAGGTGTTCCAGCCCAAGGAGCGCTAGATGACTGAATTAAGTTAGAACTACAGATAGTTCCAGAAAGCAGTCAGGGGTAGGGGACAGAGAGAGACAGGCACTTTGAGAGCACATGACCATGTTGATAGGTCTGGAACAGAACTCTTCGGGGTGTCGGATCCTCTGGAAGATGCTGATGTCATACCTTGTGCCATACAGCTCTGAGTAATGGATAGGAGAAGGGATGCCTTTTGAATTTTTATGCAAGGTTAAAATGAACTCCATTTCAGCCTTCAGAAGTCAGAGCTCTGGGTACAAAAGGTCACTGATGCCAACTGGTGGCATTGCAGAGCTCAGAGTGGAGAATTAAAATAGCAACCTTTTTGTTTTCGGAGCACTAGTTGCACTGGGGGCTTTGAGTTCTAAGTCTTTTGCCATCCGGCTGCCCTGGGATCTTAAGTAAAGAGGCATGCGGGCCATTTTTCTGCCTCCTGTACAGAGGAGAGTAGGGAGTTGTCGTCAGACTAGGGATGATGTCACATTTGCAATGGGGTGAGCAAGCCACCAAATGATGACTCCACGGGGAGAAGGGTTGTTACCAGCTGTGTGGGTGGAAGTGGCTGAGCTGTACACTGATTGATCGTGGCCTCAAATTTGATCCTTAATCCTCAGATTTCCTTAATTATGGAGCTAATTCATTCTTAAAGGCTCAAAATTATCTCTGCATAAAACTCTCAGACCCCTTAAACCTGTCTGGATGCTGTTCTGTGATCACAAACAAAGAACACATAGAACAAGCTAATCTGCAGCCTTTCCACCCCACCTCCAAACAAACCACCACTAGCATAGGACTAAGTCCCCAAAAGTTGACTTCTGAAATGGCCACACTTTTACAAACATCAAGAAGACTGTCTTCTAATTTTCCTAAATGGTGTTATTCTGCTTTTTCTCCTATTGTGTTGGTTAAAACTATGTACACACTCACACGCATGCATGTATACATAAGTATACACATGTGTGTAGATGCATCATTCCCTAATATTGTGTGAATTGAATTATGGAATGATCCTGGGAAAGTAGTCGGTTGGAAGTATTGGTATTCCAGTTCTGTGGGTTTTATCACAGATCAATGTAGGAAATTTTGCTGATGGATCCATGGCAAATGAAACCAGTAAGCAATTTCCAAATTAAACTTTATCCAGATTCAGGTTACTTTTTGTTCTCTCATTTCTTCTGAAGATAAAATACTCTTCCTCACCCGTAGGTATGTTCTAGAACTTCAGATTTTTTAAAAAATGTGGCTGTAGCCTTTCTCTTTTGATAGAAATAATAATGCTACATAATGAAAGTATCCTACCAAATTTCTGAGTTCTTACTAAAAGAAAGGTGGAGATTTGGGACTATAACTTGACCTTAGAAATATTTGTAGGAAAGATTATCATTAAAAAATTCCATATCAAGGAGGGTCCTTAATGTTCAGAATAGACTCACCATCAAAAGAAGCATCCTATCATCTCTCCAAACCCAGCTTCCTCTTTGCTTTGGAACAAGAAAAAACATCTGACCTCACTCGCTGCTTGGAACTTTGAAGGAGACCTTGACCATGGAGGTTAACCCTGACCTTTGTTTTCTTTGCAGACTGCATCATCTGCTATCAAAGGTGCTATTCAGCTGGGAATAGGATACACAGTGGGGAATCTCACTTCCAAGCCAGATAGAGATGTCCTCATGCAAGACTTTTATGTGGTGGAAAGCGTGTTCCTGCCCAGGTAAGAACATCTCTGTTGGTGAGGATTTCTGTGCAAAAGAACCTGCCTGGTGGCATCTCCACATTGAAGACTTTCCTACCAGTGCATGCAAACGTGTTCACGCTGGACCTTTAGCAGGCCTAGAAGCAGTGCAAATGATTGTCACTTTATGTTGCCTCAATGGCTTGCATTTTTTATATGGAGAGAGGAAGTAGGTTCTGTCCTGTGAGCTACTTGTAGTTTATGTAATGCCTAGAAGACTGTGTGAAGACAGACTTTGAAATTCAGTGGGAAAGAGTGCAGTACTCACAGAGTAATGTCTGCATGGGTTTAGCAAAAGAAGGCATTTTAGAAGCAACTGGTGCCAGGTTGTTGCTTCCTCCAATTTCAAAGATGGGCTGGAGGCTCACGACTGAGCTTCATATCTGAGCTCAGTCATGTAGGTCTTCATTCATGGTGACTTTGACTTAGCTTTCCTCCAGAGACCTTATGAGACTCCTGCTATCCTGACACCATATTTGCAAGCACACCCCAGTTAACCATACGTGCCACCATCAGCTTTATCATATTTTTTTTTTTGGTGGGCAGTGAGTACATTTATTTATTCAACAAATAAATCTGAAATGGATGGTGGCTTTGGTTGCACAACAGTGTGAATGGCCTAAATTGCACAGAACTGTACACTTACACATGGTTTAAATGGAAAGCCCTATGTTATATTGTCTTTACCAAAATAAAGTAAATAAATTAAAATTCTTAAAGCCTAGTGCTAGGCTGAGAAGAAGTAATCATTGTTAAATTGGAGATGTCACCACTACTGACAGGGATTTTCAAAGAAAAGGATCTAGAAAATAAAAATACAGCTACTTGATTTGGGGGCTTAGGGCAATTAATTTATCTTTGGGGCTATGAGTTGACTTAGAAGACACATATATATTTTAAAATAAGTATTTCTCTGCCAATTAAGCCACTTTTGTTAATAGTTATTCCTGGGCTCGGGTGAGAATGGCTGGGGTGACCCTTGACCCTCAGGACCTGCATGGCCTTATTATTATTTTCTTAATCTTCAGGGAAATGATAGTTACATATATCTCCATGTCCAGTTGTCAACTGTCTGGAAATCAAACCATTAGGTGATGAACCCAGACAGCCTAGTTTGGCTGAAGAATACAGTTGATCTATCAGAACTTTTATTTTATTGTATTTTATTTATTCATAGAGAGAGAGAGAGAGAGAGAGAGAGGCAGAGACACAGGCAGAGGGAGAAGCACGCTCCATGCAGGGAGCCTGACATGGGATTTGATCCCCGGTCTCCAGGATCACGCCCTGGACTGAAGGTGGCGCTAAACTGCTGAGCCACCCGGGCTGCCCTATCAGAACTTTTAAAATTTGCTTCTCTGGGGTCCTTAGCAGCCCCCAGAAGAAGTTTCCATACAGGAGACAGACAGCTCAAACCTAAGATATAATCCTGTTTTCTCATGACACTGTTCATCTTTCCATAGTTGGAAATTGTCCTGTGTTTGTTTTTATTTATTTTTTTAAGATTTTATTTATTTGAGCAAGAGAGAGAGCAAAAGAGGTGCAATCAAGTGATCAGGGGGTGGGGGAGGGGCAGAGGGAGAAACAGATTCCCCACTGAGCAGGGAGCCTGAGCTCGATCCCAGGACCCTAACATCATGACCTGAGCCGAAGTCAGATGCTTAACCAACTGAGCCACCCAAGTGCCCCTGTGTGTTTGTTTTTGCAGTCTGTTTATCATTCCCAGAAAGTATATATTAACTACATTTTTTTTTTCTCTAGAAACTCAGGAAGTCACAGGTTTATCTGAATCTTTTATTCTGACTTTTTAATTTGGCTACAAAGAATAAGAGAAATCGAGGTCTTCTGTGGTAGGGTGACTGGCAGTGAGTTCAGGCCACTGAGAGCAGTTACAGTGGCAGATGGGTGGATAAAGAGCATGCACCATCCCCCGGTCTCTTCTACCTGTAGTGTCCAATCAATAGAGCCAAGTATGGATGGGCTCCTGGGAAAGCATGGCCAAGCATGCACTCCCCAGACCTGCAGCCTCAGCATCACCTGGAACTTGTTTAAAAATGCATATTCTTGGACTCCACCCCAGATCAACTGAATCAGCAGCTCTGGAAGTGAGACGGAGCATCTGTTGAACAATCCCTCCAGGTGATTCTGAGCGCATAATTGTTTGAGAACCACTGACCTGGCACATTACTTCCCATGTTACAGTGATAATCTTTCTGATAGATAACCAAGTTTCATTCTTGGAGTTGTTAGATGCTTTGTGCAACTAATAAAACCCCAAATGACTTTATAAATTAATACCTAAAATTTTATCTAGCAACTAAATTATACATGACACTCTGTGAGATATTTTATAATATGGAGCACATAAGTAGGTCTTCATATGTACTATAGGTACTTTCATGGTGCCATCAATCCTTTTGTTCATGGATGATTTATTATAAGCATGTTATATCTTATAATTAAGACACAATGAGGTCTTTTTTCACCTTTTTCCTCGGGAGTAGGAAAGCCAGCATTGTCCATACCCAGTATTTGTGTCTTTGACCTCTACTCTCTGTGCCAGGGTAACAACACCAGTCCCTGCATGGCAGACACATCACTGGGTGGAGAGGAATACCTAGCTAACTGACCCTACTTAGAGGAACTCTCTGTCACATTTAAAATACATCATTTTATTTTTTTTTTCAATTTTCATTTATTTATGATAGAGAGAGAGAGAGAGAGAGAGAGAAGCAGAGACATAGGCAGAGGGATAAGCAGGCTCCATGCACCGGGATGCCCGATGTGGGATTCGATCCCGGGTCTCCAGGATCGCGCCCTGGGCCAAAGGCAGGCGCCAAACCGCTGCGCCACCCAGGGATCCCTAAAATATATCATTTTAAAGGATATATAGCTTTTATTTATTTTTTTTGAAGATTCTGTTTAATTTTTTTATTTGAGAGAGAGAAAGAGAGAGCACAGTGTTGGGGGGGTAGGTGGGCAGACTAACACCGAGCAGGGAGCCCAGTGACTCAGTCCCACAACCCTAAAATCACGAGCCAAAGGCAGACACTCAACCGACTGAGCCACCCAGGTGCACCTGAAACATGTATAGCTTTTAAATGTCAATATGACATGAAGCATTTGATTCAGACAAGAATTTCTTTTAGCAAACACTGTATTGTTTGTTTAAATAACAGATGTACTCTGGGTATATTTACATAAGGACAGAAGAAACATATATGGGCCTTGCCTCAGTTTCCTTATCTAGGCTGTTTCTTCATTCGTTTAACAAAGCGATTGGAGCCAGCGTTTCTCAGTGGCTATTTTGGATAAGACAATTCTTTGTGTAAGACTGCACACTTCAGGAATTTTGTCACCCCCCAAGGCCATGCCAGTAATATCTCCTTATTACCCTCACAATCAAAATGCTCCCCCAAAGTGATGAGTAAATTCAATATCTTGATCATGGTGATGGTTTCATGGATATAGACACCTATGAAAATTAACAGACTGTACCTTATTATATGTCAGTTATACCACAATAAAGCTGCTAGATAAAATACCCTCCCCATCCGCCCGTACTTCTATACCTGCCTGGAGATGGGCGGGGGGGTAGGGGGGCAGCAGCAGGACTGTCCCTGGTTGTGAGCAACTAAGCATTCTGAAGTGTCTGATGGCTCTAACATGCACTGAATCTATCTGGGTCATGAAGAAAACTAATTGCTTAGGGTACCTTGAGATGTTCTAATTCACTACCATTGTGAAGCTGCAGGATCTGTTTCCCTTGGCAACAAAATGCATTTGTTATTTATTTATTTATTTATTTATTTATTTATTTATTTATTTATTTATTTATTTATGTATGTATGTATGTATGTATGTATGTATGTATGTTAAAGTAGCTCAACGTTATTTTTAGATAATACATATTTGTTCTACAGATGATTTCATTTTGTAGATGGAAAGCCTCTGGACTTGAGATTTGAAGGATAATGTAAAATCCCTTTCAACGATCTAATTGCATGATCTTCCAAAATCAAAGTAGAGGAGTAAAAGGACTTTGCCCATATCTTAATCTTTTGACCCTAGGTTCTCTGCTGTGATCAGAAACTTAGTTATAAATTTTCATGTATAAGTGAAGAAGAAAGAGGATGTTTCATAATGTTTTGCCTTGTAAACATGAACCTCAGGTGGCAAAACTTAGGAGTACCTACTATGAGCCACCCATGGTTTTATTGATATAATATTTATATAACATGATATTAAATTATTGTTTTTACCTTTCATCTTTACCAAAAAACAAAAATATCCATTTTACATAGGAAGTAGATAAGGCCCTGAGACAGTAAATGGCTTTACCCAAAGCTGTACAACCAATAAATGGTAAAGGCAGGATTTGAACTCAGGGTGGCTGTCTCCAGAGTTTTGCGTTTCCTTACACTGTGGCAAGAAAGCACAGTAACAGGATTCCTACTTTTTTGAATCAGAAAAAGTATCCAGCTTTGACCTCAAAATTATCAACCTAAAGCTGTCTCTCCAGGCCCTCAATAAGCAGCTGTAATACTTCTCCACTTTTAGAGCCCCCATCACTGTCTTCCCTGTAAGGGAAAATACAGCTTGAAAGCTGGCACTAAAAATGTTTATAATTTTCCATATTCAAGAATAATCATCTACCTAAAGAATTCCTAAAAGTCTTCTGCATTTTAATCTCTTCACTTAAAAAAAAAAATCTCTTCATTTATAAAATGGAGTTCAGTTTGACAATAAGGATCATTGCAGAACACAAATTGCCCGTAAGTTTGATGTCTGCACTCTTTGGGATTTATGTGAATGGCCAAGGGATACCGTCATTGAGCAGAAAATTACTCAGAACTATTGTCAGGGTGAAACATCTTTCTAAATGGCAAGCAAACATACTGGTCAATGGTTCATATGAGCGTTGTCAGATTTCAGTGCTAGATATTATGGTTTTGATAGGTTAGCGAACTACCTGCATTTCAAGTAATGTTGATGTTAACTCATCTGAGAACCTATCTTTATATACCATGGGTCAGCATAGTACAGCCCCTAGGATAAATATGCCTCCCTGTCCCATTTTGTTAATAAAGTTTAATTGGAACACAGCCATATCCATTCATTTACATGTTGTCTGGAGCTGAGTAGAGCTCTAAGTAGTTGCAACAGAGACTCTAAAAAGATTGACAACCCCAGCCAGTACAGATATTCTGTGCCAAGCCTTATATAAGTAGATGTGGACAACACATAAGACTGCTAGAATAGTCCTCCCTGCTTTAAAGAGGATTTGTGGCCAATGCTGGACAAGTCAAAGAGTATGATGTCCCTTCAAGTCAAAGCTCTCTAAATATTTGTTCAACATTTAAGTAGTGGGGATGGGGAGAGACGGATTTCCTATTAATAAAAGGTACATGCCTCTTCCTTTAGTTCAAAATAAAAGGTTTAGTGCATGTACTGAATATTACATAACATTTTAACTTATCTAAAATTGCCTTCAAAACACGACTTCCCAGGGTGGTACCAACTGCTTGGGAGGTTTGGCATTTAGACAGTCATTGATATCACGTGTTCCCGGTCAATGACAGCCCACAATACATTATTTGATTTTGAACTTTAAGCTGCTTTCATCTACTGATTTTTAAAGACTGGCTGTCAGCCAGCTGGCCTCAAAAGATGGTGCGGCCTTGCATTGCACGAGATAGCACATGTCTCTCTGTGTGCCCGAAGTGCTCGGCAGGAGGGTGACACCAGCAAGGAGTGTGTCTTTGGCTTTGTTTTGCTTTGTTTTCCCATTCAAGAGCACTAATTTGGCAAGAGAGAGGGGACCGATTGAAATTTCACTGGTTAAATCAAGAGTCATAAGGGACTCCACTTGCCTGAAATGGCAGAGGAAATTAATAACACTTAAGTCAGCTTCTACATACCCTGACTTACAAAGGTCCAATTTGAAGAGTAGGTGCCACCATTAATTTGTTACTGGACTATAGAGTCCCTTGTCCCACTGTATTGCTGCTCAAAGTTTGCACCATTGGTACATTTAGACAAAGCACCCTCCAGTTACCCTGCTTCTTGTCGTCATGCTTGCTATGATGGCTAATTTTATATTTCAATATGACGGCCTAAGGGATGCCTGATAACTGATAAAACATTATTTCTGAGTGTGTCTGTGATGATTTCTCCAGAGGAAATTTGCATTCAAATCAGTACATTGACTCAAGAGTACCTCAGTGATTTGTTGTGGGCATCATTTTATCTGTTGAGGGCCTTAATGGAACCAAAAGGTAGAGGAAGAGCAAATTTGCTCCCTGCTTGAGATGGACAGGCATCTTCTCCTGCCTTCAGACACTAGCATTCCTGGCTCTTGGGCCTTCTGACTCAGACCAGAACTTAACACCATTGGTTCCCCTGGTTCTAAGACCTTTACATTTGAGCTGGAATTACACTACCAGCTTTTCTGGGCCTCTAGCTTACAGACGGCAGGTCATGAGACTTCTCACCCTCACTAATCACCCAGGAGTTGCTGGCCAACTCCTTTTGCCAACAGGCTCCAAACCCACTACTGACAGATACAGTTTGAAATCAATGAATTCACCAAATATAAAGTGCTGCCTTGAAATCATCAAAGCTCTGGCTCTCGGCTCCCAAACTGAACCCCTTGTGTGTCCTGGAAATGCTAAAAATAGTTTCACCTTACTACTTAGCACCAAATCTCTCCTCCCAGCAGCACCCCAAATAGT
The DNA here is from genome assembly GCF_048164855.1 of Canis lupus baileyi. Taxonomy (NCBI): domain Eukaryota; kingdom Metazoa; phylum Chordata; class Mammalia; order Carnivora; family Canidae; genus Canis; species Canis lupus. The sequence goes on along the minus strand of NC_132838.1, from coordinate 89,470,585 downwards.
GCTAGGTTATCAGGCTGTGAAACCACAAAGCTAAGGTGTTCACAGTCCATACAAATGGGAATGCTCATGTGGCTAACCAAGCTTCTGTAAGTAGAATTCTGCCCACCTGACCCTCCAGTGGGAGGTCCTCCTGGAGAAGAGCTGGTGTGTGTGGGCAGGGGGTACCCTGAAGCCTGTAACCGAATCCTGAAAAGGAAGACTAGCCTAGGAATGTCAAGTTTAAGTTAAGGCATTCCTGTCTATTTCAGACTTCCGCTGGTCTCGTGTGAATCTAATCTCCCAATTTTATTTGTTCCTGACCAGCTTAGGCCTTACTTTCTCTTCTTGGATTTTGATTTTTTTATCTACTAAAATGGCAAATGCCAGGTGATGGCTAATGATCCTGCAAGCTTCAACAGTGTCTAATTCTAAACATCTGTTGTCATCAAGAAACACATATTTTTAAATTTAAGATGAGCCATGGCTTTGGCCTTAACAGTAGAACTCTCCTCAGAAGAGGTGAATATCAGAATGTCAGAAATTGGTCCGTGATCAAACTTTCTGGTGAAACAAGAGAAAAGGAGCAAAATAAACTACTGTTCTTTATCCAAAGGTTTTCCTTTCCTTTATGGAGTTAACGTACACTTTCCCTTATAATTTGATAAGTCTAGTACTTTGAATTTGCTTAATTGTCTAGGTAATTTGCTTAATTGCTTACTTAACGAGAGAAAGTTGGAAATCCCATGTTGGCCTCCAAATTTTTGTTATTGAAATTTGACCAGCTTTACAGGATCTGAACATCTGGAACCATGGCTCAGAACCTCACAGCCAAAATTTCCAAAACCTCGTTTTTATGCCAAGACAGGAGAACTTTATTTTCCCCTCAGACACTACATAAATGCATTGAAGGAGCATGATATAAAACTTGAGTTGTGAAGAGGTCATTTTTGCACAGTATGTGTAGATGCTGGGCACGGTCTCCTGATGGGTACCACCAGGCTCCGGCAAGGAGAGCCCGTAGGGGCTTCTGGTGGGACTCTTCCACTGGCCAGTGGACTGATGTTCATGGCAGCTGTGTTTATCTGCATTTTAGCTAAGCATGTCATACATGAGCCAAGGGCCCCTGTGCTGGATTCTGCAGGCCAGCACCTACACCCACACCCACAGCCAGCAGATTGCCAGTCTGTGACCTCTAAAAACCCTGGTTGCTATCTACTGGCGGAGCTGTTCTGCACCTGCCATTTGGTCCTGCTGTCATGCACTGTAACTCTGGGCAAACTCCGGTGCCCATTAATCCCATTTCCTTTAGTAAAACTTCATTCATGTCCAGCTGGCATTTGTTACTCACTGGAGCACCTTAACACAGAGAAGCAAACCGTTCTGCTGGGGTGTATGTGTAAGGTTAAAGCTTTTAACCCAAGACCTTTAAAAAATATACTGTGAATGGTAATACATATAAAAGGGTTTATTCTTATACGGCTTTTTCAAAGAAATACTGTAAAAAGTCCCTTTCATCCTTGTGCCTTTTACCCAGTGTCCAACTCCAGTGAACACTGTTGCTAGTGGTCTGTTAATCCTTCAAGGATTTTTTAGGCATATCCATACCCCACCAAATTTATTTTCTTTTTGTATATAAGTGGTGGATGATATACACAGTATTCGGCCTCCTGCTTCTTTCACTTAATTTATCCTAGAGACCTTCCATGTCACTGTGTAATAAACCTCCTCATTTTTTTTTTAGTAGCTAGATAGTATTCCAATGTGTGCCTGAACCATAAATAATCTGACCTACCTCTTCAGAGACAGACAGAGCTAGTTTGCTTCCAACCTGTCCTTACAAATAATGCTAGAATGAATAACCCAGTACACATATGTTGTTTTGTACATAGGCTAGTTTATAAATTACAGGCATGCATTTGCTGGGTCATAGAGTTACGTACATTTGTAATTTTGACAGAAGTTGTGAAGATGTCCTCCATAAAAAGATACCACCTTACTTCCCACTAATAATGCTCCAGGGCACCAAATTCCCCTGAGCTTTACCAAAATTTTGGATTTTTGCCAATCTCCTAGATAGTATAGTCTCAGTGACATTTAATTTGCATTTTTTATGTTATAAACGAGCTTGAGCATCTTTTCATATGTTTCATTTATTTATACATCCATTTCTGTGAAGCGCTTGATCATATCTTTGGCTGCTGTTGTTTTTTTTTTTTTTTTTTTAATTAACTTTTTGGTCTTCGACTTTGCTGTATATGAGAGCTCTTTATATTAGGGGATCAGCCCTTTGTGATACAAGTTGCAAATATTTTCCCATTTTGTCATTTTCTTTTATTGCTTTTTTTTTTTTTTCTTTTTTTTTAAATACTACCTGGTCAACTCCTCCTCCATGTGAAGTATTCAAGTCTGGGCTGTTTGCCATCATCATACAGCCTTGATCATCCAAACATATGAGGGTTCTCCACATTCTAGGCACCTGGCCACTCACATTTCTGTTCACTTTGACATTGTACCAGGGCTCAGGAAACACAGCTTGTAAATGGCAGAGGTGAAACTTGGACCCAGGCCTCTCTTGACTATAAGGAGTCTGAGCATCATCACCATCACCACCACCCTGGCTATTCAGCATAATTTAAGAGAATGCAAGCTGGTCTTCTGTTAATCAAAGGAAAGTAAAAGTCCTAAGATAAAATCTACTAGGAAAGAAACAAAGAGTGGTGATATGTTATGACTCACTACTTGGGGAATGTTCCCTTCCATCCGTGCAAATAGAGAGATTCAAGATTGTGTAATGTCAGTAAATAATTATTAGTTCATGTATGTTAATGATGCCATGAAGAAATTTTTACTCTGTGTAATGCCTATGATGAGTATCATGTCTACTCCCTCTCCATTTTCTCCATTTATGAAAATGTATGTTATTAACTGTCCCATACAGGCAATTGACACAATGTCTGTATCTCATTGTGATCCCAACCTAGCTAGATTATTTTTTCATTCTTAATGATTTGGCAGATTTTTCTACCAGCTGTCAGTGTAGATACCTACAGAAGTAAATGTGCCCTTTCTCATCCCAGATACATCCTGTGTGTGTACGTGGCTGTCTGCTCTCCAGGAAAACATCACACTATCCTTTTTGCACCATGACTGAGTGAACCAAGTAGTCAGGGGGATGTGAATCCAAGGGAAAGTGTCTTAGTTGATGGTTTCAGGGAAAGGTGAGCAGCCCAAGAAGCTCAGAGTAACCACAAATGAAAATAATGATAAATACTCTATCTTTACTGATAGAGTCTTGGGCCCTCAAATGCATAAGAATAAGCCATTAAAAAAAAAAAAAAAACAAAACTGGGAGCACCTGAGTGACTCAGTGGTTGAGTATCTGCCTTTGGCTCAGGGCGTAATCCCAGGGTCTTGGGATCAAGTCCCGCATGGGGCTCCCCACAGGGAGGGAGCCTGCTTCTCCCTCTACCTGTGTCTCTGTCTCTCAGGAATAAATAAATAAAATCTTAAAAAAAAAAAAAAGAGAGAGAGAAAAACAAAATTTCAGGGACGCCTGGGTGGCTTAGTCGGTTAAGTGTCTGACTCTTGGTTTTGGCTCAGGTCGTGATCTCAGGGTTGTGAGATCAAGCCCCATGCTGGGCTCCACTCTTAGCAAGGAGTCTGCTTGAGACCCTCCCTCACCTGGTCCCTCTGCCTCTCCCCCTCTTCCCATGCACTCTCTCTCTCTCTCTCAAATATTTTTTTTTAATCTTCTTTCTTAAGAAAAACCCCAAAGATGTAGACCATTGGGTTTTATTCTTTGAACGTTGAAGGTAATGTAATGCGCTGTAAGGAATTAGTTACTTTGATCGTGGGAAGTAGAAAAGGGAGAAGAGAGTGGAAGAAATAAGAAATTGGCAACACTCTTAGCCCTTGGAAAGCAGCTCACTTCAAACCCAAGGCATCGTGCTGACTTTTACTTGGCTTGCAACAGTGAGGAAGGATGTCAGAGGCCACTTTGAGCCTTGTTGATTTTTACCCCTTATTTCTGCATAGCCCACATTTTCAAGCTACTGCATATCTGATGAGCTCCAGAATTATTCCTTTTGACAATCCCGGAGGACCTATAACTGAATACATGTCCCCTTAAAGTCTCAAAATAGAGAATAAGGGAATGTTCAGATGTAATGCCTGGGCAGTGCATACATATTATGAATATTCAACTATACTTGCTTAGGGAAATGGAAACTATTCAAATAAGCAAGTGATTCAGGGCCATTCTGCACATTGAGCTGACACAATAAGAGGTGACTGCTCTCATCCCAGGCAGACCCAGTTCCTGGGCCATTCCCCTAAAGGGCAAGCTTAGTCTCTAAAGATAAGATGTATTATCTGCTGCTGGTCCCTAACAGCACAAGCCAACTACTTCCTCTGGGAGTCACCAGAAGAAGCAGTCATCTGTGACCATGCAGGAGGAAGAACTGGCTATAGTAGATATATTGAATAGATAACCTTCTAAATGGTCCTCAAGAGTGATTTTTTTTATTATGGTGATTTTTTAAATTAATCAAATGATTTTTAAAATTCTGATGTAATTAACATACAGTGTTATATTGATTTCAGGTGTTCAGTGTAGCGATTCAGTAATTCTATACATTACTCAATGCTCATCATAAGTGTACCCTTAATCCCCATCACCTGTTTCACTCATTGCCCACCACCATCACCTCCCTTCTGGTCACCATCTGTTTGTTCCCTATAGTTAAGAGTGTTTCTTGGTTTGTCTCTTCTGGGTTTTTTTTTTTTTTTTGTCGTTGTTGTTATTGTTAATTCCACATATAGGTGAAATCATATGGTATTTGTCTTTCTCTGACTTAAGTCACCTAGCATTATACTGTCTAGATCTATTCATGTTGTTGCAAATGGCAAGATTTCACTCTTTTTATGGCTGAGTAATATTCCATTGTGATATAGAGAGAAATACCAGTGATTTTTTTTACCTTACTTCTTGACTTGAGCCTAAGCTTCATGTAAGAATCAACTATACTGTTGTAGCATTATCTTGAAAACCCATCCTTTCAATTAAAAAATGCTTATTGTCAATGATCTGTCAGGTAGTGATACAAAAATCCAACTGCCTTGAAAAAACTTCAACTGTAGTAGATTCCAAGTGTTTGTTGTATGCTAAAAGCCTTTTAATTTGCACAGTGTTATTTGTATCCACAAAAATCAGACCAAGACAAAGTTATAGAGTCTTAATGTCCCATTTAGAATGTGGCAAAAAGAGAACTTGAGCCTCTCTATAAAATTGTATGCATCTACTGCATTGTTCTTTTCACAATGAAAACTTTAAGTATAGATAAATTAGGTGGCTTGTCGGATGTCATGTGAAATGTATTACAGTTGTAGTCAGAATAAAATGAAGAATAAACATCAAAATTCAGACTAGAGGACGCCTCTAAGGAGAAAGAGGGTTTTATGATCAATAAAAAGTGGAGAAGGCAATTCAACTAAATAGATAATATTTTATTTCATAAGCAGCATTTTGGCTCCATGAGTAGTCACTGGTTTATTTCTTCATACTTTTCATGTGTCATCAATATTGCACAAAAATTTTTAAAGATGAACCCGGGAGAGGGAGAGAAAAAGATAATGATGTATCTGGGAATGGAAATACAATTTTAAAATCCCTAAAATATTTAAGGTCTCTTTTCCTATAAATATGGATGTAAGAAAGAGTTCAGATTCAGGACTCCTCTCTTTCTGGTTTGATGATTTTGCTAGTGACATATTTTTAAAATTATTTCACTTCCACTTTGAAATGTTTAGCCAATATTCATGGCCAAAAAGAATATGCATTTTTCAAATTATTCCATGCACTAAGCCCTGGATCTTGTACCTAAAGTATTACAACTGTGAGTTCACTGGGAAAGATGGAAAATCACAGGCGCAGATGGATGATGAAGAGTTTTCAGGCTGGAGACCCACTGTGATTGGTAGGGAATGTGATTGGTAGGGAATGCCTGCTTGGAGTGGCCCCCTCTGAGTTAGCATCTGGTTTTACCTGATGGCCATTGCCCTTTGTGACATGAGCTCAGAGAGACCCACAATTGGGGTATGTTTTCCTAGCAGGGAAATTGGCTCAGGACCCATAGAGCTAGTATTTGAAGTCAAAATTGTCTTTGCTAATAATGTTCTCTCTCTCTCTCTCTCTCTCTCTCTCTCTCTCTCTTGCTGTTTTTTTATTTTTATTATTATTTTTTTAACTGCAGTGAAGGGAGCAATCTGACCCCAGCACATCATTACCCAGACTTCAGATTTAAGACGTATGCTCCACTAGCATTCCGATATTTCAGAGAACTTTTTGGTATCAAGCCTGATGATTACTTGGTAAGAACCTGTAAATTTTCCTTCCTTCTCCAGAAACGTGTGATATAAACATTTGTCTCATAGCAACAGTGACAAGTGGCTTGTGTCTCTTATTTTATAAAGCTCTGGAGCATAGTAAAAGGTCCAAGTTTCATAATGATGATAAATTTAGCTTCAGAAAATGTGATTGGGCTCTGCTGCATTTACTGATAGCTACAAAATCTGCTATGGTAATTGATATTTAAATAATTGTGGGATTGGTTGCTACTCTAGATCATTATTCCAACAGATATATTATAATTAGTTCTAAATACTCCTGTGAATTTTGCTGATTGGATTCTATTTGAAAGCCTTCCTATTTTAATTGCCTTATTTATACCATTTGTCTCAAACCTGCCTTGGCCTACGGCCAGTTTCACCTTGACCTACAGCTTGAATGCCTTTTCCTAGATGCTAGGGAGTTTTGTTCTCAACATCTCCTGATGCAAGCTCTCTTTAAATGTCTTTTCATTTGGTGCAAGGACCTATTTTATCCTTGGAATTGTCTTTTCTCTCCATCTTTCTGGCACGTGGCAGGATGAACACAACAGCCTTTTGTGAGGTAGTCTGATGTGACCTCAGATTGTTACCTTATTCCTGTTCAGGGAGCCAGGAACTTCCTTTTTGTTTCAAGAGGAAAATGGTTTATTTCGTAATTTGATCACTGTTAACACCCTGGGGCTCTTCAAAATTGGTTTTCAAGAAGCTGTAGGAAGGATGCCATCAAATATTTATTGTTCCCCCCATTCTGAATGATCTTAATAAGACTCAAGCCAGATCCTGGAATAAAGCTTTGCAGAGGAAATATGGCAACATTTATCACTTGGAACAAAGAGTATTTAAACTGCATTTTATAATTTAGGTTAAGATGTACATGATAAAATTCAAAGCTGATTCTATTCTGTGCTGATGAAAACCCATGTGTGACCCTCTTCTCTTTTTTTTTTTTTAAGTTTTTTTTTAAACTCCAGTTAACATACAGTGTTCTGTGAGTTTTAGGGGTACAATATAGTGAATGAGCAGTTTAATACATCACTTGATGCTCATCACAACAGGTATACATCTTAATCCCCATCACCTATTTTCCCCATCCCTTGCTGCCCCCCCTAACTTCTTTAGTTGGGCCCTGAGAAACTCCTATGACTTCTGCCCGATGAGATGATACTGGTTCCTCAAAGCACGTTAACAAATCTGCACAGAGCAGTGGGAACTGAATAGTAAACCCCTGGCATCCTGCTGCCCTAGAATGTGTACCTCCAGGTAGCTTTCTGCCTTATGCCCCTCTGAGATGTCGGGTGTCTCTACCCAGCACTTCCAACCTACCCTCACCTGCTTCTCCAGTACACAAAGCTGCAAATCTAGGGGAGGGGACATGGGTGGGTATGGAAATGTACTAGAGAAGATTCTTTGGTTTCTAACCATTCTGTGATCATTGAGCATCACTGTCATTTGGGAAATGTGCTTGGGGAACTCAGTGGGGTCTTGATACTTTATTGAAAACCATACTGTGCTCTGATCTCCTGCCACACATTAGAAATTAGTGGATTCTCCTACTGAATTTCCTTGAGCTGTTTTTAGCCACTAAGATGCCATATACTTGTACTTCATAAGACAGATCCAGTTAGTGTGATGACACGTCTTCCTGTCTGCCCTTCACCCTCCTGTGATCATTGAGCTGCAGGCTGAGAAGCCCACTCTTGCACTCATTCTGTCTCACAAAATTGCTTTCTTGGGGGAAGGCTTTTTCCTGATCAACCACACACACAGCTTATACAGTCTCCTAATGAGAGTTTAAACTGGCAAGAGTTACTTCCGTCATGAGATTAGAGTATTTACAAAGGAGCACAGGAGACTAAGTTGATGGCTTCTCAGAGCAAAAGTCTTCCTTCATGTAGCTGGCAAAAGGTAAATTAATTGATGAGGTACTTTGGACACTTACTGTAACAAAAATACTTGGCTACTAATCAGAGGGATGCTCAAAAATTGTAAGTCATGACACTTAGAGAACTTAGAATGATGATTTGTTTGTGTGGGAGAATCACCAGCTCTACCAGGCAGTAAATAAAGAGACTACAGTACAACAGTAAATGCCCAAGGATTTTGAAGAAGGGAGGGGATCTCTCTCTGTTACACAGAGGATGAGGGGGGCTTCTTATGGATGTGAAATGGTTTCACTGTGACTGAAAAATTAGAAGCGATTTGATGAGGTGGAAAAGAAGGGAAGCATATTCAGGGGAGAAGATTGGTTTTAGGACTGTGGGACCACAGATGCAAATGCATTACATGTTTAGAAGTACTTTGGATGGATGGACCAACATGGCAGGAGGGGAAGGTTTGGGTCAGGAAGTTAGAAAGACAGGGTCAGATTATACAAGTGTTTTGTTTTTGTTTTTAATTATAGGAAATTGGTGAAATTTAAAGAGCAATTACATATTTGATTATGTTGAGGAATTTGATTTTTGGTGGCCGGATGGTATTATGGTTCAGTGGGAGTCATTGTCTTTTTGAGACACACGCCCAAGTATCTATGAGTGAAATGAGTTGATGTCTGGGATTTGCCTGGAAAGAATCTGAGGGAAGCAGGCAGAGTTATAGCAGAAACAACATTGGCTGGGAGTTGATCATTGTCGAAGCTGGAAGAGAGACATATGGATGTTAATCACACAATTCTGTTTACTTTTATGTAGTTTTGAAATTTTCCATAATAAAAACTTAGTGGAGGATGTAGGGAGAAAAAGATAGGACCAAGTAGGTCAGAGTGCTTTTGTTTGACTTCATTTTCCATTTCCCTATAACTGGCCCCGTGTCTGGGATCTACAAGAAACAGAAAAAGGCCCTGTAGCTGAACATGGCTGCCAGGTCCCCAGTGGTTACTGCCACCTCCCCGCCCTGCATCTGAGACACCCACTGGAGACACCCCCAGCCCAGAAGTGGAAGTTCATCTCCAAACCACTCAATGTGAAGACCCCAGCCAGTGATGTGAAGTGTGGCAGATGAGGAAAGTGTTTTTTACCTGACATGACATGCTTCCCAGAATTAGGTAAAACCCTGACTTTCTAGCCCAACCATTCATTGTAGATGAGCAGCCTAAAGCTGGGGTCAGAGAGGTACCCAAGGTTATCCACATTGATGGGCACAGAGCCCATCACAGACCAGAACAGGGATCCCCCCAGCTGTCCCCCTGTGTGTTATTCTGTTCACCAGCTGACTTCCTGGCCAATGTGCCTCAGACTGCTCATTAAATGTGATCTCAGCATAACACGCCCTCAGCCATCAGACTATGAGCTGTGATGATCCATTCTGAAGCATCTAAGCCCAAGGAGCCAAACACCCCTAACAAAGCATTTTTTAGGAGAGTTAAGCCCAAATAAAGCACAGGAGAAACAAGTAAGACCTCCCTTTAAAAAAAATAGATAGATGATAGATAGATAGATAGATAGATGATAGACAGATAAATTATAATAAAATAAACTGTGTGAAGGAAAAAAAGGACCATTCAAAACGAAGAGTACATCCATCCTGGCATCTGTCTGAATGGGGCTCATCAAACCCAAATCTGTGAAGATCTACGGATCTAAAAGGGGGGAGAGGGTAACATTATATAGTGATTGGTGACTCCACAGAGAGGTTTAATATTGGATCCCTGTGGTATGTGTGCATTTCTACTTAGTCTTGTGCTCTTGTGTCTGAATTTTAGCCTGAATTATTCTGTTTACGTTCTTGGTACCATTAAGATTCACCACCCGCATGCCGATTGCAAATTTCATGTTGGAACATGCATAATTTGGATTGTGAGGCGCTTGTGTATGCGCAGCACAGTGGCATGACTGCACCTCCTTCCTTATTTGTTCCAAAATAAACGCCTCCCAAAGGAAGGCCAAGGGACCCGGAGCATTTTTGCCCATCTCTGCTTGGGCAGCAAGCCTTTGGTTTGACTTCCTTCTGCCCCAGGTGCCCAAGTGTTCCAGAATCCAGGGTGATTCATAGGACATCCTTCTAGACTCACAGCCCCCAAGAGAGAACAGGGGTGACTATTTCACACTATCAAGGGGAAGAAATGGCAGGAAGAATGATCTCCAGGGCACCGAGAAAGTTTACGTTGTTCATTTGCCTTGGCAGGGCCCAGCTGGGTTGTACTTGGAGGCCTTTCCAGTGGGGATTGTGGGGAGGCCCTGCAGGAAATGGAAGGGAGAGAACGAATGCATTGCAGCAGCTTGTGCGGAAGGCAGGGCCCCCAGGAAGGTGCACAAGACGCAAGTGTACATGGGGGGCTTTGTTGATTGAGGCTAATTCAGATTTTCCCATCTCGCCTCTTTATTTGCTCATCCACAGCAACTTCTCAGAGAAGGTCGCTTAGCACAGAGCATGGTAACCAAGGTCTAGGGTGCAAAATTACAGGTAATAACGGTAGTGTTCCTGGTCGGTATCGTAGCGCCAGTTGGCAGCGCACTGGTGCTCTGCCAGCAGTGACCCTCCCCGCACCGGGTTATTAAGTGTCAAAATAATTTTTTGCCATGCACGTTCATTTATAAATTTATATAGGACGCTTTGACAAGTAACCAATGAAATACTTCCCATATAATGTCACTGCTTATAGAAGAATTTGAGACTTTAATTGGAAGCAGATGTTCAGGTCTGAATCCAGTTTTCTCTAGACAGCTCTTCCTGAATCACCCCCTAATTTCTCTATTTGCAGCCTCTAATTTCTGCATTCTGTGTTGTTGTTGGACTTTCACAACATTGACTCCTATCCGTAAGAAGGTTCTGTGCCAGGAATTCAAAGCCCATAATAGAAAGAATCAGGATTCCACAAGAGCCTGAGCGGGGCCTGCCTTCCCTCTTCATAAGACCTTAGGGTGTTGACACCTTTATTTTCTGGTGTCTCAAATTCCTGAATATACAAAAGACGTGGCTTTTTTTCTTGACTCACTAACAACGTCCGAGTGTGTCTTTGGGGAGCCCTCCGGTCGCTGGAGTTGGGCTGAACCCCTTAGTATGTCCCAAGGCACAGCCAGCTCTTCCTCACCTGAAAGGTGTAAAGGTGTGTACTGCACGCTGTCTGCCCCGCTCCCCTACATACGGTCACGCAGAGAGGACGAGGAACAGCAGTCGCTAAGTGGTCACCCATTGCCAGAGGTTTTGAAAGCATCCACTTTATTTATTTATTTATTTATTTATTTATTTATTTTTTGAAAGCATCCACTTTAGAAACTTCCAGCTGCTTTCATGGAGCTGTTATTGGCTTTGTTTTAGAGATGAGGCTCCTTGGGCTCTGGAATCCCCAGGCACTTAATCCAGGTCACTCACATAAGTGGGCACTGATAGAGGCATGCTTTTTTAAAAAAATAAATAAAATTTAAAAAGGTGGTTCCAGAGGTGCCTAGGTAGTACAGTGGGTTAGGTGTCAGACTCTTGATCTCAGCTCAGAGCATGATCTCAGGGTCCTGGGATCGAGGCCCACCTCGGGCTCTGTGCTCAGCGTGGAGTCTGCTGGATATTCTCCCTCTGCCCCTCAGCCCCTATTTCTCTCTCTCTCTCTCTCTCTCTCTCTCTCTCAAATAAATAAACCTTTTGAAAAACCACAAAAAAAAGGTGATTCCAAGGCCTGTGCCCATCCCACTGATGAGCTTTCCACCCAGATCCTGCACGCACAGCAGAGAAGGCACTGTCTGCTTCCGCGGGCTCTCACGCATCCTGTTTGCGGCCGCGGGGCAGTGTTTGTTTTGCTTCCTAACCTCTAAGTCACCCACAACGGCTGAGGCTCTGACGCTGCTCATTGAGAGGCGAGCCAGCAGGAAAGAGAAGTGGAAGACGGAAGTTGCCGTGACTTTGAGAAAGGCGGCACACAGTTGCTTCTTTCTTTGCTCAGAGCATTTTGATTCCCTGATCCGTGTGCTGCCAAAGCAAGATAATTTAAAGTCGACATCTGGAAACTGCCTTTTTGTTGTTTCTCTCCCACTTTCTCCCTTCTCCTTCCTCTTTCCCCCCACTTCCTACTCCCCTCCTTTCATATTTTTCGGTGCTGGGGGTTGTTAGTTGATAAACACAGAGCTCCATAACCCAAAACTGACTTTGCTGCTGGGTTTGGGGCATTTTCGGGGAGATTGATAGCCCTTCTTCACTTGGTGGTAGCATCCAGCCACTTGTGAGACAAAACGTTGTTTAAAGCCTACAGTGTACAAGGCACAGATCGTGCAGGGTACCACGGCGTAAGATTCAGGTAGTCTGTGCCCTCACCGAGTTCTGCAGTCTGATGGGGACTCGGAATAAGAAGCCAGCACCGAAGGTTCCCTGATGAGAACGTCCATTGCCAGGAAGCAGATGATCTAGACTCATGGGACCAGTTTTCCGGAGTAAGTGCTGCCCAGCAGACACTGAAAGCCAAAGTCACAGAGCAACTTCCCCACTGTGCAACGGTGGCTACTTGGCATAGCAGACGGGAGCTGTCCTCCACTCCAGATCTCCCTCCAGCTTTCAGCTCCCTTAGAGAAAAAGTCACAGTCCTGCAGTGGCCTGTGCTGCCCTATGCACCTGCTCTTTTGGCTCATTCTCTCAGCTCTGCTGACTCACTCTGCTCCAGCCACTGGCCCCCTGGCCATGCCTTGAACTCCCCAGGTCTCAAGACCATCGCATCTGCTCTCTCCTCCCCCAGCCAGCCACAGGCCTCTGCTCAGATGCCCCCTTCCCAGCGTGGTTTCCAGTGACCAGCACTACTGAAAATTCATCACAAACCAGCCCTCAGGCACTGCTGGCACTCCAGCCCCTTTCCATGCCCCATTGTCTCCATAGCACTCATCACGGTCCGATGTACAATTTATTTCCTGCCTGTTTTCTCCTGCTAGGGTCCAAGCTTTCATGAGTACCTGGGACATTACAGATGCTCAAGAGAAGTTTTCTCAGTGTTAAATGCATACATGAATGAGGTATAGCCAGCCTGATGAAGAAGGAAGAGGTGGTTTTCGGTAGAGGAAAATGTAGAATCCCAGGCACTGAGAGTCTGGCGCATTTGAGAAAAGGGGAAGTAGCTTTCTGTAAGTAGAGCTCGATATTAAGGGGGGAAGTGATGAAGGAGAAGGCTGGAGAGCAGGGCTGGGCCACTCATGGCCTTGATGGCTCTGGTAGGAAATCTGGGTGTTAATCTTCTAACCAGATGGTAGAAACCACTGAAATATGTGAAGGCATTGGAGGATATGATCAGATTGGTGTTTTAGAAAGATCTCCAGGGGCACCTGGGTGGCAGTTGGTTAAGCATCTGCCTTCAGCTCAAGTCATGATCCCAGGGTCATGGGATCGAGCCCCACATTGGGCTCCCTGCTCAGCGGGGAGTCTGCTTCTCTCTCTCCTTAGCTCTTGTGCAGTTGTGTACGCTCTCCTCTCTCTCTCTCTCTCTCTCCCTGTCAAATGAATAAATAAAATCTTGAAAAGAAGGAAAGAGAAAAAAGAAAAGATCAATCTTCCGTTTCCTGGTGGAAATGCACGAGAGAAGTCAAGAGTGGATAGTTGAAGCAAGGTGGAGTCTTCCATAGTAATGAAGGCATGACATGAAATCAGTGAACTTAGCATATGAGCAAAAGAGATGGCATGAAGGGAGTAGATATAACAATAGTCTGGATGTGAAAGGCGAGGAAATGGGAGGCATCAAGGGTGATGCCCGAGTTTCTGGTTTGGGAACAAAAGAAATAACGTTTCTATTCTCTAAGATAGGGAAAAGAGGGAGAAGATAGAGATTGAGGGGAAGCAGGTGATCTAGAGTCACCACGTATAGTTGTGCAGGGTGTGCACTGCCCAAGAATACCTGGCTAAACTGAAGTAGAGACTGGAATCCAGCCCTTCATCTCATCAGCCTTATATCTGACCCAGAGCTACATCTGCCAGAAGAAAGAGTAACTCTTTCTAGTTACTGCAAAAGCATCACATGGGCTGACCATAGCCCTGAAATGAATTTGATTCTGAACTTGTTACACGTGAAGTGCTTGTGATGTAACCAGATAGAGATATCTATTTAAAAGTCAGGCGTACATGTCTGGAGCCTTTGAAAGTGATCTGAGCTGGAGCTACAGCTGTTAAGAGTCATCTCCTGATTGAAACCATGTGCGGATGACATCTTATGGGAAAGTAAATAGTGAGAAGAGAATAGGTATTGGTGTTGACATGACAAATACACGGTGTGAGTCATACCTTCAGTGGTTATGTTAGGGGCACTTGCTGGAAACAGAGCGCCATAGATCACAGCAGTGTTTGCATTATTTCATTGAACAGATGTGATGATTGGTTCTGTCATATGACATGGGAGGGAGGGTGATGGAAGGGGAAGGCATTTCTGTTTCTCATAAAAATATTAGGTTAAAAGGATCAATTAAATTCTTAGAAATCTCAAAGGGCCCTCTTAGTGTACGTGAACCCTCCATTGAAAGCTCATGGCAGAGAACGTCCTGTTTCAGAATGATCAAAACGTGTAATCCTGTGTTTTTCCTCCTTGGAAGCATCATATACAGTAAATGTATTTTTTTAATCTTTAAAAAAAATTTTATTTAAAATTCAGTTTAACATATAGTGCATTAATTTCAGGGTAGAATTCAGTGATTCATCAGTCACATATCACCCAGTCACCCAATCCCCCCCCAACCCACCTCCCCTCCAGCAACCTTCAGTTTGTTTCTTAGAGTTCAGCATCTCTTATGGTTTGCCTCCCTCTCCATCTTCATCTTACTTTATTTTTTCCTTCCCCTATATTCATCTGTTTTGTTTCTTAAATTCCACATATGAGTGAAATAAATCATAGGGTATTTGTCTCTCTCTGATTGACTTATTTCACTTTGCATCATACCCTCTAGTTCCATCCACATTGTTGCAGATGGCAAGATTTTATTCTTTTTGATGGCTGGGTAGTATTCCATTTTATATATAAATATACACCACATCTTCTTTATCCACTCATCTGTTGATGGACATCCAGGCTCTTTCCATAGTTTGGCTGCTGTGGACATGGCTGTCATAAACAGTGGGGTGCAGGTGCCCCTTCGAATCACTATGTTTGTATCCTTTGGATAAATACCTAGTAGTGTATTTTTAATTGTTAATTTATTTACTCTTGTAGTATTCCATCTGCAGTGAACCTCTAATAGAGCTGTCTAACCCTGGAGCCAGTGGATCCTTGTTTTTTGTGACCAGTGATGATGAATTTATCATCAAAACCGTTCAGCATAAAGAAGCTGAATTCCTTCAGAAGCTACTGCCAGGCTATTACATGGTAAGTAACCATCCATAATTGAAACTCCTGCTTGAGATTTAATTACTTTCCGTAAGTTTTTTCCCCCCTGTGCTTTTTACAGTGACCCTGCAGCATGTTTCTTTCTCTTTGGTGAGCTTTGTTTTGCATTTGGATTATACCATGACCGTTGTTGAATAGATTTTACAACATACGGTAGAACTGTTAGTAGAGCATGTTTCACTCACACAGTTCTGGGTTCAAAACCCAGCTCAGCCATCAGCAAACTGTGTGACCATAAGTAAGCAATATAACCTCTGAGCTTTAGTCTGAACAATCTTTAAAAGCAGAGAAATACCTTTCTTAAATAGTTGTTGTAATAAAGAAAGAATATGAGGTGTAAGATAAAGGAAGCAGTGCATTACCAGGCTCTTATGCACCCGGTACATAGTCATGATATGAATTCTTAGCATTCATTGAGTGCTAAGCTATATGTGAAACACAGCTGTAAAAATATTATTTAATTCCAAAATCTGCTGGAGATTAGTCACACATATAAATATAGGAATCAGGAATCTAAATAAAAATCTCAGTGGATAGCATGCACAGATTTACGAGGTTTGATCCTGAACAAAACTGAGAAATATTTTTTAGAGCATGTTGTCTACTTTATGGTTGAGAAAACAGAACACCCAGAAAACAAAGAAAAATGCAGCCAAATAAAATTCTTTGCCCAGAGATACATATTACTAATTTCAGTGTATGTCCTTTCTGATGTATTCTATTCATACACACATTTTTAAATAATGTAAAATTGACATCAAACTGTCATTGCACTTTACTAACCTGCTAAATGAGCAAATCTTAAATGTGTATACTTCTAAGCTTAGATAGATTAGTCTCTTGTTCTAGAACTCCATGGTCCAATATGGTAGTCATTAGCTATATGCAGCTATTAATTTGAAATTAATTAAAATTAAATGAAATTTTAAAACTTAGCTGAACAAGTGGTTTATCCCAATCATATAAGCTAGTATAACAAATAATATGATTTATCCAGTCAAAAGAAAAAATATGAACATGGTGTGGTAATCCAAATAAACGTTGAATAGAAACAAAGGCATTCAAAGTCAACATCTTCTCCTGCTTAAAATCCTTTCAATTGGCAGGGAAGTTTTAACATAAATAAATACATGAACACACACATATTATGCATTTATCAGTCTCCAAGAATTGCAAAATACCTCATGGAGAACAAGAGCCCTTTTGTTGGAAATAATAGAAAAAAGATAAGGATGCCCCTCAATCAGGGTCCTTTTGATGTATTTGTAAGAATTTCTACCAATAACTTGAGTACAAAAAGAAATAGCAAAGTAAAAACACTCTTCTCTTGTGAATGATACAATTAAAAATGAGCAAAACTTTAAGAAAATTAACCAACAGCTTCTAGAGGTAATGACAGTCCAGCAGATTTGCAGGATATGAGATGCATCTACGTGATCCCTGGTATTCCATTTTGTAGATCATCTAGAGTAGGAGATAGAAGGGAGAAAATGAGATCCTATTTGCGATGACAATAACTTACACTGAACATTATTAAAAGAATAAAGATACAAATGAATGAAGACTTACTATCATTCTGTTAGGGAATGCAAGTTATAGGAAGTACAATAGGGCAGGCTGGGTGGCTCAGCGGTTTAGCACTGCCTTCGGCCCAGGGCGTGATCCTGGAGTCCTGGGATCGAGTCCCACATCAGGCTTCCTGCATGGAGCTTGCTTCTCCCTCTGCCTGTGTCCCTACCTCTTTCTCTCTGTGTGTCTCTCATGATTAAATAAATAAAATCTTAAAAAAAAAAAAAAAGGGAAGTACAATAATGTGTGAGCAATAACCCCAAGAGAATTTTTGTAATAGGAACTCTAAAATACTTGAGTCTGTAAAAACAAATAAACTACAAATTGTTGTTGAAGGACATAAAATAAGTTCTGAAATAATGAGACACACATTGTTCCTGAACTCAGTATTATAAAGATGCCAGTTCTCCCAAATCGTTTCATAAATCTGATCTAACTATAATCAAAATGCTATTAGGGCTTCTTCTCCAAGAAAATACTAAATGTCAGATGACACTGGTCCTGCGAGGACAAGGAGTGGATCCCCATCACCGAGCTGGGCCATCTGTTGAAGAACATGAAGATCAAGTCCTGGAGGAGATCTATTTCTTCTCCCTACCCATGAATCTGAGATCATTGGCTTTTTCCTGCGGGCATTTCTGAAGGATGAGGTTTTTGTAGACTATGTTGATGCATTGGCGACTGCTCCCCCTCGGCCAGGGACCACACTACCACCCTGGGCAGCTTTGCCAAGGCCACTTTGGACGCCATTCCCAAGACCTACAGCTGTCTCCCCCGTACCTCAGGAAACAGACTATTCACCAAATCTCCCTCTCAGGAATTCACTAACCATCTTGTCACAACCCACACCAGAGTCTGTAAAGAGGACCAGGCTGCTGTAGCCACCACATACTTTATAGGAGAAAATTAACGTGAACTAAGTCTGTGTTTAAAAAATAAATAAAATAAATGCCTGGTAGGATTTTTCCCTGAATGGATTCATTTGAAAGTGAAAACAAAACAAACAAAAGAAAGTGAAAACAAGTATCGTTTTAAGAGCGTTTAAAAAAACAAACAGTTGTAGAATTAGACAAAACATTTCTGATAAAGAATTAAAATGGTGAGCCTGCTGTAACATATACCAAAAATCTATAAACGTATACTAATATTTAAGATATTAATATAGAGGCCCCTGGGTGGCTCAGTGGTTGAGCATCTGCCTTCAGCTCAGGTCGTGATCCTGGGGTCCTAAGATCGAGTCCCTCATCGGGCTCCCCACATGGAGCCTGCTTCTCCCTCTGCTTGTGTCTCTGCCTCTCTCTGTGTGTCTCTCATGAATAAATAAAATCATTTTAAAAGACAAAGATATTAATATATTAAAGAATTAGTACAGTGCTAGACAAATAAGTGAATTCAGACAATACCGTATTTCAGATCTTTCACACACAAAAAATAATTCCATATGGAGTAATGACCAAAACTGTTAAAAACTTTGAAGAAAAATGGAAGAAATTGATAACCTTGGGGGTATAGAAAGCTTTGCCAAATAGGAAGCAAAAAGAAAGCACAGAAAGGACATAAATGTGACTACATCAAAAGGCAAAAACATCTGTATAACAGAAAAAACACCAGTCACAAAATTAATGTAAGCCGATAGAATACTTCTAGAATGATGAAAAGTGGGAACAGTAGTAAAAGCCAGAAATCGGGAGGATAGTGGAGAGTAGAGAAACTTTTCGTAATGTTAAAGGCTTACTTACCTCCAGCAAACTTTTTAACTTCTCTCCTGCTTTTAAAGTGAAACAAAGATAGGCATGTATTTTTTTATTTGTATATTCAAAAGGACAACATACTGAAAAAAAAATACCCCACAGAGAATAGGAAAATGACAAATATCCAGAGGATATCGAGAATTCCAACAATAACAAAGCCTACAGAAAAACAAGGGTTTTTCTGTAAGAGGATATTAACACAGAGGATAATAACACAGAATTGTCTCTGAAATGGCTAAAAATACATGCAAAATGTGACATTTCTCTAATAATCAGTGGTATTCCAATTTTTTAAAAAATGAGTTTCCTTTTTTTTTTTTTAAACCAGTCATGCTAACAAAGATCTTAAAGCCCGATACTACACATCACGGATGAAGGGTGACAAGAAATACATAATCTTACAAAGTGTGATTGTAAATTGGTCTGCCCATTTTGGAAGACACTTTTTCAGAGGCTATTAAAATTTTAAATGCTCATCTCTTTCACCCCAGCAGTTAATTTTCTTTGTAGTCCCCTTAGATCAGAGTCTCGCATGGCACTAATCAATTCTTTGCCTGGTTAGTTGAATCTTACTTGGGACTCTCTGTTTTCAGTTCAGCAACTTTTAATGCTGTGGGTTTAGAACAATGAAAGTGCTATTCCAATGAGCCAACTTAAGAACCAGATCCAAAAGAGTGATACTTTAGTAATGGCCATGAATAAAGATAATCACACTTCATTTTTAATTATCATATTAGATGAAAACACATATTTAACACTATTATTTTGTGAAAATAGGAGAATTAACAGGTTTGTTTCTTTTTTCTCTTTTTTAGAATTTAAACCAGAATCCAAGGACCCTTTTGCCAAAATTTTACGGACTGTATTGCATGCAATCAGGGGGCATTAATATCAGGATTGTGGTAATGAACAATGTCTTACCGCGCTCCATGAGAATGCACTTCACTTATGACCTGAAAGGCTCCACTTATAAGCGAAGAGCATCCCGAAAGGAGAGAGAAAAATCCAACCCCACGTTTAAGGACTTAGATTTCCTGCAAGACATGCACGAAGGGTTATACTTTGACACAGAAACATACAACGCGCTCATGAAAACACTTCAGAGAGACTGCCGGGTAAGGAAATGGCATTACTGTCATTGCCTTTGGAAAGGCATCTGTGATATTGTAACCTCGAGAAGGAATGTCCAGAATGGACATGTGGAATCCCATCATTGACAGTCCCGGAACCCATCCGAGCTTCCTTAATATTGAAGGAATTGGTGGATGATAAGGGAACTATCTGGGGTACCCGTGGATTTTACTAAAAAAACTAAGTCTGCTTTCTTTGGTCAAATGAAACAAGAATTTGGGTTTTTTTCTTCTCATCCTCTCCTGTGGTTAAAGTGGAGGGAAAAGAAAGGTTTAGGTTTAATGCAGTGATTAGCTAGAAAAGCCATATACAAACCTTTTCACAAGTTAAGATTCCAGCCAAGGGAGAGAAGTTGAAAGAATTGATAAGAAGATCCCCAGACACTCAGTGTGGTTGCAGAAGCAAGAGGCAAGCAGTACATTTGCCTAAACTATTTTGGGAGATCAGATCGGATCTCGACAAAGCAAAGGCCATAATATATGCAAACTTAGCCAGAGTGGCTGTCCCAAGTTAGGAGGAATTCCTAGACACCCCCCCACCCCAACCTGCAATTCTTAGTATCCAAATAATAAGACCCAGAACCTGGGAAAGATTTTTCCAATACGGTGAGTTTACAGAAAGTAGATTTCCTTGGAGAGAAAGATGAAAATGGAGCTCTATGGCTTCTGAAGAACGCTGATTATGTGATGAACAAATTCTCAGAAACAGCATTTTGTGGCCCAGGTGCACTTGGGAGAACCATCTAGATTCCCAGCTAGGTTGGACATAGTGGAGATTCACTGACATTGAGCCCCAACCTGGTCAGGGTGGTTAGGACCTGGTTCCTGGGAAGTATGAGGCATGTGGCTTTTAGCACGTACTGTGGCTTTCTGGACCTTAGTAGGCCGGGACAGCTGACCTGCATTGGTGTAGATGAGAAGGAGGTACAAACCCTTGATGCGAAACACAGTTCTTTTTATGGGTCTTTTCTTTCTACGTGTTATGGTGTGCATGAGAATGCACTAAGTGTGTCATTGGCATGGTTTGTTGCATTGATAGAGATGTTATTTCACAGCTCCTATTCCTAATATCTCACATGCCAGGCAAGCCTGATATATTTTTTTTAACGTACATTTCATTTAATTTTCTCAGCACCCATCTGAAGTATGCGTTGTTCATATTCGCATTTTAAATTGGGGGATAATGAGGCTCTTAAAGAGGTGAAGGAACCTGCCCAGCATTACTTATTAGCAAGTCAGTGGCAAAGCTCACACCTGTTTGGGTCCAAAGTACGTGCTCTTAACAATTACAATGTAAAGGTTCACTGTAAGGATTTTTTTTTTCTTTTAAAATTATCTTTTCAGAAGTCAGGGGAAGAACAGTGGGAACGAAGCAAACAAAAAAAATGTCCAGCTGTGCTATTCAGATATCTGGGTGGATATGAATGATTCATGTTTTTCTTTAAAAAAGAAAAAACAAAACACACACGCATTTTAGTAGAAACCTTTTCCTGTGCTTTTTTCTGCCCTTACAGGATGTGGGTGAAAAGTGACTCTTGATTCCCCAGAGTTTAGTACAAGCCAGTCCAGTTTTATATTTGGTTTCTCTGTGTGTCTGTGTGTGTGTGTGTGTGTGTGTGTGTGTGTGTGCGTGTGCTGCTTGCATCTTTAATATGGAAAGTCATTTTTTTCTGTCTTTTAAAAACACAGGCTCTGGTGCCAGAAAAAAAAATGGGGGAAGTCAAATGTAAAAGAGCTATAGCACCAGATTTGTCTGTTTATTAGTGTTTCCTGAGTCCCATATTGATGGAACAAGGTCAAACATGTACTCTTCGTCAGGAATGAGACCCTGGAGATTTTCTTTTCTTTTTTTTCTTTTTTTCTTTTTTTTCTTTTTTTTTTTGGAAGACTTCTTTTAAGGAAGGTCAGTACTGAGGTCCTAAAGCTAACTCCCTCTGACTCGCTGCATTTGATCTTGACCCAAATACAGACCATGAAACTTCTTTAAATTACACACAACATTCATCTTTAAATAGGCTTTTCTCAGGGTGGTGTGGGAGCACATAAATGCCTCATTGGAGTGGGAGGGAGCCCAAATCCCTTGACCATGACCAAGGCCTTTGTGATCTGGAGTCAGCAGCTAGTTCTCTAAGCAGAGCTGCCTTGAGGAACTCAGGCACATTTTCAGAATGGTGGTTCTTCGTGTTTCACAGTCATGGGCCTCTTTGCAAAACTGATGAGAGCTGCGAACTGTCTCCCCGGAAAAATGCCCATCCACCCCACAATTCCTGTATCCCTTGGAACTCATTACACCCCCATCCACCTCATCTCAGGCGCGGGGCCCCCATCCTAGAGTCAGGCAGCGATCCACTCTCTCTCCCCAGAGCATCCTCTAAAGAGCCAGCACCCTGGATGCCTAGAACAGGACATGTGGTTGGCCTTACTGGAAGCATCTCCTTGGCCTGATGTCTTCCTCACTTTGTAGAACCGTGCTTTAGTGCAGGCCGAGGTCGAGATGTAGGGAGGATGTGGGGTCACCTCCGGGCTGGCGCCAGTGCCGAAGCATCAGGACCTTTGTGGCTCTCAGTCCTCTGTCTCAGTGAGGTGGTACTGCTCAGACTCTAGACCCACACCAGTCAGGGGGTACCGCTTGACCCTGTCAGCAGCCCGGCCACAGAAAGGTGAACTAGGCCTGTTTTAGGATACATCCTTTCATTCACTTATTGGACACGTGCTGCAGGCCTTCTGTCTGCCAACATGGGGTGAATGACCTCCGTGTGTAATCAGTTGTCATACAGTGTGTCAAGTGCCATGATAATATTCTAAGGCTGTATGCACATCAGAGTGGGTGACATCATGGCTTGGTTTTGAAGAAGAGTTCTTCAGGCAGGCAAAGCGGTAGAGGCATGTTTCTGTTCCCAGGCAGTTCTGATAAGCCTCCTGACCTCTTGCTTCCTGCCCATTCCACTCCTTTCATTTTGGGGGCTTGACTTCTCAGACCGCAGGATCCCAGTCCCCTGGCAGGAAGACAGCTGCATGGCTCATTGACCCAGTGTGGCTGGTGGACATTCCACCGAGCTCCCAACAGTCTGCTTCCCTCAGTCCCTGACAGAGCTGCTGCTTCTGGACTCTTGTGTCCAAAATGGCCTGATCTGTGAGCCATTATCTCCCAGGATCCCTGGGGCAGCCTCGCTCTGCTTTCCCCGGCTTCCCCAGCCTGAGCTGGGGCCCTGGTCTATCTAGAAGCCTGCCCCCTGGGATGGTCCATCCTGGGCCAACTCCCCCACAGAGCAGCGTAGCCGCTTGCAACTCTCCTGGAAAACGGAATGTACTTCATCTTTCAAACCTGCTGAGCCTACTTCCCATACAATTCAAACAAAGGCTCTTTCCAAAAGCAGGGACCCAGACCCTGGGCTCTCCCTGGTCTCCACGATGCTGTTCCCTGTTGGCAGTGTCTGGGAACAAGTAAATAACAGGGTCCCCTTTCCTGAAGCATTTCCGCTCCCTGGGCCTCACTCTCTGCCTGCCGTGGCAGCCTTCTAACACCCGTAAGTGACCTTGACCCAGGGTAAGAGCCGTGATCAGAGTCCTGCCAGGACTTCATCGGTTACTTGTTGCTGTCAAAAACAGGAAGGAGGATTTATTCAGACCATCCCCATGTGACAGACAAGCTGAGAGGCAATTCTTTATACTCTGGAAGCTACCATGCCCCATCCAGTCAGCCACCTAAGTAACCCTCGGATCAGAGTTCTGCTCTGCTCCATATGCACAGCCACTGCCTTTCTTAAGACCCTGATGATTCATTACTGGAGGTTCTGCAATAATCTCTTTACTCATCTTTAATATCATTGTCTTCCAACCTATTCCCAAGGCTTCCACCAAAGTGATCCTCTGATCAGAAGACCGCCAGGTCCTTAAGATCCTCTAAGTGAGACTCCCCACTGCCTGTGAACCAAGCCCACTTTTCCTAGCTTGAGACACTAAGATCTTTCCTGCTGTGGCCCCTGGAGAAGATATTCTCCAGATGCTCCTCCAGCTTCTTTTTCGGCCTTCTCTTGCCTCTGTCCAGAGCATCTTCTTTCTCCAGCCTTTCCAAGCGCCTGGGCCCAGCCTGTGAAGATTTTGGCCTTTTTATATATATATATATATATATATATTTTATTCATTTATTCATGAGACACACAGAGAAGAGAGGCAGAGACAGAGGCAGAGGGAGAAGCAGGCTCCCTGTGGGGACCCCTATCCCAGAACTCAGGGATCACACCCTGAGCCAAAGACAGATGCTCAACTGCTGAGCCACCCAGGCACCCTGACTACGGCCTTTTCCTGCATGGCTTGCTCTGCTGGGCTGTTCTTCCCCTCTCTTCTTCACCTTGCCCTCACCTGCTCCTCTGGGAACCACCCGGCATCACATCCCTCTGGGACCACCATGGTGTGGCTCCTCATACACCCTGGCTTTACCTCCTTTGTGGGATTTAGCACGCTCTTTTATTTTTTCGCATGCAGGTCCTTGAGCTTGAGAATCCAACATTCATCTGTCACTGTATCTGCATTGCCTGGTGCTTAGTAAATGTTTATTGTAATATGTATTTGAACCAAGGAATAAGCACCATAAGCCATCTGATGACAAAGAGAGACACGTTTAGATTGTATCTCCAAGAAAAAAATCTATCTTGGGGACTTCTGTGTATCTAGCTGATTTCTGAGTTCTGCCCGTTTTGGAGGAAGTATCTGCTTTCACTGCCTTTGCCTGCCAGATTGGCACTGAGAACGTAATAAAGCAGATGATCTCCGTTTTGAATCACTCGGGATTATTTTGAAAAACAGTACCGATTGTCCCCATGTTAAGCCATTTGTGTAATGAAAGTATATTTATCTTTCAGTTGTTTTCCCATAGAAGCAGTACTGTAGAAGTCATTAGACTTGACTTTACTTAATACTGACCTGTGTCTCCTTTCAATGTTTGTGTTGTCTCCCTAGCTAAATCTGTAAATATCTCAAAGGCCAAAGCTTCTTCCTTATACTTTCCTGCCGAGTACAGTACCTGGCTTATTGTATATACTCTGTACATATTACAAGATTATGTAAAAAAAAAAAAAAAAAATTTTTTTTTTGAATTGAAATTTATGCATTAATTTTGGAAGAATGGTTAGGAGCTATTTTGATATTCATTTTTAATTTATTATAATTATTTCTTCTCTGATATAACTTATCTGTGAAAAATTTAAAAGGTCCTCAATCACTTAATTAATTTGATAAATTATTACATCTTACAATATTTATTGATAACTCTGGGGATATGACATCGCTGCAAAGTAGATTAGTGAGAACTTGTGTTTATAATCCAAATATTTCTTATTCCTTCAAGTGGGAGTCCTACCAGGCACAGTCCTGGTAATTAAAGACCCAAATGACTTATTTTACACTTATTATCATTTTTTTGTTGCGCAGTAAGGTTATTAATTTTTAAATAGTGTGGAACGAATTTTCTTTTTCCACAAATGTCTGTCACCATAAATATTAATGGGTTCTCAGAATTTAATGAAACCAGTCGTAAGAATACTGAGACTTTTTAATGTGCAGAGTGGGGTCTTTCTAACTATGCACAGCAAGCTCTAAATGTGTAGATCAGATTCTTCTCAGCTCTGGGCATGCTTGTATGGGGCACCAAGTAGATGATTTTCTGTACTACTTAATTTAGCATTCTGGCTACTGCTTACCCCTTAGCTATAATTTTGTTCAACATTAATTTCTTGCACTTAGTTGAGACCGTTGTATTCTTTCTTTTTATACTGGTTGCATATAAGTTATCATTCCCAGTTACCATTAAAGAGGAAACAGTGCTTCAGATCGCATTTCTATTAAGTGCAGGAATATCGACTCCACATCTCTGTATCTTTACCTTGAAAGATTACTTGCTGGGGCACCTGGGTGACACAGTCTGTTAAGCCTCCAACTCTTGGTTTCAGCTCAGGTCATAATCTCAGGGTCCTGGGATCGAGCCTCACGCTCAACAGGGAGTCTGCTTGGAATTCACTCTCTGGGGCAGCCCGGGTGGCTCAGAGGCTTAGCGCCACCTTCAGCCCAGGGCCTGATCCTGGAGACTGGGGATCAAGTCCCATGTCGGGCTCCCTGCATGGAGCCTGCTTCTCCCTCTGCCTGTGTCTCTGTCTGTCTCTTTCTCTGTGTCTGTCTCTCATGAATAAATAAATAAAATCTTTAAAAAAAAAAAAAAAAGGAATTCACTCTCTCCTCTCCTTCTGCCCCTCCCCTCACTTGTGTGTGTGCACTCTCTCTCTAAAAATACAATAAATCTTAAAAAAAAAAAGAGAGAGAAAGATTACTTACCCAAAAAAGGCATAGATAAACTCACTATCTTTCAAATTGTTTTACAAACACTCTAATCCCATGGTATATTTCATTTGCTCCATTGTTTCAGATTACGACTTGCACTCTGTATGCTTACTATTATTTTGATACCATGGCAATATAAACAGCAAAGTCAAAGTCGGTAAACACATAAATAAAACCAGCTCCTAGAATCAAAGATTGTTTGAGCTGGAAAGAATCATAAAGGTTCCTGGGAAATAGTAGAATGGTGCTTTCCACACTCTAGTCTGAGAGAAATAATTTTGGACATAGATGTCTCTGCCTAACCAAATAGATTTCCTTGTTTGAATAAAGACACTATCATGTTCTCAAGGACTTTGAAAAAGTTGTCTACTTAGAAATCCTCTTTGACAAAAGTTCTTATTTTGAGATAGACATTCACATGTAGTTGGAAAAAATAATACAGAGAGATCTTTTATCTTCACCAAGTTTCCACAGTGGTTACATCTTGTATGACCTCAGCATAATATCAAAATCAGGAGACTGTCATTGTTACTGTCCACTGACCTTTTCCAGATTTTGCCAATTTCATGCGCACTCATTTGTGTCTCTGCGTGGGCATACATGTCTGTGGTTTTACGCAGTTCTTTACGTATAGATATTGACTTCACTACCACCATCAAGTATGGAGCAGTTTGCTTCACAAAGATCCCTCATGCTACTCTTTTATATATAACCAGAGCCTGCCCCCTCCCAGCTCTTCCCCAAACCCTCACAACCACCAATCTGCATTCTTTCTCTTTAATTTTGTCATGTCAAGAATGCCATATAGGCGCATCTGGGTGGCTCAGTGGTTGAGCTCAGGTCGTGATTGCAGGGTCCTAGGATTGAGTCCCACATCAGACTCCACAAAAGGAGCCTGCTATTCCCTCTGCCTATGTCTCTGCCTCTCTGTGTGTGTCTCTCATGAATAAATAAATAAAATCTTTTTTTAAAAAAAGAATGCCATATAAATGAAGTGAGACAGGCTTTGTTCTGAGATTGGCTTTCTTCACTCTGCATGATGCACTTGTGGTCCATCCAAGTTAATGAACACATCAGTACTTGCCCCTTATTATTGCTGCATGAGATGTCGTGGTACAGATATGCCACTGTTGAACTGTTCATCTGCTGGAAAACATGTGGCTTTTTTTCTCTAGTGTTTGACTGTTACAAATAAGGCTATGAACATTTGCCTGCAAGTTTTTATGTAAGCATAATGCATTTCTTTGGTAGAAATTCGGTCTCGTAAGGAGCTGCCATACTCTTTTCCAGAGGGGCTGTACAACTTTACATTCCCACCAGCAGCAGGTTGAGTGATCTAATTTCTTTTCATCCTCACTGGCTTTTGCTGTCGTTGGTATTTTTTGTTTTAGCTCTTCTGACAGATGTGTATTTAAGTCTCTTGTTTAAAAATGACTTGAGGGGATCCCTGGGTGGCTCAGCGGTTTAGTGCCTGCCCTTGGCCCAGGGCGCGATCCTGGAGTCCCGGGATCGAGTCCCGCGTCGGGCTCCCGGCATGGAGCCTGCTTCTCTCTCTGCCTGTGTCTCTGCCTCTCTCTCTCTCTCTCTCTCTATGTCTATCATGAATAAATAAATAAAATCTTTAAAAAATAAAAAAATAAAAAATAAAAATGACTTGAGTATATGTTCCAGTGAAGCAAAAGATATACCCAATAGGGAAGGATTTGGGGGGAATATAGGATTTCGGTGACAAATGAAACAGAAAAACTTAAGAGTTAAGTTGAATGACTGATCATGTGTTCATAGGACTTAATGCAATCGATAGGGGTTCTGAAGGAGAGGCCTAAGGTACAGGACTTGGCCATGTGTTTCTAGTCCTAAGCCTTTCTAGGAGACTGAATGCTCATAGGACTTCATCTAAGTCTACATTATAGCCATTGATATTTCTAAATTATTTTTTAATTACTCAGGTATGTGGTTAACATTTAACCTTGTGAGCCTACTAAATTCCACTCCCCAGGAGAATAGGAACTGTAGCACTTAGGTCAACATTAGTCTTTAGGGAAAGTTCTAGAAATAACAGTGTAATGGTGCCTGGTGTCCCTATTTAAGCCTGTGACTCAGCTGTTCATCAATCCTGCAAGGGGGCTGACGTTTGTCTAGGCACTTGCTGGTGGCTGCCGTTCAGCACTGGTGCAGGTGGGTGATGGCAAGCAGGAAG
Organism: Canis lupus baileyi; assembly: GCF_048164855.1. NCBI lineage: Eukaryota > Metazoa > Chordata > Mammalia > Carnivora > Canidae > Canis > Canis lupus. The sequence continues at coordinate 89,441,965 of NC_132838.1, read as the reverse complement.
AGAAGGGGCAATGTGTCAGGACAAGAGTTTCAGGGAGGCTACAGAAGTCAAAATATTTTTCTGTGTTCTTGACCTTCTACCAACTCGGGGATACTTCAAGTTGAGCCAGACAAGTAACTCTCAGTACTTTGCAAAACCAGACTTTCCAGTTTCTGGTGGAGGCAGGGTTCCATCTTAGATAGAACCTGTAAATACCAAAGTAGCTTAGCATTTAGAACACATCATACATAATATATAATCACAAAATAGACATACACAGTACAATACTTATCACATGATTTCCTGGACAGTATAAAGACACATTCTCAAGGCTCATTGTGTCTCTATGTTGGGTCAGTTGACATTTATTGTGGACTTGCTCTGAGCCAGAACAGTGCTTGACATTACAGGTGGGCATTCATCAATCCTCAGAATGGCCCTGTGATGTGAGTGGCATGATTTCCTTTCCAAGATAAAGAAGCAGAGACTCGGGACAGGTGACAACTCCCAGGTCCCCAGAGCTCACATGTTGGATCAGGTGTCTCTGACTATAAATGCAGGCTCCCCTACCAGTGTGTTCTCTGTAAGTAGTCTGTAGTCTAGATTAAAAAACTGCTGGAATGAAAACATTAAGTACCAATACGGATTCAAACAAAATGGGCTGAAAGTGCCCAGTGACTGGTTTTCCCACTCTGACTAGGAGCTGGTGGAGAAGGTACTATAGGAGAAAGGATTCTATCAAAGTAGAGAACTGGATTTGGATGAGGCAAGAGAGAGGAAAACAGTACCAATGACTGAGGAACACAAAATAAAATCAGTAACCCAAACAATTTTAAAAGTTTAATGAAAAGTGTAAACAAGCCCATTAACACTTCCCAACTGTTACCAACTGGCGTACGTGTGAAATACTATCAACTTAAAAGCAAAACTATGTTCTGAGAAATGTGATGGTCATGGTGGAGTTGACTGTTTTTCAAAGATTGTTTTTCACATGTTGTGGGAGGGAGATGAGGCCCGAGATGTGCTCTTGGCTCCTATGTGAGCGGCTTTCAAGAATTCTCATCAACCACAGAGGTGACAGGATTATCAAACCAGCATTTGTTTTAACCCTCACTTCAAACCAAATGGAACGTTGTGAGAGAATTTCTACATAGAGAATGGAAGTGGGTGGCTGAAAATGTCTTCCTTGGCCCTGGGCAAACTCCTCTTCCTTTTCCTCCTAAAAGATCACCTAAAGTTAGACAACTCAAGTATTCCCTGAGGTGTGGTGGTGGTGGTTCTGTGTCTAACCAGCTTTCATTTTAAGTAGCTTGTCACACATAGAAATGTACAACAGTTGAACTTAATGGAAGCTGAAGTCCTTGAGCTTATGAAATGGAATGATGCTATGTCTGATATATTAGGGTTTTCTGCTTTGGTGTGAAAAGAACCAACCTGCCTTTGATTTTGTGGTTGACCAGAAATCTAGAGGTAAGATCTGTGGAGGTTCCCAAACAGAAGGATTTACAAAATATCTGAGGGGAGGCAGGAGAAAGAAGGAAGTGTCCCCTAAGGGCTATCTCCTCCCCACTGGGAGTCCTGGGAAACCAGAGAAGAGAGCTGCAGCAGGAAGGGGAAGTGGCCTCAGGAGGGTATGATGGTGGCAGCTCTGCCTTTGAAGATGGCTCTGGAAAGGCTGTGAGTTTGGCCAGTGGGGATCCAGTTGTAGATGCCAGTGTGTCAGTCACATGGATGATCCTGTGAAATAGAGCAGTCTTGTCAACACCCAAACCAAAGGAGACAGGACAGCAAACCCTAGTAGCTTATGAAAGGGAGTTGAGGCTCTATAGCCTAGGAGAAACTTCTAGGGTACCTGGGTAGCTCGGTGGCTGAGCGTCTGCCTTTGGCTCAGGTCATGATCCTGGGGTCCTGGGATCAAGTCCCACATCGGGCTCCCTGCAGGGAGCCTGCTTCTCCCCACTGCTTCTCCCATAATGTAATTATGTATTACATTTCAACTGTGTCTCTGCCTCTCTATGTCTCTCATGAATAAATAAAATCTTTAAAAAGAGAGAAAGAAACTTCTGGAATCTGGTGACAAACTGAGTTGCAGAGTTTGAAGGAGTTTGAGAGTTTGAGAGTTTCCTGGCTCTGGGAAAATGTTACAAAGTTTAGGAAACTATTCAGAACAATCTGTGGCAGGTTTCCCAGCTTGCTGTGCACCTGTCAAACGTGATCTTGTCTTCCTCCCAGAAGCTTTCAACTCTGGCAACTGGAAACACTTTTGAAGGGGAAAACCCGTTTGATTTTAACAGGGCTTTATTTTATTCATCTGACATCCAGTGCTGAGTCTCCATGCTGCTGCAGGAAAGGGGTCTGCGGGACCGTCCTGTGAAAGGCAAGGTACTTCCTGGGCCACGTACTAGTTCTAGTTCTTCCCGAAAAGATCAGCACACACTGGCTTCTGAGATGAGAGGCTTTGGTTCACATAAATAGCTCTTCATCCTTGTATCAGTCAACACTTTTTATCGGGCTCCTGCAAGTCAATATTCCTTTGATGTCACCAGTGTTCTTCCTTCAAAGACATTTTTAAATGTAGTGCTTTGATCAGGCAAGTATAACTCTTCTCCCCTCACTTTCTCTCCCTTGAAATTTTGCCCTTCTGTATGGTGACGTAGCAAGTTCACCCCAGGGAAATTTCAGCCTGGGAGAGTAAGATGGCCAAGAACAATCTGTTATTAATGAATTTATGTATTACATTTCAACTTTTTGTTTAAAAGGGACACATCTGTGCACTTTTCTAAACACACACACGCACACACACACACAGAAAGCATTTAAAAAGGGGTAAGTTGTCCACTGGATGTGTCAGTTGTCCATAGCTCTTAGTGATGCAGGGAAGTGAAAACCTGATTTTTATGTAAAATATCCTTGTCTGACCTGAATGTGAGCCTGCCTAGAGTCCATGTCTTGTCAACTTCCTCGCTTCATTTCTCCACAAGAAAACCTCATTCATAAACTGCCCCTTTGTCTACCTTCAACCAGCTCCAGCTGTTCCAAAAACACATAGTGCTGGGTGCCAGCACCACACTGGCTGAGCTCTCAAGCACCTGCTAATCTGGCTTCAGACGATGTGCGTCCTTGGGAGGTGGAGATTAGACATCCTCAGTCCTCTTTCTGAAAGAGCTACCCATCTTCTTTCTAGATTATGAGAAATTTCAGGGGGAGAAAATAGCAAGAACTTAATTTTCAAGGAACAGCAAAAGCCATGATTCCAGGTTGCAGATTTCCTTGTCTACATTAAGATGTGTGGGGGAAAATAGAGTTTCTTAATTTTCTACTAATCTTGTTCACTAGATTCCACCTCCCCAAATATTGGCTTATAAATTAAAAATCTTCCCATCTTTTCTAGTTTAGTCACCTCTCAATTTAAATATTCTTACTCAAAGCTGAACTCTCTGTCATGTCTGTCTGGTGTAAACTGGCTCTCTTTTACTACTCCATGTTTTTGGGTAAACCCTATTGGAGATGCTAAAGTTTCCATCACTTGGTGACACATAGAGACAAGATACACTTGTCCTGGGCTCGTTAACTTAGTTAACGAGCAGACACTTAACTGACTGAGCCACCCAGGCGCCTGAATACATTACTTTTAAATGTGCTTACAAAATCTTTTATTAAGAAATCTTTGTTGGTAGAAACAAAGTTATCTATAAAGTGGGGCGCCTGGGTGACTCAATGGTTTAAGCATCTGCCTTCAGCTCAGGTCATGATCTCGGGGTCCTGGGATCGAGTACATCAGGCTCCCTGCTGAGCAGGGAGCCTGCTTCTCCCTCTCCCTCTGCTACTTCCCCTGCTTGTGCGCTCTCTCTCGCTCTCTCTCTCCCTCCCTCCCTCTCTCTCAAATAAATAAAATATTTATTTTAAAAAAAGTATAAGAAAAAATCCAAAACTCCCCCAATATAGAAGTTGATGTGTGTGTGTATATATATATATATGACTGTACATATATATATAATTACATATGTATAGTCACATATAATCTGTTGAAGTAGTAGATGGCTATTTCTAATGCCTATAAGATACACTTTGATTACTGTAAACTTTTTGAGTGAGCACAAAAAGTGGTGGCACAGGTTAATCCAGCACAGTCTAGCCTTCTAAATCACTGCATTAGACACAGTGAAAAACACATTATTGCCATAACCAGGCTAAGAATTGAATATTTATTTCCGTCTGCTTTACCAACCAAAATTGTATGGCTTGTCACAGTCTATTTTTTCTTTTTATTATGTTAGCAAGGAACATTCCGAGCTTTATTGAGGAAATTAAATTAAATTTAAAAGGCAGTATTCAGCTTTAACTGACTTGTACATACAGGTAATTCAGGAGCTATATATACTCTAAGGAGCCTACTTTGGGTGGAAAGACAGACCCTTGGATTCATTTTACCCGTGTGTTCAGGAATGTCTCCCTGCATAAAGGCATCAGGATTGAATTGTCTTTTATTGTTGAATTAACACAACTGTTTTTGCCTGTCATTTTATCCTTTACTCAAGGACTACACTATAGGCCAGCAGAAAAAACTCAGGGATTTTTTTTTTTAAAGATTTATCTATTCATGAGAGACACACAGAGAGGCAGAGACACAGGCAGAGGGAGAAGCAGGGTCCCCGTGGGGAGCCCAATGTGGGGCTCCATCCCATGACCCTGAGATTATGATCTGAGCCAACGGCAGATGCTCAACCACTGAGCCACCCAGGCATCCCGAGTTGCATTGTCTTTGCCACCCTTAATATCTTTCGGTGCTGAGTGCCAATTTTTAAATGTGGCTGTTTTTCAGAAGGTCTTTTGGACTTATCCAGTATTATCCTTTCTCAATCTCATACCAGCTTAACTTCACATCCCTTACAGATTGGAAATGTGGAGAGAGAGGCAGGAAAGCTAAGCAGGCCCTGAGCTATGTTTCAGAGCAGAGCATCCATCTTAGAGCCAACGCCAAGTGCTCTTAGATGACTTAATAGTCCTTGAAGGTGACCTCACCTGTGACACCCTCTCTTTGCAAAGGCATCCTAAAAAAGTGATATTCTCACTAGACTCTAAGTTCAACCTAGTTTATATAGCAAAATAAGCTTACCCTGTATCTACCATTTAGTTGTGTGCCTACTAATCAGTAAATAAAAAGTCTCTGTAAAGAACAGCTTGATTTTTTGCCCTTGACATGGTTTTTATAAATACCTCTGGTGTGGGTAGGCTTGAAAACACTATTATCTTTATTCTTCTGATGATACAGAGCATGTAATCACAGTAAATTCTTTGAGTGCTGAAGATTTTTCACAAGCGTTATGATCTTGAAATGCAGCATTGAGTTCTTATATTTGAGATAGAAGATGTAGCACTCTACATTCTTTGCTGCTGAATATTTTGGTTTTCATTTGCTTGCGCACATGGACAGCAATATAAAAAAATGCACATTTCTGCTATGATCAGAGTGCACAGCAGGGAACACAAAGCGTAACAAGCCTTTGGTACACAGAACATTCTGGTGTGTATGATAGGAAAAATACAGACACAACCCAGTCCTACTCCATAGAGGGACGCTGATCCTGTGCCTCAATTTTCAGAGGGGAGATGTATTTTCAATGTTTTATGCAGATCATGAGTATAGTTTTCATATAGAAAAGTTGAGATAAGCTTTGAAAAACTAAAAAGATTTTAAAAGACAGTTACTTTTGGGACACATTTACAGGTAACTAAGGGATATACAGCCTGGAAGGTGTCTTTAGACAGATGTTAAGTAACCGGCAGATCTTGTCTGAAGTCACAGTAGCAAAGACCTTTGCTCAGTGTCACCTGAGCAGTGCTGAGAGGCTGAAGGCTTTGAGCTAGGGGCGTGATGTAACCTGGTCAAGCAAGGGGATCCAGAATATATGGGAAGGTGGGAAAAAGAGAAGTGGAAATTAAAGCATTAGCACGAAAGAATCTTCCAATTATAGAAGCTGCAGGATTAAGCAGCTTAATGGAAGGAAAAGGAGTCAGGAAGTCTGAAATCCACATCAGACTGATTTCGAATTTTAAGAAAGGGAAAAGGGGCAGCCTGGGTGGCTCAGTGGTTTAGCGCCTGCCTTCGGCCCAGGGCGTGACCCTGGAGACCCAGGATCGAGTCCCACATCGGGCTCCCTGCATGGAGCCTGCTTCTCCCTCTCCCTGCATCTCTGCCTCTCTCTCTCTCTGTGGCTCTCATGAATAAATAATTACAATCTTTAAAAAAAAAGATTAAGGGGAAAAGAACTGCTTTGGAGGAAAATAAATGTTTAGGGTTACAGCATGACAGTTGCATAGAATTTAGGAATGTTCAGAAGCCCATGGAAGTACAACGGGGCTGGAGCTGAGGAATGAGTTCAGCCTAAAGAAAAAAATTTAGGAACTGTCTGTAGAGAGATAATAGCTGGAATCTACTCACTAAAGGATGCTCACATATTTTTTTTTCCACTTCTCCCTCCCACTGCCATCCACGTTCATGTATCATCTCTCTTTTTTTAAATATTTTTGAGTATAGTTGGCACACAATGTTAAATTAGTTTCAGGTGTACAACCTAGTGATTAGATGAGTTTAAACATCCTGTCATGTTCACCACAAGCATAGCTACCATGTGTCCCCATGCAGCACTATCACAAACCTTTGACTCTCTTCCCTATGCTGTGCCTTTTATCCCCATGACTTGGTCATTCTCTTAACTGGGAGCCTCTATCTCCCATTCCCTGTCACCCATTTTGCCCATCCCCACACCCCTTCAGCAGCCATCAGTTCTCTTTTGTTTGTTTATTCTTCTTTTTTTTTTTTTTAGATTCCACATATGAATGATACCATATGGTATCTTTCTCTGATTTAATTCATTTTAGCATAATACTTGCTAGGTCCATCTGTGTTTTTGCAAATGGCATGATCTCATCCTTTATTATGGCTGCATAATATTCTACTTGGTATGTATGTATATGCCTCTTTCTTATCCCTTCATCTCTTAATGGACACTTGAGTTGCTTCCACATCTTGGCTATTACAAATAATGCTGCAATAAACATAGGAATCCATATATCTCTTTAAATTAGTGTTTTTGTTTCCTTTTGGTAAATACCCAGTAGTGGAATTATTGGATCATAAGGTATTTCTATTTTTAGTGTTTTGAGGAACTTTTGTCCTCAGTGGCTACACCAATTTACATTCCCACCAACAATGCAAGAGGGTTTGCTTTTCTCCACATCCTCCCCAAATACTTGTTATTTCTTGTCTTTTTTGCTGTAGCCATTCTGACAGGTGTGAGATGATACCTCATTGTGGTTTTGATTTGCATTTCCCTGATGATGAGCATATTTTCATGTGTCTGTTGATTGTATATCTTCTTTGGAAAATAGTCTATTCAGGTTCTCTGGCCATTTTTTTAGTTAGAATTTTGTGGAGTTTTTTGGTGTGGTATAAGTTCCTATATTTTGGATACTAACCCCTTAGTGGATATGTCACTTATAAACATCTTCTCCCATTCAGTAGGTTGCTTTTTTGTTTTGTTGATGGTTTCCCTTGCTGTGCAAAAGTTTTTATTTTTATTTTTTTAGGATCTTATTTATTTATTCATGAGAGACGCAGAGAGAGAGAGGCAGAGACATAGGCAGAGGGAGAAGCAGGCTCCCTACAGAGACCTCAATACATGACTGGATCCCAGGATCATGACCCAAGCTGAAAACAGAGACTCAACCACTGAGCCACCCAGGCATCCCCAAAAGCTTTTTATTTTGATGCAGTCCCAGTAGTTGAATCTTGCTTTTGCTCCTCTTGCCTTAGGAGACATACCTAGAAAAATGTTGGTGTGGAAGATGTTAGAGAGATTACCACCTGTGCTTTCTTTAGGATTTTTATGGTTTCCAGTCTCATGTCTAGGCCTTTGATACATTTTCAGTTTATTGAAGAGACTGTCTTTTCCCCCATTGTAAATTCTTGTTTCCCTTATCATAGATGAATTGACCACATAAGGGTGGGTTTACACTGGGCTCTGTTGTATCCATTGATCTATTTTCATGCCAGTACCATCCTGTTTTGATTACTATACCTTTGTAGTATATCTTGAAATGTGGAATTATGATACTTCCAGCTTTGTTCTTCTTTTTCAAGATGGATTTTGCTATGCAGGTCACAAACTGGAACAAATAATACTAAAATTTGTATGGAGCCTCTAAGTGCTATCTCTTATCCAGACTATAGAAATACTTCTCTGTCAAAAATAGCTACCTCTCGTGTGAAGTTTCTGCACAGCACCCTGACTTTCTGCTTCTGAGCCTTATTCCAATCTGTAGTTGAGGCTTGTATAATTTTTTTTAAAGATTTATTTATTTATGATAGACCTAGAGAGAGAGAGGGATGGAGACACAGGAGGAGGGAGAAGCAGGCTCCATGCAGGGAGCCCGATGTGGGTCTCCATCCCGGAACTCCAGGATCACGCCCTGGGCCAAAGGCAGGCGCTAAACCGCCGAGCCACCCAGGGATCCCCGAGGCTTGTATAATTTTGAGGATGATATTGTCTATTCTACTTGCCCCTGAAATTCTAGCAACTTCCATGGTGCCTGGGACAGACCAGATGCTCAGTTGTTTCCTCCCACAAAAAGAATAAAGGAATGTCATTGCTGAAAAGTAGGGAGGGGAAAATGTTGAGAGAGAGCAAAGATGTTCACCAAAGGAAAGGCAGGGAAAGACAAATAGGAAGGCAGGGAACAAGGGCTGAGGGCAGCGGGGATTCCAGGGGGTGCAGTCAGCAGGGATGAGTCTACAGGTGACAGAGTGACAGTAACAGTAGTAGCCAGCATTTATTGAATGCTAAGACTTGATGTGGATTAACACAGTCTGCATGATAACCCTGCAGGGTCAGAGTTCCCATTAGCTCTGGTTTACAGATGAGAGAACAAGGTCCAGAACAGCTCTGTACTTTACCCAGGGACACATAGGTGTCAAACCAGACCACCAGGCCCCAGAGCGCAGAGCCTCAGCCACCGCACAGCTGCTCCTGTTCCTCAGGGCAGAAAACCAGGTGCAGTGAGTGTATGACACAGAAGGTGGAAGAGAAGGAAGAGGGGAGGGGGACCAGGCACTCTTGGTGACCTGTGACCATGGAGAGAGGACAGCACTGCCTGTCATACTGAGTTAGGATATTTCCCACATTGGGTCACCAGGTGTATAGAAACCATGTGAATAAGAGCATTCCCAACATATCACCGGCCAAAAGAACCTAGCGGGAAAAACAAAACAAAAACAAGGTGCCTGGCTGGCTCAGAAGGTTAAGGGTCTGTCTTTGGCTCAGGTCATGATCCCTGGGTCCTGGAATGGAGCCTTAAGTCAGACTCCCTGCTCAGCTGGGAGTCTGCTTCTCCCTCTCCCTTGGCCCCTCCCTCCACACCACCACCCCCTCCCCTGCTTGTGCTCACTGTTGCTCGCTCGCTCTCTCTCAAATAAACAAACAAAAAAAAAAAACTGAATAAGATTCTTTTCTCAAGAATAGTTTTGATCATGTCCTCAGGATAACGTACCAGATACTCCCAACATTGCCTTTTTTTTCTTAAACTGTCTTCCAGTATTATTACTCTTAAAATCATCCTTGAGAGGGAAGGGGGAAAAAGAAATCTGGCTTTGACAATAAATGCTACAATACCATTGGGGCATGCCACCTTACTGTCAATCTTACACGTGTCTGTGAATCATTCCTGCTTTCTTCTTTTTACAAGTGGGGAAGTAGGGGCACCTGCGTGGCTCAGTGGTTGAGCATCGACCTTTGACTCAGGTCATGATCCCCGGTCCAGGATCAAGTCCTACATCGGGCTCCCCGCACGGAGTCTGCCCTCTGCCTTTTGTCTCTGTGTCTCTCATGAATAAATAAGTAAAATCTTTAAAAAAAAAAATACTTAAAAGTGGGAAAGTAAAATGTGGCCTGAGCTAAATGGAAAAGCACGTATTTGCGTCGTGACCTCCATTTTGCATGGCAAACACACGGCAACAGAATCCACCAGCAACAGCCAGGTCAGGCAAACATTCTGGAAGAAAATGTTTTCATGCCTAAGTGACAGACTAGATTGATGGGTGTCTGTCATGTTGCAGAATGTTGCACACTCTCAAGCCTCACACGTGCTAAGATTTTGGCAGATATATTTGATTCCTTTAATTAAGGAACCAGGAGGATATGAATAACAACTATTTTGTTCCTAATTGATGCAGATCTACAGAGCACGTGATTAGAATCTGTTCCCAGAGTTTTTCATTACAGAAGTTTTTGAATTTGACTCAAAATATATGCTTATATACTTATCTTTTTCTTTAACATTTTTTTTATGGATACTGACTTTACCTAACCCAAAATCTGACTGTCATGGTCAGCTTCCCACACAGTGGGAAAAGAATTTATCTTTTTTAAGCTTTTCACTCTGAAAGTAGGAGCCTGGCCTCCTAAAGACAACTCAGGATCCTTCAGGGACTCTGACAATCCAGTTGACGAGTACAGAGAAAATGATCCTCTTTTAAAAATGTATGTGTAGCTTTTTCATCATCGATTCTCTCTTGAGGCTTGCTTTTCTAAATAAGCCAGGACAAATATTTGGCCACTGAAAGTATCAGGGATAGCATTGGGAGTTAAAATTGGACCCAGCCTGACTTTGTATCGCTTATAAAATAACACATGTTCTCTCTGGCCTATCCTTAGGCAAGAGAAGAGACTGTAAGTACAAACCCAACGGTTCAGGTTGAATAGGGCATTGAAAATATAAGGAAAAATTTTTCATGGAGAAAGCGTTTTAACAAGCACAACTCACTTGTGGATGCTTTTTTGCAAAGGAGAAAGAAGGAAAGGTGATGTTGTCAGGAGGACCTTTCCATTTTTTTTCCCCACATCTCGCTTTAAACCACCTTGGATGTCTGGTAGGAACATGCACAGTATTGTCACCATGTCTGGTTAGAATTCTCTTTTGAAGCCAATTTACTGCTTTGAGGGGACTACTGGGCTGTGCAGGGCATGAGGCTGTGGGTTTTTTGCTCATTGAACATGGGACTGTTTGCCCAGATCTTAAGGCTCTCATTTTATACCCCATCCACCAGAACTGTGATGCTGCCAGCTGACCTTTTCCTGTTGACACTCAACCCAAAACTTTTAAAGGGACCCAAAAGGGTGCTGGTAAACAGGCTGAAAATGCAGTCATATTTTTCTGGCTTTTTGTGCATTTTGTTGTCAGAAGTATGACTTCAAGGGTGTTTACTTCAAGACGACTTCTGTAGCCTCTCTCGCGCTAGTGTGAGCGATGAGTCACCATGACTTATAATTAGGATGAGGATGGCTAGCAAGGAGTTGCGCATTTTCTCGAGAATTTTTCCAGGCACTAGATCTGCATTGCCATGCTGAATTTTTATAAGCACCCTATGCGCTATATAATGTAATTGTCAGCCCTCTGCAGAGGAGGAAATGGGCACAGGGAGGTGATGAATCCTGCCTAGGTTACAGAGTCCGTGCTCTTTATCCTTTATGTCATGACCCCAGAGCGTCTTTAAGAATGGGGAACGCCTGGGTGGCTCAGTCGATTAAGTGTCTGCCTTTGGCTCAGGTCGTGATCCCAGGGTCCTGGAATCGAATCCCCCACGGGGCTCCCTGCAGGGAGCCTGCATCTCCCTCTGCCTGTGTCTCTACCTCTCTCTCTGTCTCTTATAGAATAAATAAAATCTTTTTTTTTTTAATTACAAAAAGAAGGGACACACAAGCTCGGAAAACTGGCATCTCAGGTGATGATCACGGTGCAGGGTTCATGATGCCATCTGAGCGGCCACTGTTCCCAAGCTACCCTTGCAGGATGGTTGGGAATTACAAAGGCCAAGGCCCTTCTACTCTTGTGTCTACCTGCAAAGCATGTCCAGTGTCTGTCAGTGTTTCTCCTGAAGAGGTCGGGGTCCTTGGCAACCGTGAGGCAAAACTGGCTTGTTTCCCATGGGACCTTGTGGCTTCATAGAAGGCTAAGGCACTGACAAACCTCCCTGGAGAACCAGCCAGTGGGGTCTGATGCCCAAGTGTTGGGTCAGTGATGTGGAGCTTCTCCTGCCAGACTTCCCTGTTACTTCAGTCTTGCCTCCACTTCTTCTTAGCTTCGGGAAGCTAGGTCCACATTGCTATCGGGCCTCTTTCTGATCTCTTGGGTTAGAAAGTTCCATGGCCTAATCCTCTCAAGTAATCAGATTCTACTCTCAGCTTTTGCTTGCCTCTTTTCTCCAAGTAATTAATTTAGTAAACTGAAAGATGACCAATTGATACTCTGAGTAATTGATACTCATGGGCAGTCCCCTTCCATTTGTCCTCACTGATGGCAAAGATGCATGAGACCCAGGGATGACCATATTTCTGGAAGGCCACCTAGGCCATAGTTCACAACCCCTTCCCCCCATCAGACAGTATCCATCAAGTGGCAGTCACAGGTATGTGAACCCTCAGGCCCAATCTCTGTTTGCTATATCATAAATATGTGATCAAAAAGCAGTGAGGGACACCTGGGTGTCTCAGTTGAGCATCTGCCTTCTGCTGAGGTCATGATCCCGGGTCCTGGGATCGAATCCCACATCCGGCTCCCCACAGGGAGCCTGCTTCTCCCTCTGCCTGTATCTCTGCTTCTCTCTGTGTATCTCTCATGAATAAATAAAATCTTAAAAAAAAAAAAAGCAGTTGGACTCCCCTGAAAGTAATAATACACTACTAATTAAATTGAATTTAAATTTTAAAAATTTAAAGACAGAGACACCTGGGTGGCTCAGTGGTTGAACGTCTGCCTTGGGCTCAGGTCATGATCCAGAGTCCTGGGATCAAGTCCGCATCAGGCTCCCCACAAGGAGCCTACTTCTCCCTCTGCCTATGTCTCTGCCTCTCTCTCTGTGACTCTCTCATGAATAAATAAATAAAATCTTTAAAAAATTTTAAAGACAAATAAATAAGCAAGCAGTTGGTCTCAGAGAATGAGAAGCCTAAGGAAGTCTGGGTATTCAGTCCCTGGTTAAACAATTATCTATAGACTCTGCTCCTCAGAGACATTTCCTAACTAGGGTATGGTGACAGATTATCATGTTGATTTAGAGACAACTGTTCTGCCATTGCAGGCTCATCTTAATTACCGGGCTGTTTTGATTTCCCAAGCAGCTTTGTGTGAGAAATGCCAGGCATTAGAAAATCTGTTGGAGAGAAGAACTTTATGGTAGAGGATGACACCCCATTTTCATGCACTCCTGAGTACTCCTCCTCCCCCGAAGCCTTGTTGACCGCTTCTCCCCCTTGACTTCCTCTCCTGCTGTTTTCCTGTCAGAGCATCTCTCCCTCCTTCCTCTGGCTGCAACCGGCTACTTTTAATTCCTTCTCTTCCCCACTGTTCGCTGAGTGGGTAACTAAGCATTAAGTCCCGTTGTCTGTTGAGATCATAACTTCTTAGAAACACTTATACAGGGAACCGAATGGCAACTCTGAAAGACAAGCTTTCCAAAGGAGACCCCTGAACTCCAGCAAGGTTAAGACTTGGAGAATGGAATCCAGACAGAAACATTCTGGGCTGACTCCTCATGCTGAGGAGGTTACAAGTGCATAGTTGTTGCTGTCTGTGCTCTTCTGTCTACGAGCCTGGCCTCTGGGGTTGACTGCCCGGGTTCACATCCCAACAATGCCACTTATAATGACATTGAGCAAAGTACTTTATCTCCCTCTGTTTCAGTTTGTTCATCTGTAAAATAGAGACAATAATAGTACCTCAGTCAAAGAGTTGTGAGGGTTGTGAATCTGAGTGACCTACTTAGAGCCTGGCATGTGGGAAGTGTTCAATAAATGTTATGAGTGAAACATTTCATGGAGGGTTAAGAAAAGATGTGCTTGCTTTAGATTTGCATAAAAATATCATCCTGGAGCCTTTGTTATAATCCTTACTGAATATGACCTGATAATAACCCAAATGTTTTTATTTTGATTTCTCCTCTACCAGCCATCCCCTGGGAGGGATGCAGAAGCTGTGCGTCTGCACATCTAGAGCTTTCTGATTCTCTGCAGATGAGACATTGAGCTGCTCCAGTTGACCAACCTTCTGGTTCTTTTTCTCACTCAGGTGCTGGAAAGTTTCAAAATCATGGACTATAGCCTTTTGCTGGGAATCCACATCTTAGACCATACCCTCAAAGAGAAAGAAGAGGAGAATTCACAAAATGTGCCTGATGCTAAGCGCTCTGGGATGCAGAAGGTCCTCTATTCCACAGCAATGGAATCCATCCAGGGTCCAGGGAAATCTGGAGATGGGATCATCACAGAGAACCCGGACACGTAAGTGTGGCCACCCACATGCCCACCCTCCTCCTGGTGATGGCAGCCCACATGAGTGGGTAATGAAATGCAATCATGTTCCCTTCATGGTGGCTCTTTGAGAACAGATTCCTACCTGATGCTAAAATGGATTAAGCAGCCTTCATTTCTATTCATCTGCAGATAACTAGATGAGTGGGAGTTCTTCGAGTTACTACCATTCTTTCACCCACATGGTTTCTTTTTTCAAATGGCTCCATTTTTGAACAATGGCTGAAAATGTTTTTACCCCCATTTACTCCATATGCAAAACGTCGACCACAACAGGAAGAATATACTTTGAATCTGAATAAACATGTATTTAAGCAAACACGTGACAGGAATTACATTCACAATTCAGAGCTTCTTATCTGCATAAGAAGATTCTGTTGTTCTAGGTCCTACACCCTGGCAGATGTGATCCCTTGCCTCAGCCAGATGTGCTCAGTAACTGTATGATTAGTTTGCATATATAAAGTGCATATTGACTAAGAGAAATAATTACAACCAAAGAAAATTATTGAAACGGTTGACTGTCACGTGCATTTACCAGCTGTACGGGAGACTGAACGAAAGGCCTCATTTTCGTTGGCCATAAGTGATTGCCTTCTAGGAGTCTCTGACAATGACTAAATCACAGGCATATTTCACTTTTATAAAGGAAATCCATACATATCAAACTTTTAAAAACTCCTTGCCAGTAAATCCATCTAAATGTCCAATAATCGATTAAATAAATTATTCTATATCAGTATGGTGAACTATTACGCAGCCATTAAAAAACACATTAGCATTGAATATGAGGAAAAGTACATCATTTAGCAAATGAAAACTTCAAGTTCTAAAACATGCTAACTTAAATAATTGCTTTTATGGACTAGTAAATACATATACACACATATTTGCGCTGGAAAGGTGTACCAAATGCGAATAGTGGTCCTTTGCATTATAGGAATGGGTTCTTTTAAAAATACATATAACCTCACAGTAAACAGATAAAAGTGTTGCATTTTTTAAAAAGCAGTATTTCAAAATACTTGAAAAATTCTTGCTTGTGGTTTTAAAATAGGAATAATTTTTTGTTTGGATTCTTCCCATCCAGCTGTCCTGAGTTGACAGCTATGGTTTCATTCTCCTGTGTGGGAAGTATATCATTTTGGATTCCCAGGAAGACTTTACCCGAGGCAAAAAAAAAAAAAAAGGAGGGGGGGAGGGCCAGAATTCTTAAAGTTGTCCATTTTTATTTATAGTATATTTATCAGATACGATTTTAACTTCCCATTATAATACATTGTAAAATATTTTCTCTCTTGCTCTATCAACAGAATGGGAGGCATTCCAGCTAAAAGCCATAAGGGAGAGAAATTACTTTTATTTATGGGCATTATTGACATTCTGCAGTCCTATAGGTAAGAAATTTGAGGAAGCAGCCTTTCATGATTTCAAAAATTAATCCACAAAAGATTCTGAAATTCCATCATATGGGAGTGATTTTACATTTTCATTTTTATTTTTCTATCTATTTACATTTAGGTTAATGAAGAAGCTAGAACATTCCTGGAAAGCCCTTGTCTATGATGGGGTATGTGATTCCCCTGTTCCTTGTTAAACGATCTATTTTTGTGATTTCTGAGAGTTCAGGGTGTATCTAGGAAGTCATGTCAGCAGACAAAACGATGGCATTTTATCTGTGTGAAATCTGAAGGACCCACTTATAAGAGGAGAGGATGCTAAGAAAAAGGGGGATACTCTTTGCGTAGGTGCTGGGAGAATCAGGAGGACAGGTGAAATGAGTTTCTCACAAGACCGAACTGTGGGGTGGTCTGAACCTGACTTGAGTGGTCCACGGCCCTGGATTTGAATTGAACCCTGCCTTCACCACTCTGCTAACCACGTGATCTAGACACATTACTTGTGATCTGGCCTCTCTTGGCCTGGTTTCCCATCTGTACCAGAGACATAGTGATAGCACCCAGGACCTGCCCCAAAGGGCTGACATAGGGATTAAATAAAACAATGCACTTTAGTGTTCAACACAATAAAGACATCACAAGTGAAAACTTACGAGTTGTTATGGATGCATACACAACTGAGACTAGACTGGCGTGAAGATGTCTGTTGGACCCAGAATTACATAACAAAGGAAAACAGTGATCAAGCAATAGCCTCCCCTCCCCCTCCCTACTCTCTTTCAAAACACGTACACACATGCTCTCTCCTCTCCCGATGTTAGATTTGAACTTTTTGCTGCTGACAGAACATTTACTGGCCTTGGCCTCCCTCAGTTAATAACCCGAAGTGACACTTTCAAAGAATATATCGGGCAAAGATGTGCTCACACATTTTTTAAAAGATGTTAGCAGAGGCTTTCCTCTGAAAGAAGATAAATTATAGATACCATTCTTTTTCCTTTATTGGAAAGAACACCCACTTCCTCAGTTCTGTGGAAGACTGGTAATAACCTTTCAGCACGAAAGATCTGCATTTTGTCCACAGGCTAAGGAATGGGCTTTGTCAGAATGCACTTGTAAACAACAGGTCCACAAATTTGTTTCTAAGAATTAAATGTAGGCTTATTATTCAGATCAAAGATTCCTTCTATTTCAAGGCCAAGATGGTGGGTTCATTTTTTTTCCCCTTCCAGCTGACAAAAGTAGAGCCTGCATAATATGTTCAGCATAGAAGAGAGACAGTGAACACCCTTCCCCTTCTGTTTCCGAGACAACTCTAATTCCTTGTTACTCTAAGATTTCTGATGTGAATGACCCAGTTCTTAACCGATCAGATGCTGCTCAGAGGCCCCTACCTTTGTCTAGTTAAAACACACCTTCCATTTTTGGTGGGATCTTTTTTTAAGAGCATCATTTATTTGTGGGATGGTAAGCAGTAAATTCATTTTTGTTTGTCTGCTAGCATGCCTCTTATTTAATGGATGTTTCTTCATATCAAAGAGAAACACGGTCCAACTTCTCAGGGAAAGCAAGATCTGAGTCTTACTCGTCTTGCACTATATTTCTAAACTACTATGCTTGTTGTACGTGTCCACTTCAGACAGGAGCTGCATGTCAAACCAGCAGGAGATTCCCACCATATCTACAGCATCTCTGATGGTCTAGAAGACCCTTATACCTTGGCCAAAGAGGCTTCCTCTATACAGCGTCCTTCATAACATGCTGATGATAGAATTACCTATGCCTCCCGTAACACCCTATTTCACAGATGAAAAAAAAAAAAAAAAAAGATGGAGACACCATGACACTGTCTTCTTCCTGGATCACACTGCTTATTAAAGTTAGAACTAACACCAGAAACAGGTCTCCAGACCTTTGGTCCAATGTGGGCTGCTTCTTCCAAACTCAGAGCAGGCGGTTTATACCATCTAAACTTAAATTTTCAGGGCCTCTGGGTGGCTCAGTCAGTTAAATGTCTGCCTTCAGCTCAAGTTGTGATCCCAGGATCCTGGAATCGAGTCCCACATCCAGCTCAGTGGGGCGCCTGCTTCTCCCTCTGCCTGCTGCTCCCCCAGCTTATGCTCAGGCTCACTCTTGTTCTCTCCCTCCCTCCTTCTCTCTTTCTCTGTCAAATAAATACAATTTTTAAAAAATAATAAAAGTGAAATTTCAGAACTTTTTTTTATTTAAGTCCACAATCTTAGCATCAAAAGGGAACGTTTACTATTTCTAGAAATGTTATCTTAAACAATAAATACGTGATCACTGAATAAACATGTAGAATTAGCTTCTTCCTCCATCTCCTTTCCTGGGTTTGTAATAAAATGCCCCTTCAGTCCTGAAGACTCCTGCCAAGCACGAGAGAATTGAGTTAACAATTCAATTCAGTTCAATTCTATCTAATTAGTAGAGAATTCAGCATAACGGAGCTCATCAGTCAGCCTTGTCCCCAAGGAATCTTCTATGTCTGTGCACCTGATTACTATGAGGCAAAACCACACTTTTTTCACTCTTACGTTAGTGTTCTTTTGCTTGTTTATGTCCCTAATTTTTGTCCCCGACTGAAAGCGTTATCCTTCATTTTAGATGACACTAGAAACACTGGTTGCCTGTATGTAAAAAGCATTTAAAAGCCCCACATGGCAGCCAGTGGAATGAGGATCAGCCGTTATGCTTTATAAAAAGCATGGTTAGCTGTCCCGTGCCACTCTTCATAGTCTCTTCTATCATGAATATCTAGGATCTTTGCTCATATTGTCTTATGCCTGCTTCCCCAGCCTGATTCCCAGGCACCACAGGTCACAGGGTGTTGCTCTTTTCCGGCTGCCAACATCCATGCCTTCTGGTTAAGGACATTGGCTAACAGAGAACCAAATGGGTAGATCTTTCTTTTAGCTTGAAATGAAGTGAAAGGTAAACCTGTGACACTTGATTTGTATTTTCAGGACACTGTTTCAGTTCATCGACCAAGCTTTTATGCTGACAGATTTCTAAAGTTTATGAATTCCAGAGTTTTCAAGAAAATTCAAGGTAAGATTCTTAGGAATTTTTGTAACTTGTAGCACTTACTCATTGATCTTATTGTGTGTATCTTTGCAAGATATTTATTAGCAGGGTTTGGACTACTTATCTCCCCAAATCTGTGATGACTTAGTAATTAGAGTTAAGTATCCCATTGGGTATTTGAGGCCATAATCATAAGAGTCCTATTTTGTGGTGGAAAAAATTAGAAACTGCCTAAAAGTCCAACCCTGTATTATACTGGTTAAATATATTATGGTACAATTTAATGGAATAATATATACAATAAAAATCATATTAAAGGTCCATTTAGGAGACACCTAGGTGCCTCAGTTGGTTGAGCATCTGACTCTTGGCTTCAACTCAGGTCATGATCTCAGGATCATGAGATCTGGTCCTATAGCAGACTCCATGCTCAACTCTATGCTCAGCACAGAGTCTGCTTGGGATTCTCTCCTTCTCCTTTCCCTCCCTTTCTGCTCCTCCCTATTCACATGCTCAAACACACACACACTCAATAAATAAAATCTTTTATAGACATAGATTTATTCATACATATATATGGATAAAGGATAAAATTCATATGATCATCTCAATACATGCAGAAAAAGCATTGGATAAAGTACAACATTCATTCGTAATAAAAACTTCCCACAAAGTAGGGTTAAAGGGGACGTACCTCAACACAATAAAGGTCATATTTTAAAAGCCCACAGCTAACCTTATACTCAATGGTGAAAAATGAGAGCTTTTCCTCTAAGATCAGGAACAAGACAAAGATGTCCATTCTCACCATTTTTATTCAGTGTCATGCTGGAAGTCATAGCCACAGCAGTCAAACAAGAAAAAGAAATTAAAGGCTTCCAAATTGGCAAGGAAGACATCAGACATTCACTATTGGCAGATGACATTATACTATTATATGTAGAAAACCCCAAAGATTACACAAAAAAGCTCCTAGAACTGATTGATGAATTCATTAAAGTCACAGGATACAAAATTAAGACACAGAAATTCACTGCATTTCTATACAATAATAACGAAGTAGCAGAAAGAGAAATTTAAAAATATTTTAAATCACCAATTACCAAGTGCCAATTACACTTACCCCAAATATAATAAAATAGCCTAGACATAAACTTAGGAGGTGAAGTACCTGTACTCTGAAAACTATAAAACATTAGTGAAAGAAATTAAAGATGACACAAATAAATAGTAAGATATTCCATGCTCATGGATTGCAAGAACCGATGTTAAATTGTTCATTCTACCCAAAACAATCTACAGCTTTAATGCCATCCCTCTCATTATACCAACAGTAATTTCACAGAACTAAAAGAGCTAATCCTAAAATTTGTATGAAACCACAAAAGACCCCAAATAGCTAAAAACACTCTTGAAAAAGAACAAAGCTAGAGATATCACTATCCCATATTTCAAGATATACTACAAAGCTATAGTAATCAAAACAAGATAGTACCATCACAAAAATAGACACATAGATCAATAGAACAGGATTGAGACCAGAAATAAGCCCACACTTGTATGATCAATTAATCTATGACAAAGAAGGCAAGAATATACAACGGGGGAAAGATGGTCTATTCAACAAGTAGTGTTGGGAAAACTGGACAGCTATACACAAAGGAAGCTGGGTCACTTTCTTACGCTATACACAAAAATAAACTCAAAATGGACTAAAAGCTCAAATGTGACACCTGAACTCCTAAAACTCCTGGAAGAAAATAAAGGCAGTACTATCTTGGATATCACCCTAGGTAAAATATTTATGGATGTTTCTCCTCAGGCAAGGGAAACAAAAGCAAAAATAAACTCCTGGAACTACACCAAAATAAAAAGGTTGTACACAGCAAAGGAAACTTACTAAATGGAAGAAGATGCTTGCAAATGATCTGCTTACATCTGATAAGGAGTTATATCCAAAATATAAAGAACTTCTACAACTCAATACACACATAAGAAAATCTGATTTAAAAATGGGCAGAGAAAATAAATAAATAAATAAATAAAAATGGGCAGAGAAAAAAAAATGGGCAGAGGACCTGAATGGACATTTTTCCAAAGAAGGCATGTAAATGGCCCGCAGACATATGAAAAGATGCTCAGCATTACTAATCATCAGGGAAATGCAAATCAAACTGTCGTGAGATATCCCCTCATACCAGTCAGAATGGCTAGCATCAAAAAGACAAAAAATAACAAATGTTGGCAAGGATGTGGAGAAAAGGGAGCCCTCATGCATTGTTGGTGGAATCCAAACTGGTGCAGCCACTGTGTAAAACAGTTCCTCAAAATATTGAAAATGGAAATACCATATGATCCAGTAGTTCCACTACTGGGTATTTACCCAAAGAAAATGAAAACACTCACTCAGAAAGATACTTGCACCTCTATTTACTGGAGCATTGTTTACAATAGCCAAGACATACAAGCAGCCAAGTGTCCATCTATAGATGAATGCATAAAAAAGATGTGGTGTTTGTATACAGTGGAACATTATTCAGCTATAAAAAAGATGGAATCTTGCCATCTGCAATAACATGAATGGACCTAGAGGATATTATGCTAAGTGAAATAAGATAAATACCATATAATTTCACTTTATATGTAGTGTTTTGTTCTCAAAACAAATGAACAAACAGACCCTAAAATTCAGAGAACAAACTGCTGTTTGCCAGAGGGGACATAGGTGGGGGGATGAGCGAGACAGATAATGGGGATTAAGAGGTACAAATTGTAAGATATAAAGTAAGTCATAGAGATGAAAAGTACAGCACAGGGAATATAGTCAATAATATTATGTAGTGACAGGTGGTGATTACACTTCCTGTGGTGAGCACTGAGTAACGTATGGAATTGTCTAATATATTATACATCTGAAACTAATGTAACATTGTATGTAAGTTATACTTCAATAATAAATTTTTTATTCTAAAAACTGAAAAAAATATATAATTTTAAGATGTTTTATCAACTGTGATTATTTTAAAGCTCTTAATGCTTAGAAGCGTACTTTCTTTGTAGGTAAAAACTTTTCCTCCCTGCTTCTACCCCCAAGAAAACAGTCCCAAGTCTTCAAGTTTCTTCTTTCAAATTACCTTTTTAAGTCTTACTAAATCCTTACATTCCACCCCAGAATTGAGTCATACTGGCAATGTAATAATGTCTGCAAAATCGTATAATTTTTTCTAGAAATATTAGTCATCATAATGTTGAAACCTCACTGAAATCTCTACCCAGATAATGTATCTAAAGCACTGAAACTTAGCTTCCTGAAAGGAACAGTACATTCATGTGGTAAAAATCAACTGCTGTAAGATTTTCAGAAAATAATGCATTCATTCAACCAACAGTTGAGCACCTGTAATGTACCTAACACTATACTAAGCATGAATAATATAGGAAGATTTTTTATAATTAATTAGTTCCTCCCTCAGTAATTTTTGGGTCAATGATGAGAACATGTAACAGATTTATAATCTAATGAAGCAACTGTTAGTAGAGTTTTTATATACACTACTGTAAGTACACAGAGAGAAATAAGACCAATTCTTCCACAAGAGAGCTTCAGAGTGAGAATAAAGTAAGTCCTAAAAATAAAAGCTAGCATTCATTAGGAAGAGGAGCAAGAAGGACATCTGAAGTCACAAAAATAGCATGTGCAAAGGCCCAGGGGTAGGAATAGACATGGTAGGTTCTAGGAATAGCAGCTAGATGTGCTAAAAAGCAGTAAAATACAGAGGCAGGTAAATGGCAGAATGTAGGGCTAAAAATGGACACAGGATCCTTATCGCCAGACACCGTTTAGTCAAAAACAAATCCAGAAGTGTCTGCAGCATGAAAGAAAGTGACCAGCAACCCAAACCATTTTTTGAGGTTATCCAATCAAGAGAAGTCCCTGTGGCCTTCAGTTTTTGCAAAATTGAATCCTCATCCCAGGAGTGAGTGTCAGATAATTCCTTTAAGGAAGATTCACCATTGAGGTACCATGTGGCCCTGGCAGGGGTTCCATTTTGGTCCTCCTTGCTCCTCCTCCTGTGTGAGGCGGATAGCAAACAAAGACCTATTTCTTTTAATAGCTCTTGGCCTTTCCTCTACTGTGAACCACAAGGACACCCAGTTCTCGGAGTATCTTCCCCTGGTTCACGTTTCCCTGCCGCTGCCAACATTCTTTTCATCCTAGCTGTTTCTCAATTTAGAAAATCCGCATTGACCGAAGATCTGTATAGTGCTCCAAACTTTTGGTCTCACGGCCACTTTAACTCTTTATAATGGTTGAGGACCTCAAAAGGCTTGCAGGCATGTGGGCTGTTTCTCTAGCAATATTTCCCATATTAGAATTTAACACTGAGGAAAATGTTAAATATTCATTAATTCTCACAAAGTAGTAACTTTAAAAACATATGCATGTTAAAAAAAGCCATTTTCAACAAAAAGTTAAAAATTCACATAAAAAGTAATTGTGACAAGTAATACTTTTCTAAAACAATTTAGTAAAAAAAAAAAATTAAATAAATAAATAAATAAATAAATAAATAAATAAATAAATAAAACAATTTAGTGAGAAAGTGGCATCGTTTTACATTTTTTCCAATCCCCAACGCTGGTTCATAGAAGACATCTAGATTCTCACATCTGCTCCTGAATTCAGTCTATGGCAAGAGGACATGTGGCATCTAAAAACTCTTAAGAGTGAGAAAGGCAAATTATGTCTTGATATTATGAAAATAGTTTTTTTACAGTTTTTTTAAAGTAAGCTCTATCCCCAACATGGGGCTTGAACTCACAACCCCAAGATCAAGAGCCTCACTTGCTGTACCAGTTGGATCCAGCCAGGCACCCTTGAAAATAGTTTTAACATCGTAGACCTTCTAAAGGGTCTCAGGGGCCTTTAGTAGTCCCCGAGCCATATTTGAAATCCTCTGACTTAAAAGTTTTAAAATATTATATTGGAAGACAAAGGGTGAGAGTTTATAAAAGCAGATAGAGGGGCACCTGGATGACTCAATGGTTGAGCGTCTGTCTTTGGCTCAGGGCGTGATCCTGGGGCCCTGGGATCGAGTCCCACATCGGGCTCCCCGCAGGGAGCCTGCTTCTTCCTCTGCCTGTGTCTCTGCCTCTCTCTGTCTCATGAATAAATGAAATCTTTAAAAAAAAATAAAAATAAGATAAAAGCAAACAATGTTGAAGCAGAAGCCTGGAAAGCAGGTGTCACCACTGTTTTGATAGGATTAGGAGTTAAGGAAAATATGACTTATTTAGTCCATTTACTTTCCATTAAAATCCATTTTGGGGGCAGTCCTGGTGGCTCAGTGGTTTAGCACCGCCTGCAGCCCGGGGTGTGATCCTGGAGACCCAGGATCAAGTCCCACATCAAGCTGCCTGCATGGAGCCTGCTTCTCCCTCTGTCTGTGTCTCTGCCTCTCTCTCTGTGTGTCTCTATGAATAAATAAATAAAATCTTTTTTTAAAAAATCCATTTTGATAGATTTTTAAACATTCACAATGCTTTCCCGTCAAAAAACAGCTCTGATTTTCTCTCTTCTCCCCCTCGCATCAGCCAGGAAGGTGGAATCCTCTAGAAGGATGGCTGGGGTTTCATGAGTTCTAGCTCTGTGATCTCAAGCAAGTCAAAACTTTCCCAGTCTCAGTTTCTAGACCTATAGAAGGGTGGCCCACGTCCCCCAGATAGCCACATGGTGGTTGAATGTTGACCTCCAAAACCTAAAGCTCTCTCCAGATGTTAGTTATGATGATGATGATATTACTATGGTAGTAAGACTGCTCACAGGACACATACACTTTCCCTTCTCTTTGAGTGGAGAGATTGCCCACTCTTCTTTCCCTGCTTGTGTGTCCCAGAGTCCTTGTCCAATTGAGCTCTTGCAAGAGCTCATCTGGGAGGCCCCAGATGAGCTTGGCAATCTAAGCTCTGAGCTTCCCAAGGCCAGACACGATTACTCTAGTCCATCGGCGCTCAGGTGGCCCCAGTGTGCACACCTTCAAAGGCAGAGAGAGACTGCCAAAAACAAGTTCAGGGAGAGCACAAACAAGCCTCGACTCCCTCACTCCTTCCCCTCCAAGGAAATTCTCTGACGGTGTTAAGCCAAGAATTATTGCAGCAGGGACTGCATAGGAATAGGGACAGTCTGGCTGCTGCCAGAGCCCCTTCCACAGACGCATCATTGGTAAAGGCACAGCCTTTGGCAAGCAGGATTGACGATGAGGTCCATTTGCCATGGTCCAGGTCCCCAGCGCACTGCCGAGGTTGTAGAATGCTGTTGGGACAAAGGTCAGGCCTGAATGATACATTATACATCTGACATAGCCGTGACCTAGAAAGGATCCAGAGGGCAGGAAATTTCAGTGGAAAGTCACTTTAAAAGCAAAAAGCAACCAGAAGTGACTTTGGCTAAATTGGGCTTCATGAGTATAAGATTCAGATTAAACATTGGCATGTTTAGAAATTCCCAGTCCCCAAGTTAATAAAACCAGGGTCATGAGAATTCTCCTTGCTTTACCATCTGCATTTACCAACCCACCCAACCTCCTCCCAGCCCTAGAAAAACATTGCTTGGCGGCCAAAAAAGTGTCCTTCAGCAATAGAACGTTTAAATTTCACCTCGGGTGGGTGAGACTTGACTTCAAACTCTGGATGCGTATTCCAGTTCACGCACATTCTAGGATCTTCTCATTGAAGTCAAAGTCATTGTGGACGACTAAAATTGCCAAAACAGTTTTGTCTCCCTTTCCTCACATATATAAAACAAAGTGCCTTGCTTTCTGCTCAAATAATGACAACTATGTTAATAAGAAAAAGTCTTAATTGAATAAAAAAAATTAATGTGGTTTAACAGTAAGTGTCTTTGTCTCTCCTTTTTCCTTCCTGTCTAGCCTTGAAGGCCTCACCTTCTAAAAAGCGTTGCAACTCCATCGCTGCCCTGAAGGCAACCTCTCAAGAGATCGTGTCTTCAATTAGCCAGGAATGGAAGGATGAGAAGCGTGACTTGCTGACTGAGGGGCAGAGTTTCAGCAGCCTTGACGAAGAAGGTAAAAACATGTAACTTTTTTAAAAAGAGAAAAGAAGAAAAAGTCCTTCTGATTTTGCTTCTATAGGTGATATAGACTCAGAGTAGAACAATTAGAACACACCTGCTCTAAGAAACAAGGTATACGGGGGCACCTGGCTGGTCAGTCAGTACAGCGTGCTGCTCTTGCTCTCAGAGTCGTGAGTTCAAGCCCCACTTTGGGCACAGAACTGACTTTAAAAAAAAGATAAAAGAGGGGCACCTGGGTGGCTCAGTGATTGAGTACCTGCCTTTGGGTCAGGGCATGATTCCAGGGTGCTGGGATCGAGCTCCACATCAGGCTCCCTGTGAGGAGCCTGCTTCTCTCTCTGCCTATATCTCTGACTCTCTCTCAATGTCTCTCATGAATAAATAAATAAAATCTTTTGAAAATAAAAAAATAAAATCTATTAACTTCAAAGGGATATTTACAGTATGACATAGTACAAATTTTTAAATGCATAAATAATATATGTGGCTGATAATAAAAAAAAAAGCTGGAAGATGTACTAAGATATTTAGAAATAAAGAACCCTAACCCCACTATCAGGAGGTAACAAATCTGCACGTTTTTGTATTTTTACTATAGACTTTGTTCTTGGTATGTGTACAGTGTGTGTATGTGTTTTAAATGCACATATGCATTGTATATATATGTATATACACATATATACACAATGTAATAATGAATTATCCATCTATTTAGGTCTTTAATGAATTTAATAAAAGTTTTATAATTTTCCTTTTGCTTGTCATATACATCTCCCTTTTGTTAGATTTGTTCTCAAATGGATAGAGAGAGACACAGACATGTATTTTCTATCCTTTCAATAGTGGGTTTTTTAAAAGATTTTATTTATTTATTCATGAGAGACACAGAGAAAGAGAGGCAGAGACACAGGCAGAGGGAGAAGCAGACCCCCCGCTGGGTGCCCGATATGGGACTCGATCCCAAGACCCCAGGATCACCACCTGAGCCAAAGGCAGACGCTCAACCGCTGAGCCACCCAGGCATCCTTCAAATAGTGTCTTTTTAAGGTCTGGGTTTTCTGGCTGTTTCTTGCTACTGTGTAGACCTCTCTTCTTTTTCCTTTCTTCCTTACCTGCCAGCTAGGACTCCTAGAACAATGATGAATGGAAGTGGTGATTGCAGGCAATCTTGCCGTGTCCTGATTTTAAAGGGAATGCCTCTCGTGTTTCACTGTTGAGAAAGAAGTTTACTGTATTTGATCACTGTAATCAGGTCAAGGAAGTTCCTTTTTATTTCTGGTTTGCTAAAAGTTTTTTTTTATCAAGAATGAGTGTTGAATTTTATCACATACTTTTCCTTGTCTGTCGAGTTGGTCATGAGGGTTTTTATTTTTTTCCTCTTCTAATCCTAGGAGAGGAAGTGACATTTTAGACTTTTTTTTTTTTTTAATCAGTATATTCTTTTGGGAATCCCAACATTTCCTGAAAATTTCTTCTACTTTGATTAGATTAGATTTCTTCTGGAGCTTTCCTTTCCCCCAGAGTCATTAGAGTCAGGTGTTCTTCGTGTTCCCTTCTGCAGAGCTTATCCACGTGTACCACGTTGGGTTAGTTTCTTTCTCATCTTCCAAGAAACCAGCTAAGACCCAGATTCAGTGATTCTGACAAAGGAGTTAATGACTTGCTCCTTTCTCGGGGCTGATGGCTGCCGTTTCTGCCCCTTGCCCTAAGCTGCCCTTGTACCAGCATCTCCCCTACCATACTGCCTGGTCTTCTCAGAGCACCTATAAAACTGCAAGGTGTCTGTAGTCTGGGAAATAGGATTAACTGATTGTTAAACAGTATTAGTTAAACTTACAGGTCATATGCACCATATAACTTCTGGAGTTAAAGCAGCAAGTCCGGTCATTCATCTGTGGGGAGGGAAAGGGTATTAATATAAACACTACATAACATCCAGAAAGTCTGCAGACATGGGAAGTAGGGCACATATTGTACTTTTTTTCACAGATGACTTATTCCACCCATTGCTTCATTTTTAAAGGTACTTCACCCAGAAAAGCATCTGAAGATCAAAGAAAAACCTACTGAGCATATTCTTTGAAAATGTTAACATACTATTATAAAATGAGTTTATCTGGACAGCTCTCTATATGTACAAAGTTTGCTACAAGGTTCAGCCTTCTTAGAATGCTCTGTACTTGGGGGCTTCCCTTTACATAGGCACCACATCATCACCAAATTCCCTTAATTCCCCTCTAGTTTTTAATCCTCTCTTCTGTGTCATCATCCATGTCTCTGGATTGTATCCATTTTCTGTTGTCCTGTAACAAATTACCAGAATGTCAGAAGCTTAGTAGAACTTCCTTTTAGTAGTCCACCGTGTGTAAGTCAGAAATCTGGCAAGGCTCACCTGAGTTCTCTGGGCATGGCTCATCAGGTCTCAGAAACTGGGGTCGAGGTGTCAGCTGGGCTGCATTCTCATCTGAAGGTGCTGGAGAAGAAGCCTCCTCCAAGGTCATCACGTGGTTGCAGAACTCACTTCCTTGTAGTTGTAGGGTGGAGGGCCCATACCTTCCTGTCTGATAGCTGCGCACTACGTCCAGCCCCCTGAGACCATCCACATTCCTTACCAGGCAGCCTGCTGCATCTTCAAGACTTTCTTACCAGAAAAAAAAAAAAAAAGACTTTCTTACCAGTCAGTCTTTCTCCCACTTCAGATCTCTGACCTCCAGACACAGATTTCAAAGCCTCAGTTGACTAGGCCAGCCGCTCCCCTTGTATTCTCTTTGACCAACTCACAGTTAACTAACTAGTAATATTAATTACATCTGCAAAATTTCTTTTGCCGTGTAAGATACAGTAATCACAGAAGTCCTGTCATATTCACTGGCTCCACCCACACTCAAAGGGAGATGATCAAGTGTGCAGGTCACTGGGGATCATCCTAGAGTTCTGTCTACCATGCTAGGTTTTTTTGTTTTTTGTTTTTCAAAAAAAACGAAAGATATAGGAGCTTGAGGAAACAGCTCTCTGTTTCAAAGAGCTATTCCTAAAAGATTGGGGGTCAGCTCCTCAGTCTGGCCCAAGTCCCTGGACAGATCATGTATCTCTGTATAGTATCACTCAGGTAGCCTCTGGTTTATGAAGTCAAGACTAGAGTCTGCATGAGCCTTTCTAATTTAGCTCCATCTGCCTTATGTTGACTAGCAATTTATTAGACTCTGATGGGAGGTTATTTTTCAGATGCACTTTTCAGTATTATAACATTTCAATATTTTCCTTTGTATTTAATTAGAAGGTGGGATCAAGTATATTAAAGATCACTGGCCAGCTGTCATATTACATTGAAGCCTTTCTAATTTTTGCATGTAGAGCACTTTTGTGACTTATGTTTTTATATGATTACCATCTGTTGTTCATCATGGCAATTCTTTATTTTGACCTGAATCGAAGGCAGAACTGCACCCTCTCACACATTTTAAAGTGTGTCCAGTCTCCTGGTCCAGAGTCCAGCCCTTCTGTCCTTACCCTTTCCCTCTATGCCGCGTTCCACCCCTCCATCTACACCTCTTCAAACCCCAAATCCAAAACCTCATACTCATGCCATAGTGCCCATTAGGACTGTTTTCCATTCATACACTTCCTAAAAATACATAATTTTGAGCCTGTAAAGGAATACTAGAAGTGCCTTGAAGTTATATTGTATTTATTATCATCTGTCTTAGTTTCGTTTAGGGGAATGATTAAAGAAATCCACAGTCCAGCATGGTGACTTTAACAGCAGTCTTTTTTTTTTTAAGATTTTATTTATTTATTCATGAGAGACCCAGAGAAAGACAGACACAGGCAGAGGGAGAAGCAGGATCCCTGCGAGGAGCCAATTGTGAGACTCCATCCCAGGACTCCCAGGATCACACCCTGAGCCAAAGGCAGATGCTTAACTGCTGAGCCACCCAGGCATCCCTAGTTAACAGCAGTCTACTGTATATTTGAAAGTTGCTAAGAGAGTAGTTGCTAAAAATTCTCATTGCAAGAAAAAAAACATTGTAACTATGTGGTGATGGATGTTCCCTGAACTGTGATGATCATCTCACAATCGGTATGTGTTTGAAATTGTCATGTTGGACACCTAGAATTAATATGATGTTATATGTTAATTAGATCTTCATAAAAATTTAAAAATCAAATACCTCCCTAGGTTAAAAAAAAAATTAGTTTGAGCCGAGCTACAGAAGTTGAAGGACAGGACTCATCCACAACTATTATGTCCACAGTGTTCTATCACTGGGGATTTGCAAGTGTATTTTTTTAAGATTTATTTATTATCAGAGAGGCAGAGACATAGGCAGAGGGAGAAGCAGGCTCCCTGCAGGGAGCCCAGTGCAGGATTTGATTCTAGGACCCTAGGATCATGACCTGAGCCGAAGACAGATGCTCAACCACTGAGCCACCCAGGTGCTCCTTGCATGTGTATTTTTAAAGCAACTCTGTTCTTGGTGACTAGATCTGTCATTAAAACACTGTCTCTGACAGGCTGGGCAATAAGGGATACCAACTTGTCCACCATTTGAGTTTGGGATGATTAAAAATGATCTCCGAATAAAAAAGAAAGAAAGAATCCACCAGACACAGAGAGAGTAGGCATGGGTCCCTGTTCAGCCTTGACTATTCTGCTTCCCTGCGTAAACACTTTCACAAGCACCTACATTTTATAAAGGAAATGGGAGTTTTTTCATTTTTTTTTTAATTTTTTTTTTTAGATTTTATTTATTTATTTATGAGAGACACAGAGAGAGAGAGAGAGAGAGAGAGAGAGGCAGAGACACAGGCAGAGGGAGATGCAGGCTCCATGCAGGGAGCCTGATGCAGGACTCGATCCCGGGACCCCAGGATCACGCCCTGAGCTGAAGGCAGAGGCTCAGCCACTGAGCCGCCCAGGCGTCCCAGTTTTTTCATTTTTAAAAAGGCAGCCTTGGCTCTTAAAATATGAGGCCAAGAGGAGCCGTGGATGATGCTCAAAGATGTGTATGGGCACAAAAGGGGTTAAGAGATAGCTGGCTGTTAGTCTGGGAAGCATTTGTTCCCTGGCTGTTAAAAAGTCTGAGCACTTAGATCTAAATTGAGAATGATAGATACATGCATATCCTAGGGAGGGAAAGCAGGTTCCCTGTGTGTCTCTACATTTGCCAATCATCTTGTTAATCTCTGTCGAATTATCTCCTTAAGCTCCTACAAGCATTTTATATCATCTTTTGAAACAGTAAATCACTTTATTAGGTTTTAAAAGAACATTCATAATGTCATTTCCATAAGCCATTTTGTAAATTAATGCCATTTCCTTTCTGGTTAACCTGTTTGCAAGAAGCTATTTTACATGTCTGCGGCAGTTCGGAAGAGTGAAGTGAATTCATAATTTAATTTGCAACCTGATAATGTAAAATGAATGCTTTGGAGTCAATTTAAATTATTACACATATTAGAGCACCATTTTTTGCAGAGATTCACGAGTATGTGTTGTGCTTCTGTTACCCAGCACTGGGATCCCGACACAGGCCAGACCTGGTGCCTAGCACCCCATCACTGTTTGAAGCTGCTTCCTTGGCAACCACCATTTCGTCTTCTTCCCTATATGTCGATGAACATTGTCCACATGACAGGACTGCGCTCTATTCAAACAGGTGAGACTTAGCATGATCATATTACCAATCTGGTTATTACATCAGCATCACAGCTAGACAAGTATCTCTGAATTAGAATATGCTGTCCCTGGCAACCAAGATGGGACTATCACCTGCCCTATAAGTAAGAGAAAGAGAGAACATGCTTGATTTTTACTGTGGCAAGAAGCAAGCACATCCAGGGGAAAACCCTCATTATTTTTCTCCACAGTTAATCATTATGTCCTATAGAAATTATATACTTGGTTCTAGGGAAGAAGACCTTTCATCGTATTTCTTTTAATAATTTCTTAGGAATGGATTTTTTTTAAGCAAGTACTCTTGGTTAATATTGCAGATAACTGTAAAGACCTTTGAATATTCTCTTTCTATTTGCATGGCCTTAGTAACTGTGGTAGGCAGATGGTCCCTCAAAGTTGTCCCTTGTCCTAATCCCTGGAACCCATGACAGTGTCACCTCATATAGCAAGAGAGACTTTGCCAATGTGATTAAAGATCCTGAGATGGGAAAAGTGTCTTGAATTTTTTTAGGTTGTCTCAATGAAATCACAGGGTCTAAAAATATATATATATATAGTTTTTTTAATACTCAGGCAGTAGATAACTTTATCCTTATGTTCCTTCATAGATCACGGAGTCACACCAAATTCAAACCCACAGGGAAGCTAAGAAGTGTTTACATTAAATGTGTCCTTCCTAAAAATTCTTAACAGTATGCCAGTCTGTCCTCAAGCAGTAAAATCTGATTATGCACAGAGTTTTGGTCAGAGGAAGACAGAAGATTAGGGTCAGACAAAAAGAAGTGATTTCAGAAGCAGAGGACAAAGAGATACCTTGGAAGGTGCCACATGCCTGGCATTGAAGGTAGAGGACAGGGTGGTGAGCCGAGAAGTGCAGGCAGCCTCTAGAAGCCAGAAAAGGCAAGGAAACAGATGCTCCCTTGGAGCCTTCACAGAGGAAGCCAGCTCTTCCAACACCTTGAACTTTAGGACTCTGACCACCAGAGCTGCAAGATAATAAGTTGTGTGATTTTCAGCCAGTCAGTTCATGATCCTTTCTTACAGCAGCCATAGGCAGCTAATCCAGTGACTCTCACACATGTAATGATTTAAGATTTGAGCGTTGGATGAGGACTACTGTAATTTCTTAAATGGAGAATGTATTATTAGATATGTGTGCTTTTTAAACAAAACACTGTCAAACGTTGATTTTAATAATAGAAGATGGTATCTTTACAAAAGGACCACAATGTTGTCTGTGGGCTTAGCTGTTTGACTTTTTTCTCTTTCCATATGTGCAGTTCTGTAACTAGTCCCACTTGCCAGGCAGGGTCTACTATATATGTTCTTGATAATTATCTATTAAATTATGGACTAGCTCTTGTTAAAAATCCAACTCTTGAGAATCAAGATCACATTTGTGTAGGCAAAGTGCTTCTTACACCGTAAGTCATCTTCTACCCCTAGGGATGCAGCCTGGCTCACTTGCAGAAAGAGGACTCAAGATGGTAGACTCATTTGTAACATATATGTTTATAGATTCTAGCTTGTTCTTTTGGCAAGTTAACGTGTGGTCATTGGGGCTTCTGGAGAAATCATTTTCTGTTGCCATTCTCTTCCTTCTCTGCTAGAGACATAGTGGGGTGGGCGTAGCAGAGGAGGCAGCCAGCCTCGGCCTGGAGAAGTGAAACAGATGGCAGGGTGAGCCATGGATCTTCATGGAGCTTTGCTTAGATAGCTCTGCTGGAAGGGTCACCAGATAAGGCTGCATTATAAATTATTCCGCTCATCTGAACCGTAAGAGAAATTTGGTTAGCTTCCTTGGGTGAATCGAATTTAAAGTGACCTATCCCTTACATTAATGTGTACCTTAAATATTCAAATTTGTTATGTAAATTAGTCAAGCAACAGCTTTCTTGTTTCTGTGGTAGAGCTAAGCACCGTTGTTTTGTTCTCCAATATAAATAGCGGCTGGAAAGTCATAGGAAGTTTCTTACAAGGTCGAAAACAATTCTTTGTGAAGCCATGGTGGTTTCCTACTGTTTGCTACTGTTCTCATTATCCAGGGCGCACAATTGGATATGCTGTTAAATTATTTACTAGAATTTTCAACACCGGAATAAAAGGATTTTTTGCTTGGTTTGGGCTTTTTGGGTCTTTTTAATGATAGCTGTTGTGGGTCAATATTCAGTCTCTCAGCCAGAAGTACTCAATTTTGGGGTATTCATGAGGTCCCTCACCATCTGGAACTGCCTCCTTCCTGGCCAGTGTGGGCACTGCATGCTCCCAGGCTGTGGCATAATTCTTGGTACTTTTATTCATGATGATAGTAATTATCATATATGTTTGGATGGGAAAAACATTAGTGTTATCTGCGGTATTTTTCCCTTTCTTTTTTTGAAGTGAATCGTCTAAAGCAAATCTTCCTTGGCATTATATATCTCCAAGTTGTAATTTGAATGTCACAGCTGCTGGTCGGGGATTGGTTACAGGAACAAGAAACTGCTCTATCTTAGGAAGAAAGGGATTTAATACAGGGAGTTAGATGCTTACAGAGTCCATGAAAAGACTCTGGACTGGACATCAGGAAATCACCCCTGGATGACACCACCAAACTGGCCACCAGCAGCCCTGCAGCCTTGGCCACAATCAAGCAGGTGCCCTGACAATGAACCACAAGCCAACAAAAAGCATTTTGGTGACCCCAGAATGTTTTGTTTTGCTTTTAATATTTTATTTATTTATTCATGAGAGACACACAGAGAGAGAGAGGCAGAGACAGAGGCAGAAGGAAAAGCAGGCTCCCTACAGGGAGCCCGATGCAGGACTCAATCCCAGGACCGCAGGATCACACCCTGAGCCAAGAAGGCAAGCGCTCAACCTCTGAGCCACCCAGGTGTCCCAACCCCAGAATGTTTTTTAAATAAGCTATAATTTAAAAATCAAGCAGTTTCACTAAAATACCCAGGTCCTTTTGAAAAATCACTAGTTTGGGCCCCACTTAGCTTAGCATTTACCAGCTGGAGGGGAGAAGCACAGGCCCTTTGAGTCACCACCTTCTGCTTTGTTCACCTGAGATGTTGCCTACCTGCCCCCCTGGACATTTCTGATTTTAGCCTGGAGATAGAAGAGAAGCCAAAGACATGCCTCTGATCATACCCAGTGCCTTAGGGCAATCATAAGGAAAAGATGCTAAAAAGGCACAGAGGTGCTCAAAAGAAATTAATAGCCTGTGAACTCCTGGGAATCAGTATCCCTACCTGCCCCACCATGCCCAACCCTAGTTGTTCGACAGGGAAGCCTTACCAGCAAACTGAAAAAAAAAATTGTCATACTTTCCATCATTTTTTTTCCCTTTAGAGCCTTCCTAGACCCATGTGAAGTCTCTGGAGATGATAAACAAACATTATTCTAAATCTCTTCCAGCCTACTATGTTTTAAAACCTAATCCAAATAGCCTGGAAAGAGAATAAGTTGAATATTGATGTTATAATTCACATGTTAGGTTTTTCTGTCTTTGAATCTTTGTTCTGTTAAGGCGGGGTGGCCTGTTTTTTCCATTCCATTCCATTCCATTCCAACTCTAAGCTCTACATCCCTGCCCTTAAATCAGCCATAAATACTTCCATTAGTGGTCGTCATTCTGTCAGTCTTTTTAAAATCCTTCACTCTGAAAGGTGTCGGTTAGTGCTGGGATGTCTCCATACCTAAATTATATATTGCAGTGGGAAAACTGCTGTCTCTGAATTATTCCCCTTTTTGAGGGATTATTCTTTGTCACTGCAAAGACTCTGATAGCAATCTGTTCTTTTCAATTTTTTTAGTATATTCCAAAAATTGAGTAAAGCAAAAAATAGCATTTTTAAAGTGTATATTGGGGCACCTGAGGGGCTCAGATGGTTGAGCGTCTGCCTTCGGTTCAGGTCATGATCTCAGGGTTCTGGGATCAAGCCCCACATCGGGCTCCCTGCTCAGCAGAGGGGTCTGCTTTTCGCTCTGCCTCTGCCTCTTCCCCTTCTCCTTCTTTCTCTCTCTCAAATAAATACATAAAATCCTTTAAAAAATAAAGTATATTTTTAACCTGATGACCAGGCGTACCTGTTTTCATGAACTTCCACTGTGCAGATCAGTGTTAGAGCACGCAGCTCGTAGGAGTGGAGAAAATGTGTTGTGGGTCTGTCCTTCCCAATCAGATGGTACAATTTAAATTCTGAGTTTTTGATCCTTGAATTCTTCTTTCCCTGTAAGAGCTCTGTTCTTTTAGAGAAGGCATACATTGAGCTCTAAGAAATGCAATGGCCAGTGTGTTTTTTCTCAAAATTAAGAAGAATCTAAAGCAGAAATCCACTACACTCATGAATATTAATTTCCCTCATGATTTCCTGCACCATTGATCACAAAGCTGGTGCTCTGATCATGCATAAGTATTGAGAATCCTACTGCATCCCAACTTACGTAGAGCTTCCCTGTCAAACTTGCCTTTACCTTCATTGCTGCCCTGGCCGGTCTCATGTTTTACTGGTGACTGTTTCGAATAGGTGGCTCACCCTGGGGGCATTTGGAGTGTTCTAAGAAAGGCCATTGTATCAGAGGAGACACTGCTGGTCATTTGCACGTAGAGGGATAGCTTGCAAAGTCTCCCGGAGTGATGAGTCCAGTGTCATAGATCTCAGAGGCTGACCCAGGGGATCTGACTGTTGTTTTGTGTACTTTTCTTCCTGCTGTTAGAGTCTCATAAACCCAGGAGAGGGGTGGAGCCGAGGTGGAATGACCCGTTACCTTACAGACTTGTCTAAGAGACAAGGAAAGGGAAACGCAAAGACACGTGCATTCTGTGACACGTTGCCACAAGGTCACATGGTGCACCAGTAGGATTTAACTGGAACACGCGCTCTGGGGCGCAAGCCTCACATTCTCTCCACTGTTAACATCCTTTCACTAACAGCCTCTTGTCCTTCTGTCTTGTCCTTGCTGTGTGCGCTGTGCAGGATTGATGGACCCGGTTTTCCTAACATGAATTATGGCTCATAACTGAGCGACTTTTTTGCTGCTTAATAACTAAAGTATTTCTGTTAGACAAAGTGGTGGGTTCATATGAATGCCTGCCCCATGACGTTTGTTCAAAGTCATTGGCTAAGGTTGCTTATTCAGAACATCATGGCAGGGTGCCTTGGCGATGCATTCTGTTGAGCATCCAACTCTTGGTTTCAGCTCAGGTCATGATCTCAGGATCATGGGATCAAGCCCCACATCGGGCTCTGCGCTCTGCATGGAGTCTGCTTGAAATTCTCTCTCTCCTTCTCCTTCTGCCCCTCCCCTCCTTCTCAAATAAATAAATAAATAATCGCTTTTTATAAAAGAACATCATGGCTATGGGAACTCTTTTATCATAGCAGTGTTTGTACTTCAAACCATCAAAATCATCTGATAATATTACTAACTATAATAATAGCTAATTCTTGGGCCTTACTAAGGTTCCCTGTTAAGTTCTTTATATGCATCAAAGTGATTTCATTCTCCCAGCCACCCTGTAAGGTCGTCATCATGTTTATTATCTCCAGTTTATAGATGAGGCATGTTCACAACATCAAGTCATTTTCCCGAGGTCAAGTGGCAGCCAAGTGGAGCCATGGTTTCCATGCATAGCATGGATACTGAGCACGAGGCACCAGCCACCCTCACCCATGCTGTCCCGTTTCAGATCACGTGCCCTTGAGACGATGATGCTTTTCATGGAAATTCAGTAACACCCACATGAGGTCTACTCTCCCTCATCCATTTTGCCTTTTCTTTCTCCATGTGATTGTAAGTGAGGATTTTTGCTTCTCAAGATGTTAGAGCCCCAGTGTTCAAACACTAAAAATATGACATACTGACTGAAATCCACAAGCGACCTGAAATAGCTCCTTCCTCAAGTTTTTATTTCCAGCCGTTCAAGTAGACACCACATCTTTACATGACTATAGAGGAGAGACTTTTGTTAAATACATTTCTTCTTGATTTAGACAATCCTATATCTTCCGTGGAAAAGGTAAGGTTAAGAAAGGACATTTGTTACAAGATGAGGGGGAAAGGAGGTGGGTGGCCAGAACTTTCTAGTAATTCCAGATCCTTACTCATAACCTCAAGGGAGGGACAGCATCTGCCTCTGGCATCTGCTGTGCACATGGCAGCTGCCTGCTGATGCAGGATATCATTCTGAGCCCTCCTGTGAGTGCTGGATATTGAATCTGACTCCTCCAGACTCTTTGTGCTTCTATGGTCCTTAGTCTGGTTACTTCTACCTTGCAGACAGACCATTACCACCACCATTCATTACCTCCAGCCAGGCCTTTGTCTTGCATGTTCATTATAAACCACCAGTGAGGGCACCCCTTCTAGCTCTCTAATGTTGTTAGGCAAGCAGGCTCCCTGCGGGAACCCCAATGCGGGACTCCATCCCGGGACTCCATCCCGGGACTCAGGGATCACAACCTGACCTAAAGGCAGACGCTCAACCACTGAGCCACCCAGGCGTCCCTGAAATGTGGATTGTTTTACTGCTTCTCCAAATGATTGTTACAAAGATTAGTTGAGAAAGTAATGGGGAAGCACGTATATTACCTCCCTGGTACCTAGCAAGCACCATCAAAGTATTTGTTAAAATAATCCAGCGATTCCATACTCAACACCTTGCAGCTTCCCATAAGTTCCACCATAAGGGGCAGGACTTCATTGTTTTTTTCAAAACGCCATCCTGGAATGTTTTATTAGTGAGCATCCAGTCAAGGAAACAGAAAACACACTTGGAATTTCAAACAGAATTTAGTAAAGAGAATTCGTTACCAACTGTAGCTGGACACGTAAAAAGGCGATGCTCTAGAAACCCAGGTAAATGACTGTGGGCAGCAGCTCTGGGCATTCGCCCTGCCACCTTACGGAACCTAGACTCGTGAAGGAGGCCCCACCTGAGGACCTGCTGGCACCTTATGAGAAGGGACATCGGAGGAGGACATCACCTAAATTGCTGGGCCAGCAGCAGAGACACAGCTGCCTTCAGAGACACTACCCTCAGAAAGAAGAAAGAAAAAAAATGAGAAAGAGGTGGACCAAAGGCTTCTCCCCTCCTACCCCCTCCTCTCTGGCCAGAGCAGCCTGAGGGACGTAGTGTGCTGACTCCATCTCAGCATCGCAAGGTAAAGTGAATCAGGTTGTAAATAACAGCCAAAGTACATAGGGCAAAAACGAGAAAGATGCAAGACCTCTTAAAAAAAAGGGATCGGGGATCCCTGGGTGGCGCAGCGGTTTGGCGCCTGCCTTTGGCCCAGGGCGCGATCCTGGAGACCCGGGATCGAGTCCCACGTCGGGCTCCCTGCATGGAACCTGCTTCTCTCTCTGCCCCCCCCCTCTCTGTGTGTGACTATCATAAATAAATAAAAATTTATTTAAAAAAAAAAGGAAAAAAAAAAAGGGATCGCTGAGATCAAAACTTGACAAAGGTGGAGTGTGCGTGCTGGAATGGGAGTGGATGTAGACTCTACACAGTAGAAGGAATCACAGAGCCACTTTATTACTGTGCCAAAATAATAGTAGAATGAATAGCTTGTGAATGTGAAAAAAAATAAAATTTTAAAATTATCTGTATAATTGGAGACTCTAGTATTTACCCACAAGTCTGTCTGATGGTCAGTAACATTTTCCCTGGTACTGCACTGGAGTGGATGCTGGTTACAAACATGCCTAGAAAAGGTCTCCACGAATTGCAGGCACATGGGATAGATAAAAGGGTTCTTCAACTCAAGAATTCCCCAAGCAGGTTAGTAAGCCTGGGGAGTCTGGGTGAGACCTCCTCTGACAGAGCAGCAGATACATTTTGGAGGCAGAAAGCCTTTTTATTTTATTGCCAACAATACCCCACCTGCCCCGTCTCATCAACTGAATATAACTCGATCCAGAGCAGACACGCATGAGGGGCTGGTGGATATGGTGTCCCTACCTTTTATTAAAAAAAAAAAACAAAACAAAGAAAAGGATTTAGCACAAAAAAAAAAAAAAAAAAAAAAAAGAAAAGGATTTAGTTAACCTCTCCCCAATATCAGGAAACTAGGTCACCAAGCAAATGATGATACATGTTTGGGGAAGAAGAATACTCCTCAGGATCCTGAAGCAAAAAATCTGCCTCATTACCCAGCCTCCCAAGAGAAGATCTCTTTTTTGGGAATTAGGACCATTTCAGGCCTGCTGGGATGACAGGTGAACCTAAGAGTGGTGTCACATCCCTTCCCAGTTGTGACTGAAGCACCTGCAGAGAAAATTGGAGCTTGATAGAAGCTTCATAATATGCCTGTTGGTTTAGCTTCCCCCCTTCGCCCCAAACCCAGCAAAGAAAAAAAAAGGATTTACATCACATAATCTGCACCTGGATTTTACTAGATGCCTTTTTTTTCCCCTTTTGACAAATTGTAGAATTGCTTCTGAAGTGATTAGCTTTTCAAATGATCCTACGTAGATTTTGGCATGGGCAGGAAATTGAAGTGAATTTCTCAAATATCTGACATTTTATGAGGAATAATTTAGGATTCAGCATTAATTCAGAGAACACATTTTTTCCCTCCATCTTTTATTCATTTATTCATAAATTCGACAAATACTTGTTGAGCCCCAAACATGCCAGACATTGTGCTAGGGGCAGATGTGATTCCTCTCCCCCAGGAGATCACAGTCTAAAGAGGAGACGTGCTGGGTGCCTGCGTGGCTCAGTCGGTTGAGTGTCTGACTCTTGGTTTCAGCTCAGGTCATGGTCTCAGGATCTTGGGATAGAGCCCCACATACTTTGTGAGAAATCTGCTGGAGATTCTCTCTCTCTACCTCTCCTTTTGCCCCTTCCCGCTGCTCATGCACACACTCTCTCTCAAATAAATAAAATCTTAAAAAAGTAAAGGGAAAGTGCTGAGTATTTAGTTTTTTGTTGTTTGTTTTTTTTTTACTCAGGTGTAATTCACAGGTAGCATTTTTTTTATTGCAAATGTACAACCTAATGATCTGATGATTATGCATGTTGCAAAACAGTCAGCACGGTAAGTTGAGGTACCATCCCTCTCCATACAAAGGTACCCCCCAATATTTTTGTGTGGTGAGGACTTTTAAGATTTACTCTGTTGGCAACTTTCATGTTTACACCGCAGTATTATTGACATGCTGTGAACATGATGTAACATTACATTCCCCCTCGTGTGACTTACTCATTTTATAACCTCTCCACCTCAGTCACCCATTTCACCCACCCCTCAACTCCACTCCTCCCAGCAACCACCATTGTATTCTCTGCTTGAGTTTTGTGGGTTCGTTTTCTTTTGTTGTTGGTTTTTTTTAAGATTTTATTTATTTGACACAGAGAGAGCATGAGAGAGCAGAAGCAGGTGGAGCAACAAGTAGAGGGAGAGGGAAAAGCAGGTTCCTCACCGAGCAGGGAGCCCAATGAAGGGCTCAATCCCAGGACATCAGGATCATAACCTCATAACCCCGAGTTCATTTTGTTTCTGTTTAGATTCCACACACAAATGAGACCATCCAGTATTTGTGTTTCTGACTTTATTTCATCACTTTGACATAATACCCTCAAGGTCCATCCGTGTTGGATTTCATTTTTTTTATGGCTAATACATTTTTTGATGAAGTGGTACACGGTAATATTTCTAGGTGACTTTTGTGCATAAAGATTTTTCATGGAAAAAAAAAAAGATTTTTCATGGATCCAATTTATGGACAAGTCATATTGAAAAAAAAGTGGCAGAATGTTCGCCAACCAATGGATATCCTAACTTACCTTTTATCCATTTTCTGCCTCTTAATTCTGACACCAAAAAACTACATCTCTGTTTCTCTTGACTTCAGCCACTCGTGCTACATCTCTGGGAGAATGATTTGCCAGTGATAGAGGCATCTCCATGACCTTTCCAGGCCCATGCCCTCCTGCATGAAACCTCTAGAGGGATACCTGTCCATGTGTGACCATTCTCTACATCTAGGCTTCAGCATGCTCTTCAGGAAATTCTTATGCAGGACACCTGGGTGGCTCAGTGGTTGAGAAGCCGCCTTCAGGTCAGGTCGTGATCCCGGGGTACTGGGATCAAGTCCCACATCAGGCTCCCCACAAGGTGCCTGCTTCTCCCTCTGCCTATGTCTCTGCCTCTCTCTCTGTGGCTCTCATGAATAAATAAATAAAATTATTTTTTATTTTTTTATTTTTTTATTTTTTTATTATCGGCTTGCAACCTAGTGGTGCGTTGAAGCTTTGCTTCCAAACTGAAATTCTTATGCACACTCGAATTTAAGAAAAAAAGTTCTTTGGAGATACCCCTCTGCCTCCATCTTCCTCAAGGAATAAAGCAATTTCTTTGCTTTGTGGTTCATCAGAAACACAGATAGGCTTATTCAAGGAATTAAGAGAACCTAACTAATTCCTAAAATGCAAAACCATACCAATAATGGAGGGGGGGTTCCGATTACAGTGGAACAGGACCTCAGTTTCTTGCTCCCACCTCCAACCTCCCTGGACATAGCTTAAGCACAGCTCTCTTGCCTCAAAGCTATTCAGTAACACCTCTGGAGAATTCTCCAGCCTCTGCAAACCTGCTGCCTAGCTCATCCCCTCTGACCATAGACCAAACTTATTCTGCTCAGCACCTGTTCTTGACTTCCCTCAGTCTACAGTGATCTTTGACTCAGCAGCCAAGCAAAGTCATTCTCTTTAAGATCCTATGGGCTTCCTGACTCTCTCACTCTGCCTAGAGGTCATTTTGGTCCTTCTCAGCCCCTGGAAATTGCCCTCTCCAGCCATCTGATTTGTCCCCATCACACTCCACTTCTGCTCTGATGAAGCCAGTCTTGTGCACATTGGTCTGTCACCCTCGATCCCTCCTGCCCAAGTGGCCACACACAGGGCAGCACACAGACTTGTCCACACCTCTTAGCTGCCTTCAGCTGCCATGGTCTATCTTTGAGGTTCCCCCTCTGCATTCGCATTTGCCTTCTGAGCCGTCCCTCCCCTACCCATGGGTCCTCTGGTGCCAGGTTCTGCCAGAATCCCAAGTTTAATTTCTTCTCCTATATACCTGAAATCTACACAAAGTGTAACAAATATAATTTCTGCCAAGGCAGGATGAGGAGCGGGTCCTTTGACCAATCCTCTGTGATCTGTGGGATTCCGCTCACAATAGCCGGCTCTGTCTCCCTGTAATTTAGATGACTTGGGTGTCTTCGAGGGAACAGTTCCACCTGGAAGTCCACAGCCCCAAACTGGCTCCTGAGCACTTGCTAATTTTCAGAGAAACTGACAGGCCCCACCCCCCACGAGTGTGCTAAATGCATCTACCCAGCCAGCCCTTCGCTCTTAGCTCATTGTGGTTGTGGGTGTGGGAGGGGGTGGGGATTAGGTAATTGTAATAATGAGGGAATTAGGAGGCAGTGATAAAATCTCAAGTCAGAATAACATTAACCTAAAATGTAATTATTTAATAGCCTGCTTTCAAGGATAAAGTAATAAAGATGAAATCTATAATGATGTAAAGGGCCTCATTATTTTTCTGGCCAGCCATATTAAAAATTAGTGTGTGAAGGGTCACAGAAGAACTTACTTAGGGCCAGACTTGAACTTGCGAAGGGCCAGACTTGTTTTCTCAACACAGGCCCTGGCTGAAGTGGAAATGTCATCCTGGCAGCCTCTTGGCGGGCTCAGCTAGGATTTCTCCTCCTTCTCTTCTATTGTTCCTCAGCACCATGGAAGAGTACTTCTGTGTATTGAAGCACTTCCTCTGAGAAGAGTTGTTTTATCTTTTATTTATACACAAGCGCATCTGGGTCGGTGCCCTAATAACTCTCACTGCTGTGACTGTTCATTCCTTTTGTCATCCCTGAGCTGTGACAGGAGAGAAGACAGGAGTGCCAAGGCCAAGCCAACGTGTACCTTTTCCCTGCCCACTCTCCCGGAGCTTCAACAGTTGTAGCAGCAAAACGCACGCAGAAAGAGTTTGGGGGACCTCGGGGTCCATTTGGCACCGCGTCATCCAGCCCTTTTATTCTTAATTGTTTTGTTTCAAAATTCTATGCACCAAGTTGAACAAAGAGTTGGATAAAGTTTCTTAGGAAAAAGAGGAAGTCCTAATACACCTCCCTTTACACCTTCCCATCCCTAGATGCAACCACCTTCACCTCTTTTAGCTGATTCCTTTGGCACTTAATTCCATATCTCTACATGGCACGCTAATATTTTTTCCCACCACATACACACACACTTCCCACCCCATGTCCCACTC
Organism: Canis lupus baileyi; assembly: GCF_048164855.1. Classification (NCBI taxonomy): domain Eukaryota; kingdom Metazoa; phylum Chordata; class Mammalia; order Carnivora; family Canidae; genus Canis; species Canis lupus. The sequence goes on along the minus strand of NC_132838.1, from coordinate 89,398,133 downwards.
CCATTTCCAGTATAGTTACGTCATGCTTGTGCTTTGATCTATCTTGAATGTTCTAGTAGGACTGTGTGAATACTGTTTGCTTTCCTTCTCTGTATGACTCTTTGTTTTCCTTGTAATAAACACCACCTCATTCTTCTGTTTGCTTAGCTTTCCATGTATTTGTCCTTAATGGAAGCCCAGACACTGTACCATTTGTCTTAATTGCTTTTCCAACTATTCAGTTGCATCAGGTTCTGTTAATTTCCTTGTCTTATAGAAGTTTCCCCAAAAAACCTTCTTAACCTTCTCCAGTCTGGACTAATTGCCCTGTAGGGCCTAAGGCACATATGTTATGTTGGAGTCTTTCATTTCCCCATTCTGAGGATCCTAACCACCTCTTGTCTATATCAGATCCCCTATTTCTCATATCCTACCTACATTTTCCTTTTTTTTTTTTTTTTTTTTTTGCTAATCACCTCATTTGGGGAGAGCACATCCTCCAGTATCTTTCTAAGGAAAGGATTTATGAGGGAGAGTATTCCAGGCCCCACATGGTTAAGCAAGTCTTTTTTTTGTTTTTCGTTTTTTAAAGATTTATTTATTTATGATAGACACACAGAGGGGGTGGGGCGCGGCAGAGACACAGGCAGAGGGAGAAGCAGGCTCCATGCCGGGAGCCCGACGTGGGACTCGATCTTGGGGCTCCAGGATCGCGCCCTGGGCCAAAGGCAGGCGCCAAACCGCTGAGCCACCCAGGGATCCCCGGTTAAGCAAGTCTTTATTCTAACCCTGACACTTGATGGGTTAGCAGATCTAGAACTCTATATTGTAAATTTCTGTTTTCAAATTATAAAGGCTTTGCTCCATTATCTTCTAGTTTCCAGTTGCTGTTGAGAAATCCAGTGCAGTTCTGATTCCTGATCATCTGTATGTGGCCTATGTTTTTCCCTAGGAGCTTACAATCTCTTCAGTTCCCCCTTTTGTCTTGATATTTTATGATCATATGCCTTGGGAGAGGTCTGTTTTCAGCCATCATGTTGACTACTCAGAGACTTTTTTTTTTTTTTTAAATATTACTTATTTGACAGAGACAAAGAGAGAAAGCACAAGCAAGGGCAGGGGCAGAGGGAGGAGCTGAGGGAGAGGGAGAAGCAGACTCCCGACTGAGCAGGGAGCCCAAAGTGGGACTCAATCGCAGGAACCTGAGATCATGACCTGAGCTGAAGGCACTTAACAAATTGAGCCACCCAGATGCCCCCAGAGGGACTTTTTAATCTGCAAACTCATGCTTTTGAGTTTGGGGAAATATTCTTTTTACATTTCCTCCCCTCTCTTTTCTTATTTTTGAAGCTCCTTTTATGCATATAGGATCTCCTGCATTTGTCCTCCTGTTTTCTTTCTTTTCTTTCTTCATTTCTACCTGTTTATTTTCCTGTCCTATGGTCAGAGAGAGTTCCTCCATTTTTCTCCTAATCCTCCCACTGAGATTCTCCTTTCTGCTGTCGTGTTCTCTAAGAATTCTTTGTTCGCTGAGGTTGCCTTTTGTAGCCATCTTTCCTTATTTCACACTTGTAATTTCTTTTCTCTGTGAGGCTCTCAGAACTGTGGGGTTTTGGGGTTTTGCTCTGATTTTTGTCTTTTCTCCCTTTTTGTTCTCAAGTTTATATGGGGTGCCGCCTTCTGTTCTGGTCCATATCCTTCATGTCAGAGGTCTTCCTCAGATTTCCACAAATCCTTGCTTGTTGCTCAACCATGAGTTTGAATGGGAGAATGCAGAGTTGCCTGGAAGCTTAAACGTCTGAACCAGGCTCATTAACCCAGCTTTATAATCTGGCTGGACTCTCCAAGAGTGGCACCGATATTAGTATTTGCCAGTCTTTGCTGTTGAGCTGGTCATCTTCCCCAGTGGAAGATCTTCCAGTTTCTTGCTCGGAAGGGAAAGGCCTGGCTGTCAGCCTGCTGGGACCTGGGGCAGGGAAGAGGACTGGGTGTCTCAGCATCTAATAGGCACACATTCATTTCATTGCTCTCTTTCTCTGCCATTGGTATCCTTGGGTCTAGATAGCCTCTGTTCTATAACTTCATCAGAGGAGGGGAGTAAAAGGTCTAATCTTTTGCCCCAGTGGGGCATTGTATCTGCCCGGTTATGTGTCTCTTTGCTTCCTCACAGGTGGCTTCACATTCAGTTCTTTTTTTTTTTTTTTTTTTTAAGATTTTATATATTCATGAGAGACACAGAGAGAGAGAGACAAGACATAGGTAGAGGGAGAAGCAGGCTCCCTGCTCAGTGGAGAGTCTGCTTCTCCCTCTGTCTCTGCAACCCCTTACCCATCCCACCCCACCCACACTGCCCTACTTGTACGTTCTCTCTCTCTCTCTCTCAAATGAACAAATGAAATCTTTTTTTTTTTTTAAAGAAAAGTCTATGGAAAAAAATGAACTGAATCACATCTTCAGTATCAGAGTATGTTTAGTTAGATGTGGAAAGCAAATTTCAAGGACTCAGGTGTGATTACCAGGGTGAGAGGGAGAGAGAAATAGGGAAACAGAGAGAGAGAGAAGAGGGAGGGTGAGGGTGAGAAGGGGAAGACAGGGGAGGGCAGGCAAGAGAAATATAAGTAAAGACCAGGTAGAGCTGTTTCACTAAAAATCTAGCCCAAGTAGTATTGCTCTGGGGCCCCTCTAACAGCAAGGCTGCAGTCCCCCATGTGCCACAGGGCTCCAGCACCTGTGGGCTCCAGACCCAGCAGGGGAGCCTGGGGCAGATGGGGTCCCACTGAAGGAGGCTGGTCAGTGACCAATCTCGGTGGGTAAGATCTGATGATAACACCCAGGAGATGGCTCTGGGGACCTACAGCTATATCTGGGGGGTCCCTGAGAGGGTCTTGGCATCTACCTCAGCAGGCAGAGCAGACACTCATGAAATGTAGGCATTTGACTGTAATTCCATTCGTTCCCACATGTTGGTGGCAAGGCTGAAGAGGCACACAAGTTAAAAACACAACGTAACTTAGTCCAGCCACTGCTGTCTTGCCAGCACCTTCCATCAGCCCCTCCCTGACGTGGTGCTTGTGTGCGGAACATAAAGGCGCTGGGCAGACCCCAGATGGTTCCCAGTTTCCAATCTCATGAGAACATACCAGTCAAAGCAAAAATACAAAGAACTCTTTGCAGAATAGCTTCTTTAACACATTCGCCCCCCGCCAGGAATAGATTCATGATGGACTGATGGTTTTGCCTATCCTGAAAGGGGCCACCCTGCATAAGGAGCCAGACGTGTGGGTCCTACTTCCAGTACTGCCATTTAGTTACCTCCTCTGGATCCTTACTCCACGAGTCTCGGGGCCACTCTGCCTTTGCAGACAAAGAAGCAAAGGCAGCTCAAACAAATCCCTTCTGACTGTACAGTCACCTGCAGTGCCTCTCAAACTATAACAGAGGGTGGTTAAAAGAAGACCTAACCCTTTAAAAGGGGTAGAAGATAGGGGGTTGGCTAACCTCTACATCTGCATTTTGGAGCCTGGGAAGCACATGGACAGGTAGTAGGTAAAAGAGAAAAAAAAACAAAGAACTGAATCTGGGGGCACCCAGTGCTGGCTGTGATGCCCACAGCCGAGGAGGGAAGAGCTAAAGACAAAAAGCTGCACATCCCCCATAGCACTGCTCATTTCTTTGGTATAAGAAACACTCAGAAAATGTATCTTCATTTCCCAAATGCACCATTTGGGGTGCTTCAGCATGGTTGAACTAAGAAGGGTGCCCAAAAAGAGAAATGCTATTTTATTAGAAAGGCTGATTCCGAGAAAGTGTGTTGATCGCATATTTCTAGCCATGTTCGTACCAGGAATGAGTACCTTGAACTTTCCAAGCACAGGCAGGTACATTGAGCTTGTCACCTGACACTCTGTGACAGCAGAGTTTCTCAGCTGGCTCTCACTGGTCACTCCATCCCATGTGTCACCCTGGGGTTGAGGCAGATTGAAAATTCATGTCCTTGTCTCGGTGACATAAAAACAGCTGTCAGTACACAATGGGCTCCCACGAAAGCACTCTCATTGTGATGTCCGGAGAGCTAGGGCGCAGGAGATTTTTGTTAAAGAACACACAACTCTCAGACGCAAGCAGAGCTCAGCACCTCTTTGCCAAGACGAGAAGGTGAGTCACCTGAGCACCAGTGAAATAATTACCTGAATTCCGGGGAAGGGTGAGAGCTTTATATTTTTAGAGCACTTACTGAATAATATTTAGAAAGTCTCTTACTCTTTCATTTTAGAAGACTTTTTTGGAAAGCTGAAGAGTTACGGGTATTTATTAATTCACAATTTTTACAGCTTGTGTTAAAGATCACAATCCAGAGAGCACATTGTGAATGTCTACTCTGTGCCATGGAGTCAGCCATGCACTTTATAGATATCATTTTATTCAGTGCATCTGTCAACCGTATCAGGTAGACACCGATGGAGTTAGTGAAAGGGACTAGAAACATACATGACAGGGACATCGAAAAGTTAATTAGTAGGGCGACTGGCTGGCTCAGTCAGTAGGGCATGCGATTCTTAATCGTGGGATTGAGTTCAAGCCCCATGTTGGATGTAGAGATTGCTTAAAAATAGAATATTTAAGAAAATAGTTATTAAAAGAAGTCAATTATTGTCAAGGCCATTGTGCACTCAAATCAAAAACATAATAACTTGGCCCCTAACATGAACTTCTAGATACTAATAAAATTATTTTCCTCTAAAAATTTTTTCTCCTAAAAATTTTCCTCTAAATTCTTCAACCATTATGAATATATTCTCAAATGCATCATTTGACAGCATTCCTATTTTGAGATCTCATGAAATGTGACCTTAGTTAATTAGGAAATGGCCCCCATAACTAACAAAAAAAAAGAACACAACAGCAAATTGTCGAGTCCTTGGAATCATATACAATTCAGGCTTAGATCCGTGTTTCTTGCATATTTATATGTTGCTAGAAAATGTATAATAGCTTATGACATCTCATCACTTTGCAATGAGAAGCGGAAGTGAGCCTGGTATTAGAAATGCTTTCAGCCTAAGGAACAGAAAACCTGTTGGTAAGCATAGCTTAGGCTAGAACTTTCCAACATATATGGGGAAGCCCACACATGAGCCACAAAAAGGTGTGCGGAGATATTTATCCCCTAAGTCTTCAGGATGGTGATGGTAACCTGGGGCAGCTGAAGCCCTTAGCGTTCTTCACCTCAGGTGCCAGCAATCTCCTCCAGTATTCCCAGAGGACAATGCAACAATTAGCACGTCCTCTGAGTGTCAAGACACACACACACACACACACACACACAAAAAAAAAAAAAAAAAAAAAAAACATTGGGTGGCACTGGTTTAAAATATAATAAAGATATTTGCTCTCCTTCTACTCTGCCATCCTCCACTTTTTGTTTTTGCTTGTCATAATTTGTTGCCCCATGGTTACAGAGTGGCTGCCATAGCTCAGACATCATGTCCTCACTCCAGCAGAAAGAGGAAAGAAAAAAAAGTGTTTCTCCCCTTCAGATGCTCAGATCTTTTATCGAGCAAGTTGAGGGCCTGGGAAGGAGTTGCCCAGCTGCGACCCAGCAGGATCCTCTAATGCTCATGGCCAGAAGGGCACCACATGACCCCCTCTCCTGCAAAGACGCCTACCTGCCCCCAGACTACTGATCTCCACCTACTACCTAAACTCAAAATTTGGGGTTCTGTTAGCAAAAATAAGGAGGTATGGCAATTGTGCAGATAACAGTGATTCTGACAAACACAGCCTGTAAGAAAAACGCCAGGATTTTTTTTTAATGAAACAAATATTCTGCTTCTCATTTAAACTGTTTCACTAAAATACCCCCCACAGGATCATTTACCCCCAAAACTAAAAGCCTCTGTGGAAGTGAGTTTGAAACAGAACATCCTACAGAGAAGAGAAAGGTTTGTGCAGATCTTAGTCCAAGAAACATAAGGTTTCTCAATATTTTTATTCTAAGACAGCAGAGCAGCATTTGTGATTTGGTAGCTTTGAGTTACAGAATTAGGTATGACTTTTTTAACATTTTTTTCCTGTTCAGTTGACTAATTTTTTCATTATGGATTACATTTGCATTAATATTTTTAATTATTCTTCAAATCTGATGACTCTTTGGAATGTCATGTGACATATCCCAAAAAATGGGCAACAGAACTCATTTTCTTTCATTTCTTAAATGCTGAAATGAAAGTCATCATGAGGGATGCCTGGGTAGCTCAATGGTTGAGCATCTGCCTTTGGCTCAGGGCGTGACCAGGGTCCTGGGATCGAGTCCCACATAAGGCTCCCTTCAGGAAGCCTACTTCTCCCTCTGCCTATGTCTCTGATTCTCTCTCTTTGTCTCTTACAAATAAATAAATAAATAAAATCTTTTAAAAAAAAAAGATAAAGTCATCATGATACCATCGTGTCACACCACAAATTTTAAAGGATTACCTTTTCTTTATTCAATACTTGGTTGATAAAGTCATCATGATACCATCGTGTCACACCACAAATTTTAAAGGATTACCTTTTCTTTATTCAATACTTGGTTGATAAAGTCATCATGATACCATCGTGTCACACCACAAATTTTAAAGGATTACCTTTTCTTTATTCAATACTTGGTTCAAGTATTAACTGTTGATATTTGGAGGTATTTTTTCTCATTCCTCAGAATTGACAAAGCAGAGTTTTGCTCCTTCTATGAGAAATTCCGGCACTGAGGTGAGAAACAAAACTTTTGCTTACTTGATCATTTTTATATGGTTGGTTCATAATATTTTCAGTATTGAGTTAGAAGAAAAAAAGAGTAAGAAGTCCAGAGGCCCAGCATCTCTCCTTCATAACTTGAAAAATCTAAAAAAAAAAAAAAAAAATCTTGGATTTGAAAAACAGAAAAAATTCTGAATCAATTTTTGGTCTGTGATAAGGAACTCTTTCTGATTTGTGAAATTGTTTTCTGATTATGAAAGTTATGTAAGAACTTTATAGTATAAGGGGTTCAGAAAACAAGACAGTTATTTCTTTTTTTTTTTTAAGATTTATTTAGGGAGAAGGAGGGAGAGAGCATGAGGCATGGGGAGAGGCAGAGGGAAAGAGAGAATCTCAGGCAGACTCTGGGCTGAGCTGAAACCAAGAGTCAGACACTTAACTGACTGAGCCACTCAGGCATCCCGAAGGCAGTTATTCTTAATCCCGCTACCTGGCACAGTTGTTCATGCCTCTGCCAACCCCACTCAAGCTCTTTTAAGATATGTATGGTTCAAAAAAAAAAAAAAAAGATATGTATGGTTCATTGTATGATTGTAATCATAGTATAAATGCCACTTTCTTTTTTTTCAAGATTTTATTTATTTGACAGCACGTGCACAAGCAGGGGCAGAGAGAGAGGGAGAGGGAGAAGCAGGTTCCCTGCTGAGCTGGAAGCCCAACACGGGACTCGATCCCAGGACCCTGGATCATGACCTGAGCCCAAAGCACACGTCTAACCAACTGACCCACCCAGGCGCCCCCCGCCCCCGCCAGGTTTTAATTTTATCAGAGATATACTTTAGTGTCAGATAGTTCTTCAAGGACTGTCGTGAAAACCACTAACCCTTCTCTGCCATCTTCATTTCCTCCTACCTAAGGCTATCATTTTCACTTTTTTAATTTGATTTTTTGGGGAACTTCTCTCATCACTCTAAACAAAATGCTGCTTCATGGTTGTTTTGTTCTCACCTTGGAAGAAGATTGTTTTGTTGTTTTGTTCTCACTTTGGAAGAGGATGATACAGCTCCCTTTCATCACCTCCCACCTCCACACCATTCTCGTCCCCCTAGCCTCCTAGTAGAGATGCATCATAATTTTGATTAGACTGATACTGACCTGATTACATCATAAACACTATTCACATCTGTGTCCTCTTTTGAAGTGTCATTACTTTTCTTAGTATTTTTCCCCCAAATGAATGATGTCCTGTTCCGCCTTGCCAACTAAACTGTCTGTGTACTTCTCGCCAGTTGAATCTCAAACCTGTCACCATGTCTGACTGGTTCAGAGACATTAGACATTGCATCTGTGCCTACCCCTGAAGACTGTCTCCCCAGAGCCTTCTGATCTGGCCCAGTCTACTCGCTGTGCCTGGCACACAGCTATCCTGAGAGCTCCCTTCACCTTTGCTCTGGGAGTTCCCTTTGTTGTGGGTACTGGCTCCCCTGCTCCTAGTCCTTATGTCTTCCTCTTCTTGGTTTGTTCCCTTCCTTTTGTGGAGCACATCCTCCAGTATCTTTTTGAGAAAAGGACTCATGGGAAATGAATTTTTTGAGATCTTGCATGTCTGAAAACGTCTTCATGCTAAACTCCCTTATGACTGATAGCTTAGCAGGGTATCGAATTTTATTTTGGAAATAGTTTTCTTTTAGGATTTTTTTTTAAGATTTTATTTATTTATTCATGAGAGACACACAGAGAGAGGCAAAACATAAACAGAGGGAGAAGCAGGCTCCCCACATGGAGCCTGATGTGGGACTCGATCCCAGAACCCCGGGGTCACGACCTGAGCCAAAGGCAGACGCTCAACCACTGAGCCACCCAGGCGTCCCTTTCCTTTAGGTTTTTTGTTGTTGTTGTTGTTGTTAATTTTTACTTATTTATGATAGTCACAGAGAGAGAGAGAGAGGGGCAGAGACACAGGCAGAGGGAGAAGCAGGCTCCATGCACCGGGAGCCCAACATGGGATTCGATCCCAGGTCTCCAGGATCGCGCCCTGGACCAAAGGCAGGCACCAAACCGCTGCGCCACCCAGGGATCTCTCCTTTAGGTTTTTAAAGGTATTCTTCCCTTGTCTTTAAGCTCCCTGGGTTGATGTTGAGAAGTTCCAAGCCATTCTGCTTCCTAATCCCTTGCATGTGACCTATTTGTCCTCTTTTCCTGAAAGTTTAAAAGAATCCTCTGTTTTTCCTGATAAGGTGTGTTGCAGTAGGTCTTATTTTCATCCATTGTAAGTTATACTCAATGGAACTTTTCAGTTTGCTTATATCCTTCACATTTAGGAAATACTTTTTCTTTTGTTTTTCCTTATTGTCTTTTGTTTATAGATCTAGGACATTTTCTTGATGATTTCCTTGTCTTTTTATTCCCTGTTCTCTCTCTTTCTGTGTCTCCTTGTTTGAAATTTGTAGCTGCCAGACTGGCCTTCCATGTTTCCATTGTTTTTCTCTGTCTTTAGCCCTTTGTCTCTGCTCTATTTTGTGTGTTTGTGAGATTTCCTCAAATTTTCATAGCACCCTCTTTTTTTTTTTTTTAAAGATTTTACTTATTTATTTTAGAGAGAGTGTGTGTGTACATGCAAGTGGAGGGAAGGGCAGACGGAGAGGGAGGGAGTCCTAATCAGACTCCCCACTGAGAGCCTGACACTGAGCCTGACACTGAGCTCCATCTCATGACCCTAAGATCATGACCTGAGCTGAAACCAAGAATCATCTGGACACTTAACTGACTGAGCGCCCCTGTATATCACCATTTTATTGAGTCATTTCTGCAGTTCTATTTTTTACTTTCTGAGACCTCTTTCTTGTCTTTATGATTTCTTTTGTAGATAGCATATTGTATTATTTCACAGTGGTAGTAACTTCTCTGAGGATACAAATGATGATCAGGATGTGGGCATTTGGGTATTTTCATCCTCCTGCATAATTTCATTTTCCTGCCAGTGAGCTGCTTTCTGTATTTTCCATCTCTTTTATGTAGTGACTTTTCTCAGATTTCTGGTAACCCCTTGTCTGCTCTACTCTGTAGAGATGGAAAATGATTTAGTGGGTACTGAGTACTGGAGGAGCTGGGGGGATGGAGGGCGCTTGCTCATGAGAAAGATTTTCTTTCGGAGGTGATGAAATCGTCTAAAGTTGGTCATGGGGATAGTTGCACAACTCTAAACATATTAAAACCCACAGTTTAAATGAACCAGTTGTGTGATGTGTGTATAATACCTCAGTAAAACCATTTCAGACAAAGTGGGACAGTACCAAGATGTTTTAAAAGCCCAAAATGTGTGGCTGAAGCTGGTCATTTGTGGGTTCCACTGTAGGCTGATCTGGCTGAGCTATTTTGTTGGAGGAACCTCTGATATCAATATCTTTGACTTTCTTCTTGAGTTGATTAGATCCCCAAGGCAAGACTCTATCGCCTGAGGCTGGCTGGCTGGCTGCCCCATTGTGGGAGGGAGGGAAGAAAGCTGCCTTTAAATCCAGCAGGCTGGGGATCCCTGGGTGGCTCAGCGGTTTAGCACCTGCCTTTGGCCCAGGGTGCAGTCCTGGCGTCCCGGGATCGAGTCCCACGTCAGACTCCTGGCATGGAGCCTGCTTCTCCCTCCTCCTGTGTCTCTGCCTCTCTCTCTCTTTCTATGTCTATCATAAATAAATAAATAAATATTTTAAAATAAATAAATAAATAAATCCAGCAGGCTGACGCCTACCAAATCTCTGCTTGTTTCCACTATGATTCCTTAGCACCTGGTGGTCTCCAGTTCAAAGACAGTCTGCTCTGTTCTAAACACTGTAGACAATCTCTCTCTTTTTTATTTATTTATTTTATTTATTTATTTATTTACTTTTGGCCAGGATTGAGAAAGTGCAGTTGCCCCACAGTAGAGAGGAGCTGATGTGCCTGCTTTTTAATCAGACTTGAAAACAAACATACTTATCCTAACTTCACACATACATACACATAGATACATTTTCAGAGATACTTGGTACCTCTAATTCCTGAGATTTTTTTAAGGTTCTGTGAATGAAATTGGTTTCAAGCTTTTTCCTCAATTTTATGAGTTTTGGGGTAGGAAGCAAAGGTGAAAGCATCTGTTCACATCATCTTTACCTGAACACAAATACACATTTTGCCTTCTCCAGTTATCCAGGGCTGTAATGATATAGATGACTGAGATTACTTATTCATTTAAAATTCTGATTTGCAAAAATAATAATAATAAAGCATTGAATAAACATTTGCTTCTGGACAAAAATACTCCTGTTTTACGCACAGTTCAAAGATTTGCAGATGGGCAGCCCCGATGGCGCAGCGGTTTAGTGCCGCCTGCAGCCCAGGGTGTGATCCTAGAGATCGGGGATTGAGTCCCACGTCGGGTTCCCTGGATGGAGCCTGCTTCTCCCTCTGCCTGTGTCTCTGCCTCTCTCTCTCTCTCTCTCTGTCTGTGTCTCAATAAATAAATAAAATCTTTAAAAAAAAATATTTGCAGATATTTCTCTGTGACCAAAGGAGAATATATTAGTTTTCATATGCAAAGAGAAAAATCAGTCATCTCTGAATTCAGAGAGCTAGGTAAGTACATTCAGAACCATAAGGCTTATGCTGAGCTGATTTAACGGAAATAGATGAAAGTACCTTCTACTCAAGTCATGAAGCCTTTCTTTACCTTAGCAAGTGGCTCAGGTTTTTAAATTCCTACCGCCTCATAAAGATCATATAAACTGTACTGTTCATTTTGCATAGGTGAAATTGGATGTTTAATACTTGCCTTAAATACTCACCTCATGTGGTTCTTTCATTTGAAGGGAGTCATGCAGCCTATCTAGACTAAATCTGAGTATTCAAATGATGGGGAGCACAGTGGCAAACCTTACCATCCTGTGATATTTGACCTTAAAGCTGGGAACTGATTTAATTCCACTTTGCATTTCTAGAATTATACCTGGCATCCAGTTATCATTTCTTACATACTCATCAAGCAAATAACTAAGAGAGGGAGAATTAATCAACAGCACAATTATGTCATATGTATTGTTACCTTCGAGAAAATTCTAAATTACCTCCACCTCCAACTATAAACATTTCAATAGAATTCAACCTTGGGCCAAATTCTGCTTGTAAATAACCATGATCCCTAAGATTACCACAGTCTCTAAAACCTTATGATTCTGTTTCTAACCTAAAATGCCACCCTTCATTTTACTCTTAAAAAGAACCCTCATTTCACTGCATTAATAAAAGAAACTTATATTTGATTTAGATTATTATGCATAATCACCTGACCTTTCCCAAATGTTACAGCCATCTGGGACTGGCTACATAATTTGCAGGATCCCATGCAAAATTAAAATGTGGGGCCCCTTGTTCAAAAATTAACAGTTTCAAGATAGCAGTAGCATTGAAGCAAGCAAAAGGCATCTACAGGTCACGTGTCCGTGAAGCCAGCCCCGTGACCATTTCCAAGGCAGCCGGGGGGGGGGGGGGGCAGACCCTTTTGGTATTTCTTCCAATAATAGTTGACTTTGGTTCAGCTATTCAGGGGCTCCACTTCCCCTGCTAAGAGCTCTTTACTGAAATAGTAGTTTGAGACCTTCATTCTATCATCTTCACCTGAAACTCTGCATTCCCCATATATCCTGGAGTTAAATCATGCTGCTTTTACCCTTGAGACAGTAGTTCCTGAGACCGTGTGCATCCCACTGTGGGCATGCAGTGTTTGGTGACAGTAATTTTCACGTACTTTCTTCCTGCTGCAACAGTAGCTTTCAGGGGCTCACATTTTTCGAGCCAAATAAATTAAAACTTGAGATCAGATCCCCAAGGGAAAGAGACCTTAAATACAAATCTCTCCTCTGGTTCTCAGCTCCTGGCAGTCAGTAGAACTACTTCTTTCTCCTATACCTTGTTTTTGGGCTCAGTGTGCCTGAGCACCTACTTTTCATACCAGGAAGAAATGAAATCAATAGCCGTTTTCTTCCCAGTGGCAGTCTTTAAACTTCCTTCTTTTGTGCCAGTAAGTCATCATTCTTCTTGGAGACAGCCTTTAGAGTTACCCTTGTCCAAGGCTTCTTTGACTTGCTCATTTTGAACTTTGCATCTGATAGATGCTTAGAAATAAATGCATGTGATTCCACCCTCACCCATAGAGGCATTTTATATGGACACCATGGACTGAAAAGTCTCTTAAGGGCTTATGGGAGGATGGTCTGATGCCATTGAGAGAAGACCTTCAGAGAGGTAAAGAGCTAACATTTATTCATCACAATCAAGAGTCCCACCTTCACAATCTCAGAAGAGGGGTGTGTGTCCTTGTGTTGAGCTCTGAATAAATGGGTACCTCCATGAAGGGTGCAAAGGTGCTGTGTCTGTGCTCCCCAGGATCTGCCATGGAATAAGCAGGACCTGACCCAGAGCTGACCCGCCTCCCATGCCATCCTGGAAACTGATGGATCTGGCATGAGAAGACAGGCTAAGAGCTCTTCCTCCAAGGGGGGAGTCAAAAGTCCATGCCTACCAAAAAAAAACAAAAAAAAAAAACAAAAAAAAAACCTAGAAGTTATAAAGAGATGATTGTTCTCTAGAAGGAAGAGTTTAATTGTAAGATTAAAGAAGAAATATACTCCTTCTGAAAATGTAAGCCTCACTGGAGCTGAACAACCATCTAGGAGAAGTGCTATCAAGGGCAGAGCAGCATCACGTGGGTTTTTAGCTAAAATGCCTCTCAGCTTCCTTGTAACCCTGCCATTCTGGGTTTGTCTTAAGGTAACTCCCAAGAAAGGGGTGTTTGATGACAACAAATACAGAACCTCAGGGGAAGAGAAGGAAGCCTCTTACACAGATATAACCCCTCTCTTCCCTTCATTATGAACAGAGCAAAACCAACCAGCAGGTGTGTAGGCCTTAAATAGATCTGAGCCTTTGCACCACTGCCCACACTTGGCACAGTGTACTTCCTCCAAGGAAACTGTAAGATTATAGAGCCATCTTTCCAGTCTGAACAGGTAAGCTGACATCAAGGCTCTTGAATTAGAAAGCTCTCCTGCCAGCCACCAGCTACATGACTTTACTTCCCGGGCCTCTATTGCCTCACCTGTAACAAAAGAGTAATGACATCTACCTCACAAGATTAGTTGTGAGGATAAGACAGGAAAAATGTATGTGATGACTGTCCAGTCAGTGCCTAAAATATAGCATATACTCACATATCCACCTTTTAATAAGATAGCCCTGCAAACATTTTTGTAGACATACCACAAAAAGTCACTGGGTGCAACTAGCAGGATCAGAGGATACCTAGAACTCTCCTGCGTCCCCAAGGAGGAATAATTTTGCATTCTGCCTTCATTACCCCTGGAACTTCAGTTGGAAAGCTGGTCCCAACCAGTGACTCTGAAGCTGTGATTTCATTTGAAAATTCAAAGTGAAGTACAAGGGAACAGAGGGTGTCCCTGGAAAGGCACCAGAGTTTATATCACCACTGCCACCTCGGATGCACAATCTAGTTTTAAGAGACATGGCCTTTCAGCCTGAATTAATACCAATCACAGACTAGGGATGGTTTTTAAAAACGAATCTGGTTCTGAATCCCTGGCACATAGGAAATATACAAAGTTTGTCCAACACATGAATGATGAAGTAAATGAGATTACTCTTAAATTTTTGGATTAACTGTAAAATTATTCCAGAGTGCCATATTTACTAAGGATTGAAAGATCCAACCTAGTTCCTCAGTAGTTCTATACATAATCCATCCAAACCAAAAAAAGATGGATATCTATCCTTCTCCACTAAAAAGAAAGAGGAATTAGTGTACAAAAAGCAAAACAATGGGGATATGGGGATCCCTGGGTGGCGCAGCGGTTTAGCGCCTGCCTTTGGCCCAGGGCGCGATCCTGGAGACCCGGGATCGAATCCCACGTCAGGCTCCCGGTGCATGGAGCCTGCTTCTCCCTCTGCCTGTGTCCCTGCCTCTCTCTCTCTCTCTCACTGTGTGCCTATCATAAATAAATAAAAAGAAAAATAAAAAAGCAATGGGGATATGTCAGAGGGCAGAGGAGCCAACTGAAAGAACTCTCAATGGCTAAAACTGGGATAGTTTGAGCAATCAAATAACATAGCATTGAATTATAACCCAGTGAAGAAATATGAGTCCATGCTGATATTAATGTATGGCTGAATGAATAAATGGAGAAGAGATAAATCACAAATGCAGAAGAATTCCAAATTACTTATGTAGCTACTGTGCCCTCAAAGAGGTAAAGCATACCTCTTCCTACCTTAAGTATGGGCTGCACTTAGTGATTTGTATCCAAAGAGTGTAGCATAGAAAGAGAGCTAGGGGTAATCTTACTGTGTAGAAACCTGATAAACACCATCTTGGCCAGGCCACCAAGGTTAATATCCTCAGTTTAAGTCACAGTAATAGTATATACTCTTACATGATGTGATGAGAATGGACTTTACCTCTGTGATCTTCTGCCCCAAAACCTATAAATCTTGTCTAACCATGAGAAACATCCACTCAGGGGCATGTGGGTGGCTCTGTCAGTTATTAAGCATCTGTCTGCCTTTGGCTCAGGTCATGATCCCAGGGTCCTGAGATCGAGGCCCATGCAGGCTCCCTGCTCAGCGGAGGTCTGCTTCTCCCTCTCCCTCTGCCCCTCCCCCTGTTCATTCTCTCTCTCCCTCTCTCTCTCTCTCTTTCTCTCTCAAACAGTTTTTAAAATCTTTAAATAAACATCACTCAAACCCAAATCATGGGACATTCTACAATGTACCTTTGAAGTACTCCTCCAAAGTATCAAGATCTCCAAAAACAAGAGAGGTCTAAGAAACCATCACAATCTGGAGGAACTCAAGGAGATACAACTGAATGTAATGTGATATCCTGATGGGACCCTGGAACAGAAAAAGAACATTTGCGAAAACTTACAAAATCCCAATGTAGTATGAAGTTTAGTTTAAAAAAAAAATAAGAGTTAGTGCTTTCTCCCTCAAAGTGACATCACCAAAACTGACACCATAATCATGCATTATAGGAGCACTTTGTTCTAATGTGATTTTGAGGGATTATATTTGAAAACTACTTCTTGAGACTTTTCTTAAAATAAGGCAGACTTAACTATACCAGTTTTATCACAAAGACAATTCAGTAATCTAATAGTGTGGGCCCTTTTTTTGCAGCTAGGCTTAACTGTGATTAATGTATTATGCAGATTATATTTTAACCCGCCACGGAATATCAGTCCATATAAGACTAGATGTGGATAACTTTGGCTCTAATAGCTCAGACTTCCAGTCTCCAGAATTTGGCGTTGGATCAAAGAAGTTGTTTTTTTGTTTTTTTTTTAAGATTTTATTTATTTATTTATTCATGAGAGACACACATACACACAGAGGCAGAGACACAGGCAGAGGGAGAAGCAGGCTCCATGCAGGGAGCCCGATGTGGGACTCGATCCCAGGTCTCCGGGATCACGCCCTGGACTGAAGGCGGCACTAAACCGCTGAGCCACTCGGGCTGCCCCAAAGAAGTTTTTCATGCATACATACCAAGGGGTAAGGAAAACTTTCCTGCTTATATTTAGCTGTCCATATTGGACATACAAACACCTATAATTTTTTTATGTCCCAAATGTAGAAAACCAGGCTCTTTGTCTTTTGAGGAAAAATACATGTCAGACCATGCCCCAGACACTGCTGGTGTACGAACCTTAACTCATAGCTCACTTGGCAACACTTGTCATCATCATTACTGTGCTCTTTTTACGTCTATGCCAGTCTTTTCCACCCTCAAGGAGATGAAAGTCAAAGCCGGAAGGCATATGGTTTCTCTGAAATTGGTTCTGTGTACAGTAATGATTTTTATATCTTAATAAACAATCAGCCCATCTCTTCCTGAGGACATATGACATTTCCTGTGAACATGTAAACTGTTTGATTAGGTTTCATTTGCATGACTAGCCCTAGGTAAACATGTTGGTCCAACTTTTGGATGAATCAAGTATAGTGTAGAAATAAACCACTTCCCCACATGTTGTAGGTGGTCCATTTCTTGGGGTCCTAATGCCCAGTTATCTCTCCTAAGCGATGCTATCATTCCTTGACGCTCCCTTTGAGTTTTCTATCAACTTCCTTCTGTTAGGTGGTAATAATGGGTACATTGCATTGAGGTAGGAAAATAAGGCTGTCTCCTCGATTACTGTAGAACATGTAACATTCTGTAGAAATAATAGGTATAAGATAGGGCTTTTTGCTTGCAAGCAAGAGAAACTGGCATTGCAGGGGAGATCACTTGGAAAATACCAGTAGTTCACAAAGAAAGGGCTCAATTGCTAAGCCAAGGAAAGAATATGAAACACGGCAGCCCAGAGGATTCATTCCTTAGGCAGAATTTCTGGAACTGCTCCTGTCACCCTAGGCCCTCATGCTGCAGTGTAGGGACTCTGCTACATCCTTACTCTCACTCAGCTTGATTCCAGAGGATCTCAGGCTCATGGACAGCTTTACATTTGGCTGCAGCTGGTGTTATTACCGAGCTCCTATACTTTTCATCCATCATTTGTCACACTCCCCACATTCCTTTCCTTGAGAGAGTCCAGTGAGCACAGGTTGGGTGAAAAGCTCACCCTCGTAGGGTGACCTGCTGCAGGGTGCATTCCCAGCAAGCAAAGCCTAGTTCCCCAAGTGCTGAGTGGGCTGCTCTTACCAACAGAGGAAAGAAGTGCTGGGTGACCAAGAAGAAACTGTGTATAATATCACTAGTGTGGGGAAGGGAATGAGAAGACTCAGATCTGGCCTAGAATGGTGGCTAAAGCCACTTGTATAAAAATAAGCATTACCTTAGATGTGTTCCCATAACCTTTCCTTATCTATCAAGTGGGAATAATAATCCTGTCTCAGAGAATTGTGTTTTATTGTTGTTTTTCTCGGAAGCCCATTCAGGGCCCTTTGCAAGTCCTAACCCCTGCCTCCTTTCCGAATGTCACCGCCGTCCTGACGTCTAAGACTGTGTGTTAGTGTTGCCTGGTTGTGAACATTATGTAAACAGAATCGTACAGTATATACTCTCTTGTGTCTAGCTTCTCTGCTCAATATTATGTCCTTGTTTCATTGATGGTGTTGGTGTGGCTGGATTTATTCTCACTGCTGAATAGGAACCATTCTGAAGTATACCAGTATTTGTTTATCCATTTTTTTGATGATGGACGTGTGAGTTGTTTCTGTGTTAGGGTTACTCTATAAAGCTTCTGAGGACATTCTCATATATGGCCTCGATGTCATATGAATACATTTCTATGGGGTACATACCTAGAAGTGAAATCACTGGGTTATCAGGTGTGTGTGTGTGATCAGAGTTTTCTGTTTACACTGCCCCCAGCTATATATGGATTCTGGTTGTATCACATCCTAGCCAGAGCTTGGCATTATCACAGAATTGTTTGATGTTTCGATCCAGATCATGTTAAATAGTAGTTGAGAGCTTGTTCTCAACTACTGCTTAATAAAAATTATTAATAACTGCTTAATAAAAATTAATTGTATTTCCAATGGTTCTGAAATAGACATGACATCTATAGCCATTTTGCATGCTTTTCCAACGAATGATATTTTAGTACATTTTGCTGTTAAAGTTTTTATCTTAGCATGGAAGTCGTTACTGGGTTACTGTGTTGGACAGTCCTTACTGCACTGAATTCTTTTTTGCATGTATTTAAAGCTTTGCTTGGCAAAGTGTCACTTTGGCCACTTCCTAATGGGCATCCTCTCCCTGCTTCCAGCTTGTGTCCATGAGACGTGGTAATGGTGAGAGCACCAGGCAGTGCATCTCTCCAAGCTGTCCACTGCTCTCTTCTCCATTCAAAGCTAAGACCAGCATCAGTCTTAACCTGGGTCATGCTGGGGGTTTTACTGGCAGTGGCAGGCAGTGTTATTAAGTTTTACACTTACCAGCCTGCCAAACCTGCATCTTTCTGCTTCTTGGGACCTTATTTGCTTCCTGCATGAAACTGTGATGGTAATACCTACCTCGATGGGTTGGTAAATCACAAGTGAGATAGTATGTAGAATGCCAGGCTTGGTGCCTCAGTCGGGGGCAGTTAATACTATTATTAGAAGTGGTGGTTATTATTGTTGTTTGATCTTAGGCACAGCGTGCTTAAAACTGTAGAATTGTTTCATTGAACAGTGTTTTTTAAAAAAAGACTTTTTTTTAAGATTTTATTTATTTATTCATGAGAGACACACAGGGAGAAGCAGAGACACAGCCAGAGGGAGAAGCAGGCTTCCTGCGAGGAGCCTGATGTGGGACTTGATCCCAGGACCCCGAGATCATGACCTGAGCCAAAGGTCTGAACCACTGAGCCACCCAGGTGCCCCCAGACTCAGAATTTTAAAATAAAATTTAGCTATTTATAAGAACTGTATTACCAGACTGTAGAAGAAGAGCACTCGCCAGCCCAGGGGCTGGGACCACCACACCCTATTTAACTAACACATCAACATTATAAGATATCTTCTATACCCGAGCACATTCTCCACCTCCCACCCTAACCCTTTCTGGGAATTGCTTTATGATCTCCCGGAAGAAAGAGCCTTAGTTCTCTCAAGTAAACAAACTCCAGTAAGGAAGGCTGATAATACACATTTGAAAGAAGGTCAGGTATACATTTGGAAACTAGAGGAATCCCAGTGTTTGTTCAAAAGAACAAAAAGAAAACCTATAAGAAACTCTTTGTGGCTACTCAAGAGAATAATATTCAGGATAGATTTGTTGAGTTTTTAATTCATTATGGGACACAGAATTCTCTTAATGATATAGCTTGATATCCTCATTTTTAAAAAATAAAAACTGTCTATTGGGGTTCCAGGGTGACTTAGTGGGTTAAGCATCCAACTCTTGGATCAGCTCAAGATCATAATCTGAGAGTCATGAGATCGAGCGCAGTGTCAGGATTTGCACTGAGTGTGAAATGTGAAACCTGATTGGGATTCTCTTTCTCTCTCTCTCTTTCTTTCTCTGTCTGCCCTTCCCTCCCCACTCTCACACTCTCTCTGTCACTCTTTAATTAATTGATTGATTAAATAATTAATTAAAAACTGGCAATTATCTAGCCCAACACCTTTACCTTACAAATTATGAAACTAAGGTGCTTAGTGGTGACATTATTGACTCAACATCACTTAAATGTAGATGGGTAGCAGCAGAATCAAGGTCAGAATCCAAGGTCCTTCAAGTCTGGACCTGGTAACCTTTCTGTTGATCTCAGACATTGTAAGAGGTGATGTTGACTTTCTAAAATCATTGACTGGTGAAAATTTAAAACTGTTTAAAGGATCATTTGTTCTTCCTTAAATTGTTTTTTATTGAAACTCTGTGCCATCTAGAATTATAGCTAGGGTTAATTATAGGTTGTCAAGGTAGGGCACTGTGCCAAGTCTTTTAGATGCTTATTCATTATGTGCTCGTAACAGGACTGGCCTCGGCTTTAATGATTCCAGTGGGTGTTTGGTTTTCCCTGGCAATTAGTGGGAAATTGTCCTACATAAGCAATATTGCACAGAGAGGATTGTCTGAGATCATCTTTCCCACAATGCGAGGGAAAGCTTTGGTAAGACAAAGTAGGGCATTAATACCAAGACATTCATCCAAAAGTTGTGGATTTAATTTCCTTAATATATATTATCTTCCATACACAAAAGTATACACTCTTTCTTAGTTGTCACATTTTAGAGCTGAAAACAATGGGCTCTAACCCTTCAGAGCCAAAATACCCACATAGTTGTATTTTTAATGTGTGTCAATTAAGAAATTACATGTGGACATCAGAATTTGAGTGCCTCTTGCACTTACTCTGAGGTCCCACCAGGCTCTATGGTTCACTGACGAGTAACATTTTACCAGAAACAAGAGTGATCGTGATGGAAGCAGCAATTTCATACAAATTTTTTTTAAAGATTTATTTATTTATTTTATGATAGACATAGAGAGAGAAAGAGAGGCAGAGACACAGGAGGAGGGAGAAGCAGGCTCCATGCCGGGAGCCTGACGTGGGACTCGATCCCGGGACTCCAGGATCGTGCCCTGGGCCAAAGGCAGGCGCTAAACTGCTGAGCCACCCAGGGATCCCCTATACAAATTTTTTTATACAAAAAATTGCTCCTTAAAAAAAAAAAAATTGCTCCTAATATTTTCCTTGCCTTTGTGAAGTGGTGTGCTGGAGCCCGCTTCTTCTGACTCATCAAAGTCAACTGTCAGATTTTGTGAGCCAATTGTTAAACACAGCCATTACTGGAAATCAAATGACAGAAACTTATAGTTACATGAGTTATATTTTTTAAAGGTAGTCCTCAGGGCACCTGGGTGGCTCAGTCGGTTAAGCATCTGCCTTCGGCTCAGGTCATGATCCTGGGGTCCTGGGATCAAGTCCTGCATTGGGCTCGCTGCTTAGTGGGGGGTCTGCTCCTCCCCACTGCTTGTGCACTTGATCATGCTCTCTCTCTCCCTCAAATAAACAATCTTTTTTTAAAAAAAATCTTAAATAAACATAAAGGTAGTCCTCAACAGTCATCCCTTCATAGTTACTTTACTCCATATCTGTTATTTGCTCTGGAGGGTACGTGGATGTACAGTACCTGTGTAGTAGAAAGCCTATGTCTGGTGTGCTACTGTGCACTCCTTACCAGCTTCTCATTCAGGGACGTCACATTGGTAGATTGAAGTAAGAGCCCTTCTTCCACAGCAGGTGTCAAGCACTGAAGTCGGGGCTAGATGTACAGTTCTGTTGATTGTCAATTTTTTTAACTTGAAGGGGTTCAATAGCTATAGCCATCACATTGTGGATAACACAAAACATCAAGGAAATAGTCTTCCAGTATTTGAAAACTCTTTTCCCATTCAGGACAGACGTAGTTCATGTCATTGACAAATGATTGAAATTTTGACACGTGTTACACAAGGAAATGCTCTCAAGGACTCGAAGTGACACATACTTTGAGAGCATTCTTATGAATTGCCATTGAGAAGTTCCATGTAAACAGAATTTAGACATACATACGAAAGGTGGGCAATGTCCAAACTCAGTTGAGTTGTTGTATTTTTTTTTTTTTTTAAGATTTATTATTTACTCATGAGGGACACACAGAGAGAGGCAGAGACACAGGCAGAGGGAGAAGCAGGCTCCCCGCGGAGAGTCCATTGCGGGACTTGATCCTGGATCCCAGGATCACGCCCTGAGCCGAAGGCAGATGCTCAACCGCTGAGCCACCCAGGTGCCCCAAAATCAGTTGAGTTTAAATCAGACTCCAAAAATGGGTAATTTAGACTTCTTGGGTGTAGGTAGAATAAATAGGGAAGGGTATAATTTCAGCAGGAGCTTGGAAACATGAATATTAGTATTGACAGACTGCTAGCCGCATGAATGTGTAATGAAAAGGCAGGTTGTATGAACAGGGTAAAATAACAGGTAGCGTATTTTGTGGTGTCTTAACAAAGCGCCGAATCACTTCTTAGTTGACTTGGGCGTGCATTTTCTGGAAGCTGGAATTTATCATGCGATGCATGGTGCATGGCTATGTGTCTTGACCCCAGTATTTTCAGCTCCTAGACCCCAGGCAGGGCCTGCCTACAGAGGCACACTGCCAGCCCTTCCAGGCGCTCTCCACACCAGCTGCAGAGCACAGCCCGCACTGAACCTCAAAGACACAGACAGGGCTTTTGGGGTGACCAGCATCCTCACCCGAATTCATTACTACACTATCCAAACTGGATTGTTCTGGTCCCCAGCCATTCACAGGAACACACCACACCACTTCTGGGCTGCACATCAACCCTTATCATCCTTCTAAGCCAATATTTCTTCTTTTCTTGTTTTTAGATTTTAGTATTTCTTTATCTCAGCCAAATACTTCAGTTTTGAATAATGCCTATGACAGATTTCTGCAGAGTACTATTTTCAAGAAAGTTACATGGGTAGCTCAGTGGTTGAGCTCAGGGCGTGATCCCGGGGTCCTGGGATCGAGTCCCACATCGGGCTCCCCGCAGGGAGCCTGCCTCTCCCTCTGCCTATGTCTCTGCCTCTCTCTCTGTGTCTCTCATGAATAAATAAATAAAATAGTTTAAGATAAATTATATGGGAAATAGTACATATGCAACTCACTGAAGTTTTATCATGCTAAATATATTTGGAACTTAATATCCTACTTCTTGTTCCTACTTTGCATGTGTGATTACAAAGTATCCTCCTATAAAACTCTTGCTTTTATAATATATATTTAATAAAAATTATATCTTTAAGATCTATAATCTGATTTGATAGACTTACATAGTAAAATGATTACTGTGATCAAGCTAGCTAAATATCCATCCTCACATGGTAATTTTATTTGTTTGAGACCAAGAGCTTGGTTCTTCTTACTACATGTTAGCTTGTATGTTTCCTTCACTAGATATGGACTCTTGAAGATAGAAACTGTGTTTTGTGTCTCTTTGTTTCCGACTGGTTGGTTTGGTTTTGGGGAGGAGGGGTTGTTATATAATGCAGTATTGTTAACTAGTTCACTATACGTTATATCCTCAGGACTTGTTTATCTTATAGCAGGAAAGTTGTACCACTGTGTGTGTGTGTGTGTGTGTGTGTGTGTGTGTGTGTGTGTGTGTGTAGTGAGCAAATGGCCAGTATATACTAGGGTAGTATCAACTGAGGTCATCATGCTATACCCTTGATCTCTAGACTTACTCATCCCACATAACTGCAACTTTGTATTCTTTGACCAACACATCCCATCCCCCTGCCCTGATAACCACCATTCTATTTCTGTGTATCTGACTTTTTGATACTCCACATAGAAGTGAGATCATGAAGTATTTTTCTTTCAGTGTCTGTAAGCTAGTATTTCTTGAGCTATATTCTAGAACCACCTGCTTCAGAAACAAGTTGTTCAAAACGTCACTCCCAGGGCACCTGGGTGGTTCAGTTGGTTAAGTATCTGCCTTTAACTCAGGTCGTGGTCTCAGGGTCCTGGGATCAAGCCCTGCACTGAGCTTCTTGCCAAGCAGGAGGTCTGCGCTCGCTCGCTCACTCTCTCTCTCTCTCTCTCCCCCTTGCCCTTGCCCTGAAATAATCTTTTTTTATTATTATTATTTTAAGAAAGTCATTCCCTGGGTCTGTTGGCAATCCTAATGTACATTAAAGCTTGAGAATCACTGTTTAAGCAAGTGGGTAAGCTGACCTTGTTTTTAAAGCACCTAATTTGTTCTTTAAATCATAGGAAGGGTCTTGGACAAAAAGGTCACTATCTGAGATTAAAGCCAAGTCATGATTTGAAAACCAAAATAAGTCCTATTTGTTCTTCTCAGAGATGCCAGTGCTGTAAACTTCCCAGAGCATCCCAGCCAGGCACCTCCCATTCTTTCCCCACTGGTGTTCTTTTCAATTTGACTCCCCCTAAACTGCTTCTGTTTTTTTTGTTTGTTTGTTTGTTTGTTTGTTTTTCTGCTTCTGTTTTTAATGACTCAGGACAGGGTGTTGACCTGTCCGGCAGAGACAAGTAGTTTATGTGACATCTTCTGATTATTCAGATCAGAGCTTATAATTAGTTTGGCATTGGCCTCACCACATATAAGAAACTTCTTGTCATTCTGAACCTCCTTGAAGTCACCAGCCACACTGAAAATCAATTCTGCTTATGGGTTTCTGATCACCATGAACAGTTAGAATTACAAATACATCTGTGAAAGCAAAGCTGCCTTGTAATTTGTTCTCATGTTATTTTTTTCCAACAGCTTCCGCAGACTTGATAGTAATTTGGACATTGACTAAATGATGTCACGCTTATGCTGACAGTGGTCATTTAAGCCCTCTGCATTTTTAGCATTCTGGTGTAAGGAGGACCCAAGTCCAGTCTGAAAGATAGGGCTCAAATATTATCTAATGATTTTTGGTAAATAATAAAGCCTCAATGAATGCCTTTTGGATTTGACTGAAAAGGGGCCTTACTTTTTCAAGTTAGAAATGTAGTGTTCAGGGACGCCTAGGTGGTTCAGGGGTTGAGCATCTGCCTTGAGCTCAGGGTGTGATCCCAGGGTCTTTGGATCAAGTCCCGCATCAGGCTCCCCACAGGGAGCCCGCTTCTCCCTCTGCCTGTGTCTCTGCCTCTGTGTGTCTCTCATGAATAAATAAAATCTTTAAAAAATAATAAAGTTCTTTTCTTTAAAAAATGTAGTATTCAGGGGATCCCTGGGTGGGTCAGCGGATCAGCGCCTGCCTTCAGCCCGGGGTGTGGTCCTGGGGTCCCTGGATCGAGTCCCACATTGGGCTCCCTGCGTGGAGCCTGCTTCTCCCTCTGCCTGTGTCTCTGCCTCTCTCTCTCTCTCTCTCTCTCTCTGTCTCCCATTGATAAATAAATAAAATCTTTAAAAAATAAATTTAACATGTAGTATTCAGCAAAGAATAGGAATGGTACTTCTTTCAGGTCCGCAGAGTACTAATTTCCTGAATGCTGGGGTGAGGTGACTGGTGTTACGGGCTAAGGTGGGGGAGAGTGAGCGCGAGCGAGCCAGCCCATTGGCCAAGGCAAGGTTTTCGTGGGAGCACCGATAGCTCCCGCACAGGTTTGCTAGGATTGCTGTCCCAAAGTACCACACACTCATGTGGCCGACACAGAAGCCTCTTGTCTCCCCCGCGTTGGAGGCCAGGAGCCCACCGTGTTGCTCATGTTGCCGCCTTCCCAAGCCTGTGAGGGAGAATCTATCTTGTTGCCTGGTGGTTTGCGGTCTTTGGCATTCCTCAGCTTATAGAAGCATCACCCCCATCTGTGCCTTCACCCCCACGTGCTGTTCCCTGGGTGCACCCCGGGACCTCAGTCACACGGGATGAGAGCCCACCCTGCTGTGGTGCAAAGTCATCTGAAGTGACCCTATTCCCAAGTAGGGCTCTGTTCAGAGGTACTGGGGGTTTGGAGTTCAACACAATTCAGCCTCTAACACCATCCCTCTGAAAAAAGCTTTGCTTTTCTGGATTTTTTTTTTCTCAATCCTTACAGCAAGTAAAGTCACAAAGTAGCTGAGCATCCGGCTGCCGACCACTGTCTGTGGGAGGGAGATCACTGAGGGGCAGTGTATCGTGCTGAGGTTGGAGAGGAGTTATCTCCTGGTCATTTTCTCTTAAACCCTTTTTGGTCCTGTCAGCTTACACAGCAAAAGGCATATCCATGTCAACCTATTGATTTCAGCATTTCCGATATGCTAACCCTGATCTCAAACTTCAGTTGTCTGGGGAAGCTGAGAGAGGGCCAGCAATCCAAGCTTCTGAAAGAATCCAAGCTTTTAGAAGCTGGAAGGACTTCATCAAAAGCAAAGCTCTGACATTTACAGGGAAGAAGCTGGAGCCCAGAGAAGTGAAATGGCTCACCCAGCTCCTTAGCCCCTGTGCGTCCCAACAGTGCACCTGAGTTGGTACCAGAACTCAGCCTCCCTGCCTCTTGTTCCAGCTCATTCTTCCACATACGGTATCCAGAGCACATACCGCACTGCTGCTCCCAGCTATGGAGGCCATGGGTCCACTGGGATTGACAAGACCCCAAGTTCCTATTGCCTTTGTGATGCTTTGCTGTAGCTTAAGAGTACAATCACCTTGGCTTTCAGCACATGCCACCCAGCTGGGGCTGTTTTGTGGGCTGCTTATATTAGAATTTGTTTTATCCCCCTGAGCCTTACCTCTGGGACCTACTTAAATATATTCTCTCTCAACTCCATGGATAAGCACTCTGGGAAGAGAATTAATTCTGATACTAAGGTCTGCTGATATGGACAGAAGACATGTTTTCCAAGAGATCCTAAGTATGATTGAGTGTTGTGTGTCTAAGAGAAATTATTTTGTCAAGGTTTTTGATTTTTTTTAATATTATATTGTAACGATATATATACTTATTTGCTTCTTTGTAGCATTTATATTTCTTCTACATTTTTCAAAGACTTTAAGTCAATGACCCAGCAATGCATGAACGATTTACCAACTTATGTTTTGCTTGTACCTACAAACAGTAGGCACTCAGTATACATTTGGACAAATGACATAGTTTACTGAGTAAGGCACTCAGTATATATTTGGACGAATGACATAGTTTACTGAGTAAAAAAGTAGATACTATTTTTGATACTGGTAGTTCATTATTGAAATATAATTATATATTGAAATATAATTTACAGTCACATCCACAAATCTCAAGTGTGTAGTTCCACGAATTTTGACTGATGTGTACACACAAGTACCATCACCCAGATCACAATAAAGAATATTCCCATAACACAAGAAAGCTCGGGGTCAGGACCCCCAAGGTCATGGACACCTTCTCCTTTCTTTTCTTCCAGAAGCTGAACAGTTTTAGCTTTCCCATGTTGTCTGTGATTCATCTCAAATTAATTTTTGTGCACAGGGTATCAGAGTTCCTCTGGCTATTCTTCAGTTTCTATATCTGCTGCTCCACTTAAGTCAGACAATCGAGACTTACATAGAGTAATAGACTGGTCCCTGCGAGATGGATCCATAGATCTCTTTTCTTTCATAATTGAACCATTGTTGTGGAGAGGATCTTAGAAATGCAGCAAAGAGCTCATTGTCTGCAGTAGTGGGATATTTGCAGGCAATGTGTGTAGGCCATGGCTCCAGTTATCAGCCTGGGTTAAATCCAGGTGCCACCATTTACTCCCGGTGGTTCGCCCAGTTAGCCTTAGTCCCCACATTACAAACAGATAGCAAGAGACCCAACCTAACAGGGTTATCGTTCCTGATTTGATGAAATCATGTGTGCAGTACAGTCATCACAGTACAAACATCACTCTCAACAACAACTGCTAGCTTTAAGCGTGTGTGTGGGAGGGCGTTGGAAAGGAAAATAAACCTCCTAGAGATGTGTGGTGGGAAAGGCCCCTGACCTTGAAGGAGGGTTCCTTTGCAGAAGAGGCTTCTCTCCAGAGCCCCCCTCCCCCCTACACACACACACACACACACTCATTCCCCCCATTCTTCTGTGCAGCTCCTGTTGCTAGTGCTGGGAGCTCAGCTGGCCCTGCTCTGGGAGCCATCACCTCAGCTTCCTGTTCCCACCATGCCTGCCCCCAGCAGCACAGTGTTGGCTTCTGTCTTGACCTGCCGGGTCAGAGTGCTGCTCTGTGTGCTGTGTCTGCCATGGGCTTTATGTCTCGGGCGTTCACTTATGGGGGGAGAGCGTCAAGCTCCAGGCCAGCACCAGACCCCCGGGGCAGCCATCCACTGATTCCCAGGAGAGGGACTGCCACTCCGCCTGCCTCCAGGAGGAACCGGCCGCCTCCTCGTGTAAAACTAGCAGAAGGTAGAAAGCGCAAGACAGCAGCAGAAACAGCCACAAGGCAGAAAGAAAGCAGCAGATCCCTCTGAAAGCCCCCACCCCGTGTGGCAGGGCAGGTTAGGAAGGTAGGTGGTGGAGCAGTCAGGCAGTGACCATGGCCCAGGGCTTCCCACTTCACTGGGGCCCCCCTGGGGCATCCAGCACACTTGCCTGTGCACTCAGCCCCTGAGCTCCCCATGAAAGAGACGCCCCATCCTGGCATAAGTGTGAGCTTTGTTGCATGCAGATGCTATCGGGGTTGCAAGTAGGAGCCCCAAACTCCAGAGTTCCACACCCTGTAGCTGCCTCAGCCCTCCCACCACTGCAGCCAGATCTGAGCCCTCCTGGGAGAGGCACATGGTGTTGACTTGACCATCAAATGTTCTGAGCCATGCTGGAATGAGCCTGCATCTCTAGGGCTCGACAAGTACTTGCAGCCTTTGAGAGAGACTAGGCTGCCCTGGTGGGTTTTGTCTACAAGGAGAGTTATCCCATCCGCTTTTCTTATCAGGTAACGTTCTGGTAGCTGAACTTAAAATAGCGGAAAAGGAATTCTTTGTGAAATGTTACGATAAACCTGTCTGTGCAAGCAGATGTGATCCAAGCCCCACCCCCACCACAAGAGAGGCAAGAGTCCCAGAGGTAAAAGTCATGGTACAGACAAGCATGACTCTGTCGGCATTCACTGTCATGTGCGTTATCTGACTTGGGTCTCTTGATGGCCCTAGATGGGCAGGGCAGGACCTGTCATTCCTATTTCTAGAGGAGGAAGCAGGAGCTCGGGGTCAAGACTTGCCCAGACTAGTCACTAATAATCAGAGGACAGGGCTCATGTTTAGGCCTCCTCCACCCTCAGTCTACACACTCTCTGGGTTTAAACCCCATGGCAGTCCATTTCTAAAGGGCAAAAAACCCCTAACACGAAGCAGCCTAACACG
Source organism: Canis lupus baileyi (assembly GCF_048164855.1). Taxonomy (NCBI): domain Eukaryota; kingdom Metazoa; phylum Chordata; class Mammalia; order Carnivora; family Canidae; genus Canis; species Canis lupus. Next base: position 89,369,085 of record NC_132838.1, on the reverse strand, counting down.
TGGTGAATTTAAGCAAAAAACTAAAAAAAAAAAAAAAAAAAAAAAAAAAAAAAGATTCCACTTAATCTCATTGGGAACATTTTTCTTTGAGTGGCCCAGCAACCATGGCTTTGAATCCAGAGAGGGAAACAGAATGCTCACTCCCTGTTGGCCAGGCATTAACAATATTTACATAGTCATAAATTCTGTGCATCAGTTTTCTAATTTTAGAATCAATCCATGGACAAGGCAGGAAAAATGTGGTTGTAGCTACAAGATAGAATATAAATATTAACAGCCATGACAAAGTAGAGATTTAAAAAAAAAAAGGTTAAGTGTATCTAATGCAAAGTGAGAGAGGAAAGCAGGGGGGCAAAGAAAGTAATACAGGAAAATAAAGATATCTAGTAGATGAAATAAAAAAAAAGTTAGGTGTACTATTCAGTTACAAACTAAACTTAAATAGCAAATGCTGGGGAGAAGCGGGGTGTAGGAGAGGTTCACGCCCTCTGATGGAATCAATAAATGATGCTTTTAGGTTGAGAATACCTTTTATCCCCTGATTCATCAAAGGGTATGAAAGGAACCACCAGAAATGCTTAAAAAGAGAGAGAAAGAGAGAGAGATCTCTAAAGAAGCTGCCCCTGGAGTGGGGCTCGGGGGTCAGGAGGTTGTTGCTTTTCATCGTAAGTCAATTGCATCATGTGATATATTTTTATTACTTTGATAAAAGAACATCCAGACGATGAGAGGATAACTTTTAAAGACAAAAACTGTGGAGCGTACCATATGTCCCCTGAGCAAATGTTCCCTTGGGAATTAGCTCTAAAACATTCATTAGGTCTGCAAACAGAAATCAGAGTGTTCCAGGCCATAAAACCATCGATGACTTTTCAACAGTCCAGCCAGGCTAATGCTCTCCAATGAAGCCAAACTAATGGTGTTACTAACGGAAAGGAACGTTTTTATAAGTGACAGAGATGCCTCTGTGTCATCGGGGAATCATTAACGTCTGCTCCCCGGGGGGAGCACTGCGAGGGATCTGAAATGCCCCCTCCCGAACAGCTCTTACCTAGGACAAGCTTGCCATGTGTGCAGAGCCCAGAGCAGCTGCAAAGTATTGGCAGCTCCTCTGATTGTACAAGGGAAGAACACGACTGGGTGGATTAACAGTTTCCTGAAAGCCTTGTTGCAAATTAGGCTCAATTAGCCCTCAGACAGTCTGAATTGAGGGAATCGTGGCAAAAGTTGATGGTGCAGAGCCCAGGCAGGCAGCCAGGCTCTTAAACCTAGTCACGTAACATTGCTTCTAGAAATGGATCTTCCCAAGCTGCAAGGCTAAGGAATGGCAGGCCCTCTGACAACCGTTGGGTTGTGAGGGCATTGCTCCCAAGAGAGATGCTCCCACTTATAGTGACCCCCTAAAAAGCAATCTGGAAAACTATCAAATTAGAAATTGATTCCAAATAGGCGTGTGCCCAAGAAACCCACGGTACAGGAAGAAATTAGGGCTAAATAGCAAGAATATCCGCCAACGTCAGAAGGGAAGACAAACGTGAAATTGATCAGTGGCTCAGACATTTAAGTGAAATTCCTTTTTAGAACCAATCTTTACTATTTGAGGCATCTTCAAGGAAGGAGGAATTTGCTGCAGGCTATGGATGCATTTAGTTGGGTTGGATGGTTTATTCTTGCATTATCTCCCTATTCCTTTAACATTTACATTTCATTAATTTTTTTTAAGTAGCAATGGACATTCACATACACATAGGCTCTTAATCACAAATACTTTATGTTCTATGTGAGGCGCTTCTTGATTAGGAAAGAGACCGCTTTATCCTCCATGGTGTGTAGAACCTTTCCTCATCGCCTCGCTAAAAACATCACAGGATGTGAAAAAATGAATAATTTTCATTATCAGTTTCAGCAGATAACAAAACAAACCTGCAGGACTTGCAAAGCAAGTGACTAAAAAAAAAAAAAAAAAAAAAAAAACAGTTGTGCAACCGGTAGCTGACCATCCATTCCAGAGGCAGTTGGCATGTGATCTTTGCAGAGAGCTGTCAGGGGGGTGGGGGTGCACTGCAGTGGGACACTTCAGAGTGCCGGAGGGTACCCCATGGAGTACAGGGGACCTACACGTGTCCCCTGGTGTCTGGCTCCTGCCTGACTCCACTGGCGGAGCAAGGAAGAGTTTGCTGTTTACAGATGATCCACACCACTCACTCACTCGTGTCTCTCCTCTGTGTTTTAAGAATTTATCCCATGGTCTGTCTGCCTTGATACTGTGTAAACTCCAGGAGGCGGAGATGATTTGAACCTGCTATATCCTAGTGCCTCGACCACAAGATTCATAAATGGGTGTGTGTTTGTGTTGTACGTTCATTACCCTCATCACTCCTGCATGTTTGGTGTTTTTCTCCTTTTATATGTAGGAAACGAGAGCTCGGGAGGGTTAAGAAAGTTAGCCAGTATCACACCGAGCTAAGAAGAGCCAGAATTCAAAGCTAAATCATCGAATTCCAAAGTTCATGCTCTATCCGCTCGGGTATCTGTTTCCCTAAAGTGCATTCTCTTTTAGGGGAGGGACCTGCCAGTTCTGTACTCTGATCTCACTCGGCACGCACCGAGTCAGGAGCACGGCAAACATAAAGACAGGTTCCTGGATTGGTTCTGTGGCTTTCAGTCCCCGCCAAGAGGTATTAATGTCGGGTTATCCTGAGTGCACTTACTGGGACTTCACCGTATACGCGCCTGAGGATTTAGAATTCTTTCATCTGTCATTTTAGTAATTAAAATGTTGGAAGCTTAAGTATTCTTGTTAAATATTATCCTCTTTTTATTGTGGTAACACACGCATGACCTAAAACTTCCCATCTTAACCACTTTTAAGCATTCAGTTCAATAGTGTTACGTACACCCCCGTTATTGTGCAACCCACCCCCAGAACTCTTTTCCTCTGGCAGAATTGAAACTCTGTCCCCATGAAACGGCTCCTCATTCCCCGCGCCTCCCGCCCCCACCCACCACCATTCCCCTTTCTGCCTCTGCATTTGACTACTCTAGGTACCTCATTAAGGTGGAATTACACAGTATTTCTTTTTTTTTAAATGAAGGCGAATTAAGATTTTTTTTATTTATTTATTCATGAGAGACACAGGCAGAGGGAGAAGCAGGCTCCATGCGGGGGGGGCCTGATGCGGGACTTGAACAGGGGACCGCAGGATCATGCCCTGGGCTGAAGGCAGACACCCAACCACTGAACCACCCAGGCGTCCCCATAGTATTTGTCTTTTAATAACTGCTTTATTTCACTCATGTTAATGGATGAATCTGTAGGACATTATACTATGTCAGAATTTGCTTCCTTTTGAAGAGGGAATAATATTGCATTATGTGTATATATCAATTTTGTTTGTCCATTCATTCATCAGTGGGCAATTGGGTTGCTTCCACCTGTTGGCTCCTGTGAATAATGGTGCTGTGAACATGGGTGTATTCATTTGCTAGGACTGCCATAACAAAATACCATAGACCAAGTGGCCTGAGCAAGAAAAGTTTATTTTCTCATGGTTCTGAGGCCTAGAAGTCCAAGATCAAGGTGGCAACAGGGTTGGTCTCTTAGGAGGCCTCTCTCCTTGGCTGGTCGATGGCTGTCATTTCCCCTCTGTCTTCATACACTGTGCATGCCTGTGCCCTAATCTTTTTAAGATTTTATTTATTTATAAGAGAGGGAGGAGCAGAGAGAGAGGATCAATCAGACTCCATGCCGAGCACAGAGCCCAGTGCAGGGATCAATCTCAGGACCCTGAGATCATGACCTGAGCTGAAACCAAGAGTCAGATACTCAACCAACTGAGCCACCCAGGTGCCCCTCCCTAATCTCCTCTTTGAAGGGCACCAGTCATACTGGATCAGAGACTAATGATCTTATTTAACCTTAATTACCTCATCTCCAAATAGACACACATTGTAAAGTACTGGGGGATAGGACTTCAAAGTATAAATGGGGGGGAAAAAAAGTATAAATGGGGGTTTAGAGGAGACACACCGTTTAGCCCATAATACTGGGTAAACAAATATCTCAGACTCTGTTCTTAGTTCTTTGGGGGTATATACCCAGAAATGGAATTGTTGGCTCACAGGGTAATTCTATTTTTAACTTTTTAAGGAAGAAAAATTATGTTTATTTATAAAGCATATTTTGCTTACTTTTCCCCAAACCTTCCTGGACATCTTTACTCTCCTCAAGCAAAGATCTGTGGGGTCATATCCAACACCATAAATTGCCTTTGTTTTTGCTGGATCCCAGGATTATTTTCAAGCTCCTAGGCACGTCTACCTATGCTACCGCAGTTTCGACAACAAGGGCAAATTTCTAAAATTTCAGCAGAGCTAGCCCTAGAAAAAGTGTTTAATTGGAAAACAAAGTTCAGATCCTAAACTCAATTGCAGTGTGACCCTGGCCAAGTACCTGCACCTCCCTGCCTGGTCCTCAGTTCCCTCAGCTGTGAAGTTAGAGGCATTGGGGTGACAAAAACTGGAGGGGTCAGTCAGAGATGATGTAAACAGAAGAGGCCAGAGAATGCTGGGTGCCCTGGATGGAGCTCCCATTACCTGGGTGCTGCACCACATCAGTTAGTCCTGAAATGTTGTAGAGGGTTCCTCAGGCTTCCACGGACCTGCATGCATGGTCTCTTCACCCCACAGCATGAAATCTCAGAGCCCAGTTCTTTCATGTTGCCAGGTCAACTAGTTTTTTTTTTCCTCTGAGGAAAAAAATGTTTTTGAGTAACTGCCTTATTAATCAGGAATTTATTCAAAACAGCTCTAAAATTGATGTGACCTAAACTATTCCATCAGATTTGATATTTCTATTACTGTGCAGTGAGCAATCAATTTTAAAATCATGACCCTTAGGTGCCTTGTGAAGCTCTTCACTTTATTAAGACATTTCACTTACTATAAAATTTCTCCATCTAAAGGAACAGTTTTGTGCCTTTAGTATATTCATAAAGTTGTATATTACTAGAAGCTAGTTTTAGAATGTTTTCAATATCCCAGAAATTCCACACCCAATAGCAGTCATTCCCCTATTCCCCCCCTCACCCCACCCTTGGCGACCACTCATCTGCCTCTCTCTAGATTTACCCCTGTTGTTGCACATATCAGTACTTCATTATTTCTTATTGCCAAGTAATATTCCATTGTGGGAATTATTTAATGTTCATCAACTGGTGGGCATTTGGGTTATTGACACTTTGGGACTATTCCAAAGAATGCGACTGGGAGCATTTGTATGCAAGTTTTGGTGTGGGCACCTGTCTTCCTTTTTCTCAAAGCTACATCCAGGAGTAGAATGGCTGGGTTGTGTGGTTTCCCGAAGCTGCTGCAACTTTCTCTACAGTCTCAGCAGCAGCGTGGGATGGCTTCAGTTTCTTTGCATCCTCTCCAGCTCTTGCTGTTGCCTGTCTTTATTATACCCAGCTCAGTGGGTGTGAAGGGGTAGCTCACATAGTTTTTACTTGCGTTCTCCTCATGATTGATGTTTAGCATTTTTTCATACACTTATTGGCCATTTGTTCTTCTTTGGAGGAATGTCTGTTAAGATCCTTTACTTACTTTTTAACTGGGTGATTTGCCCTTTTATAATTATATGCAGGTTATATAAAGAACACTTATAAATAAGTCCCTATGAGCCTCATTTTCATCCCCCAACTGATGCTCAGATTATGCTAATATTCTATTTAGCTAATATGCTATATATTCTAATATGTGTGAAAACAGTACAAATAAAGTTTGATTTTATCAAATTTAACTAAGACTGAGGAAATCTGGTATTTCTGGTTTTCTGTAATCATAGTATTTTTTAGCTAAAATAATAAATGTACCTATTAAATCCCAAAGAATACCCTAAATTTTTTCTAAACTTTGCTGGCAGCTTACTCATAGTTACCAAAAGTAGAAGATTAATATTAAATTGAAAAATATCAATGGGTTTACTTCTAGGGGAGTGACTCTGGATACAATAGGATGGCAAAAAAAGGAAGATGACTTTAAGCTCTATTTTGCACTATTAAAAAATAAAAATGTATTAAGAAAAATTACTTCCAGGGTGCTGGCTGAGTCGAGCAGTACAGTATGCAACTCTTGATCTTGGGATCATGAATTCAAGCTCCACTTTGGGCAGAGAACTAACTTAAAGAAAAATCACTTCCAGAATATTCTGGGCTATATACCCTTAATCTTAAATATCACACCTGAAAACTCAAAAAGGGAGAAGCTTAGTTTTGAACTTCAAATAAATTCTATGATCGTAAAATAACCCAGAAGCCACTAGTTATTATTTAAAATTATATAAAAATAAAATAGGAACAAAAAAAAACAGGAATAAAAATCAGAGTCATACCACACCTATGTATTTCCTGACCACCTTGTTTCTAGCTCTGATGTTTAAGGAGATAAGTAATTCATCTTTCGTGGGTGACATTGTAGCAGTTGAAAAAGCAAAGGCCAATTAAAGCCCATCACATCATCATTACTTTTGACCCAGAAAAGAACTTGAGCAAGATCATTACCACACGGTGCTTCTCAGAGCAGCTTCCCTTGAAAGCGGATAGTTTACTAAACCAAGGAATCTGTAAAGGTTTACAGTATACATTCAGCAGCTCGACAGAGGCCACGCTCCCCTTGCTCTTTCAAGTCCATCAGAACAGATTGTGTCCCACACTGTGTAACCCTGCTTAGGGTTTTGAAAACTAAGAGGATTTTTTTTTTCTTTTCTGTGTCCAGAATGTAAGAGAAAGCCCATTAAGGCAGACAGAGTACAGGGGCTCTGTACTCAGTACCCCTTCATTTCCATGTTCTCCCATAGACCCAGCCAAGAGGCCCCCAGGAGACTCCTCCCACCCCTTCTTCTTACTTGCCTAGTATTTTTGTAACTTTTTCATTATCTTTTATGATCAGGAAAAATACAAATGAACGTGATTTTTTAAGATTCATTCAATTCTGGTGATACTTTTTTTAATATTGAAAAGGTCAGGATTTCTATGTCACAGAGCTTCAACTAATGGGTTCATATGTACGGAAAGAGAGGTTTGTGTAGCCTAGGGAAGGGCAGTGGGTTACAGTGCCCTCACCAGTCTCCTGGGCAGCAACCAAACTCCAACAAGAAGCTCAAAGAATGGCTTCAGACCAGACTCCTCACAAGGGATGAGCTGGGCCCTGCAGGGGTGAGAGAGGGAGCAGTCTTCTACGCTCCTGCTCCCAGCCTTACCAGCTTGGCTCCACCTGGCTGATGGCCAGGACCCCTCTCACAGCTCTTGAGGCACCCATTCTCCCACCACTATTGGCAGATGTCACGTTCCTGCAAAACCTTCCCCTGGAAAATTTCCCAGGTTAAAGATATAACCTTGATTCCATTGGGGGGAAACCTGTGCATCCCTGAGCCCCTAGATGGATTCCCAATCTCAGTACTATCAGAATGGACCAATTACTTCAACAGTCGACACTAGTTCTTGTATTGTGACCAGACAAGGTGGTTTCCCCTCTTAAAGACTCTCGGGCACGACTGTCTACCTGCATTCCTTTGGTGGTGCTTGTCCTATTACCAAAATGACACCTAGGCTATCCTCACAAGCCCGTGATACGGTGCTCGGGGTCCACACAATTCCTTGTTACTCAGAGTGTAGGCCTTGATGCTTATTAACAATGAGAACCAACAGGCTCTGTTGCAGATCAGCTGCATCACATGTGGGGGTGTAGGGCCTAGGAAAGTGGGTTTTAACCAACCCTCTGAGGGATTCTGATGTGCATTTAGGTTTGAAAATCAAGGTTATAAGTGGACCTTTCATGCCAAAAAGGAAAAGAGAACAGTACAAAGAAAGAAATCAATACTGATCGGGCACAAGGTTATCTTTATAAACCAGCAGAGCCGGAGTACTCTAAGTGGAGAACCTAAGCAGCAGGAACAATCTATTCGAAGTCCAAGCTGGTCGGTGGGGCCTCTAGATTACAGCTGTCCACCCTCATGAGGCCGGGGACCCCACAAATCACTTCTTAGAAATACAAACAAGTGTCCCGTGCAGGGCAGTAAACAGAAAATAAACTGACCAAATTATTTAAACTCAAGGGAGCGTCTCTCCAGGTAGGACCGTATTGCCTTTGAATTCTGAAAATCATTTTTTTTTAAATCATTTTTTTTTTTATCCCAAAAAGCTTTCCCAGACTCCACCTCATTAGCCACAACTTTGGAGGGATCCACGGATTTTGCTCTGGAAGCCACATGCTCATTATCGTTCTTTCTTTTTCCAGTAAAGGGTTACCTTCCAGTTCAACATTTACCTTGGAAGAGGGGACCATCTACTTGACTTCTGAGCCAAACGCTCTGGAAATGCAGGATGATAATGCCTCCGTGCTTGATGTCTATTTAGTAAGTACTTGTAATTTCTTCCCCTTCCCTTCTGGTTTACAGATGGATGCAGGCCACGGCTTACACAAGAACAGGTTCTGTGTAAACCCAGGCGTACTTGGGTTTAAAACAAAACAATGGCACTCCACCCCTTCTACCAACAGTGTGTCTTGTCACAAGCCATGCTTTCATGTAGTTCATATAGAACATTCCATGAGAGAATATGGAGGGTAAGAAGCTCAGTGACCCTATGTGATAAGAGACCAGATCCCCGGATCACAAGGCAAGGTGTGGCTCCTCCATGTTAATGTTTTGACTCCACTGTATCCCCCTTGTGCGTGAATCTTCTTGAATCCTGCATTACTGCCTCGGTAAATTGGTAGCTGAGAGGTACAGAACAGGGCTGTGGTTTAGAACCTTCAGTCAGCACTAGAGAATCTTGGCCCTTCTCTGTCAGTTGTCACCAGCCAGCTGCATGACCCAGGCAAGAACCTGTGTTTCCTTATTTGCCAAAGGAGGGGAGTCATGCTTACCTCACCAGGCCACTTAGAGGATCAAGTGATCATGTCTGTGAACACCCTTTAGTGCCAACTTGTCAGCAGTGGCTTAAGTGAATTATTTGATGAGGTTTAGAAAAGTATGGTGGACTAAACTATAAAGAGAAGGGGTGTTTTCCCTACAAAACACATCCCACACACATTCTCCACATCTCTGTATACCTGCACAAAAATCACATAGAAGGGACAACATGTGGATTTCAAGTCTTCCACTCTTTCAAGTTTTGCTGAGCACATGTGTGCAAGCTCCATGTTGGGAAGTGGCTCCACTTGGTATGTGCCTTGAGCCACACACACCCACTCCCTCATTTTACACTTCTCCATATGCCCCAGCCTGGCCCTGTTTCCTCGAGTATACTCTGCTGCACCTCCATCACCGAAAATGCTACTCATTATCCCAGAGCCCTCCAGTGTCTTCCCACTTCTCCCAGAGTAAGATCCAACGTCCTCAACGCCCTGCATGGTCTGATCTATTCCACCTCTCTGTCCTCCTTTCTCTGCCCCTGTCTACCAGTCATACTGGCCTTGGCATTCCTCCCATAACTAAGCATGTCTCTGCCTCAGGACTTTTGCTTTTGCCATTACTGTCCAAATGCACTTTCTTAGCTGTCCCAAGCTTGCTCCCTCACTTCCTTCAGTCTCAGCCCAAACATCTCAGATACACTTTCCATGACCCCTTATATAAAACAAAAGCCCCCTCTCCACAACAACCATTGTGGAAGGACTTTTTTTTTTTTTTTTTTTTAATAACCTCTGACTATCCTGGTTGTAGCAGTAACAATTTTTTTCCACTGGGCAACACTCCTCACACTGCCCCCACTTTTTAAAACAAGTCATGGTGTATTTTAAAATCCTTACAGACGAGTGGTTTCCTCTGTATCACCAAGATGATAGGGAAATAAATAGAAAAAAAAAATACAGTAACTTCCTGGTCCCAGGTGAAGTGTGAGAACCAAGTGAACTCTATTTTCATGAGCTAAGAGTTCATGCTCCTTGTATGTATCTTTAAAAAGCCAGATTTGCACCAACCGGGGGCACGTGTTACTCCCAAGTGGAATAGGAGATCACGAGGTAGTTAAATGGCTCTGCTGAGGCCAGTCCTTTATCTGTTCCCCTTATTCCTTTCCTGGAAAGCTTGTCTCATTAGTCATTTTAATTGCTCCTCCTTGATGTTTTCAATTTCATTTACAAGAAAACTGCTTATGTGCTTTTACTACCGTCTAATTTTATTGTGCTTCTGTGTCTTTCTTGGACAATGAAAGGCAAAACTTTTGAGAAAAAGGTTAATGCTTGCCTCCAGAAGCCATAGGGAAAAGCTGCAGTAACTGTTGGTGGTGGAGAGCACTTGAGCACCAGTTAGAAATGAAGGCATCTGGGAGTTTAGAACTCAAGGGAGCAGTAGTGATGGTCACCCCGCTGCTGGCTCATCCCCTTGCCCTCCCAGCACAGGGCTGGTTGTGCTTCAGAAGCCTGGGAGGCCAAGCAGCAGAGAAGGTAACAAGGCAGTAGAAATTCTCACCAAGCTTGGAGAAAAGCTGATCTGATCTAATCTTATTTTGTAGCTACTCACGATAAGCTATTTAACATTTTTCAGTGCTTCCTACAAGCCTGGAAATGTCCTAAATACTTTGTCTTAAGCCATTTAATCCCCCACAACCCGCTATGAAGCAGACGGAGCTCCATTTTACAGAAAAGAAATGGAAGCACATGGAGATTATCAACTCGCCCCGAGTTATGCAATGAGTAGCTGATCAGAGCTGGGATTCAGACCAGTGGAGCCTAGCCCCAAGCCCACTCTTAATTACTGAGCTGCACTGCCCTGATGAGGAATTACACTGCCTTTGCAATACAGAAATTAGACTCCGAGAAGTCCAATGAGTGGCCCAAAAATCAGATAAGAGAACATGCAAAGAAAATACAGAGAAAAAAAGAAGAAAAAAAAAAAAAAAAGAAAATACAGAGAAAAGGATACAGAGACAAATTTGGGTGAATAAACATGAGTTCTTTTCACATTTCAATACGGAATGTGAAAATTCAAGAATGCTGTAAGGGGAACAGTTTGGAGCACAGGATTTTGAACAGTAATAAACGGCCCAACTGAGCACATACCACGTGCCACCAGCCACTGTCCTGGGGCTTTTCTGACACAAGCAGCTCCAGGAAGGTAGGTGTTTTGTTGGTCTCCATTCACACACATAAGGAAACAGAAGCTCCCTTCCAGTTCTCAGAGCTGATAAATGGCAGCTGGAAATTCAAATCCAGCTCCATTGCTCTTCTCCCTAAACCCAACCCATGAAGGAAGCACCCGTCCCCATGGATTTGGCACTGGTTATACATACAGGTCTGCCAACCACGTTGCTGGAATCCTGTTCCTTATGAAGGTGAGAGATAGACCCGACAAGAAAGAGGGAGGACAGTGTTTGTAAGGCTCTAGTTCTTGATATTCTAGTACAACAGTTCTTAAATCTTTTGATGCTGGTACCTCTTCAAAAGTATTGAGGATCCCACAGAGTCTGTGTATGTAGGTTACAGTTATCAATTATTTATTTTAGAAATTAGAAATTTTAATATTTACTCAATTCAATATCATTAATTCATTCAAAATAATTAAAATAAATTTCTATCAAAGTATTTTCCTGACAAAAGGAAATTGAGAAGAGGAGCATTATTTTATATCTTTAAAGTCCCTAGTATCTGGCTTAACAGAAGGCACTTGTTTCCACGTTAGTCTGTTGTGATTTAGTCTGTTGTGATAGGGCACTCCTTGTACTAACACTGTATGCCCAAGAGAGGCCAGGGGAATGAAAAGACATCTTCATATCAACGAAGACTTGACAGATCCTCAAAATGGTCTCCCTTCCACTTGTTCTAGTGCTTTAACTTAGCCCCCTTCTCCTGCTGAACAAAATGGGACATAAGTTAATTACACAGAAATAGGCACAGGGGTTCTGTGGAGATCTCTGCCTCTCATTAACCACTGACCTTAAATTGATCACCCATTCAAGGCCTCTCTTTTCTCATCTGTAAAATAGATCATTAAATCACCTCTAAGACCCCTTCCAGTTCTGGCCTGCTGTGGCTTACTCTAAATTATAAAGACTTACAGTAAGAAAGTTTTACCAGAGTAACTAGAGTTGTTTTCCCAAATTTTGCTGCGTCATCACATCCTCTGTCCTAAACCTTCACGGTATTTAAACTTAAATTTTTTGGCAATACATCTAGAAAGTTCTGCACCATGAATTTGTAATTCCAGGATGTGTTTTCACGCTGGAGATTTTTATTTTGTATGTTGCACACTCCTCCAGTTCTGAAAGGATATGGCTCATTGCCCTTTCTTCACTATTTCCATTTGCCTCTACACTGTGAAAGACTGAATGGGAAAACCTTGGCTCACCTTCCTCTGGACCTAAATAGAATCTTCTTTAGGGATGCCTGGGTGGCTCAGTTGGTTAAGCATCTGTCTTTGGCTGAGGTCATGATCTCAGGGTCCTGGGATTGAGCCCCATATCGGGCTCCTTGCTCAGTGGGGAGTCTGCTTCTCCCTCTGCCTGTCACCCTTCTTGCGTGCTCTTTCTCACTCTCTCTCTAATAAATAAAATATTTAAAAACAACAACAAAATCCTCACATGAAGGGCAATCAGAGGCTTCTGTGGGAACATTATGTTCAGAGTTGTAACCAGACATAGTCTGGTTTCTCTTGTAATGTTTCTTCTCCTTTAAGATACAGTATTTCTCTATCAGTAGATATAAGTCTCATCCCCCAGTGCTGTTATTTGTATACTAACATATAATACTGCCTCTATCCCTTTAAAAATATAGAGGATTTAAACCAAATAATGTATGCACACCAGATAACATCTATTTCGTTTTCAGGATCCACCCACATTATGTGTGTATCAATTAGGCTGGCTGTCCTGCTTTCTGCCATGATTTGACATGAAATCGAAAGCATAGTTTACCTTAAAAGGCAGCTAACTGTTCCATCACCCTGACTAAAGAAAGCACTGGGTTTGGGTTCCGTGTTCCTAGCTATCACCCTGCACTGCTCTGAAAAGGCCATTCACCTTCACTCCGGAGCCTTTCAAGATGATTCATTTGCCCATACTCCATTCGAGGGGCGGTGTTTCTGAAGATTATTTTTATCCAGTGACCAGACATGTGTTTTGAATTTGGAGTTGATGGCACAGATTGGGGTATTTAAAAGAATACAAGAGAGATGAGCAGGCTCTATTGAGCCTTCATAACACAGTCTGCATAATAGAGCTAGATTCCACTTTGTGAACAATCGCAGATAGTCTATGGCACTGAAGCTGTCACTGTCACTACTATCCTACTTGCTAAGGCAGCTCTGCCTGACATAGAATGCAATTTTGTATTAAGGGCAAGAGGAGCCACTACCAAAATGCAGCTGAGAAATGTTATGGGGATGACTAGTTGGGAACAGATGGGTAAGTAGGGGATAATGGGATCGCTTGTCTCATAACACAGAAGTTTGAAAGGTGGCTGCCACCAGCAATGACTTCCTTTTACTCTCAAGTTTATATACTCTCTTCTTTTTTACACTTTCCCTATTAACGCCTCTCACTAATAGGTACTTTCATCCAGATAGGTGTCTCTGCAAGACAGCTGTTGGAGTACAAAAATAGCTGTGGGCAAAGAAGAAACAGTTAAGCCACTCCTTAAGCCATGCCTGTATTGGAGATTAATGCTTTGATGTGTAGCTGGTGGACCGCTTGATTATTTAATGTGTCTTTAGGGTGGCTAATATTCTTTGATCACAGGACGAAGGGTGGCAGAGAAGTGAAAATGATTGAATTAACAGCTTATCATGGCATTATGTAGGAGAAAAGCCTGAGAAAAAAAGAAGAAAAACACTTTAAATTAGGTCATGGGGGTCTTAGAAAACCCACCGGAACTTTCTGCCAGGAGAAACTGCATTTGTGGATTTGACTCTAGTGGCATAGAGCTTAAAGACTTGTATGCAGAGTATCCGGGTTCTTTAATCACTCCTATTTGAGCCAGATTGGCTGCTGGTGGGGCTGCTGATTTGAAACAGGGGCAATTCTGTTGCTTCTCAGCAGAGAGCCAAAGAGGCTGCTTGGGTTGTGGTAGATTTTAGTGTGAGCGGAGGAGGAGAAGGAGGAGGAAAAGCAAGCCACTGTCTTTGGCTTGTAAGGCAACCAGAATGTGGTTTCCTTCTGCCACAGGACCACATTGGTAAGAAATGGAGAGATTTCAGCAGAGCAAAATAGGACCCTTTGTTTATCTCCAGAAATGCTTGGCCCTTTTAAGTCACTGACCACTGTCCTAAGACATGTGGATGGGTGGGAAAAATGGATCCCAGCACCTGGACCCACGGCACCAACAAAGGATTCCCATACCACAGGCTTTCAAATTGAGAAGGCAACCCATCTGCGATAGGAGGTCACCCATAGGATTTTTTTTTTCCAATGGTGTTAAAGTACTGTTTAAGGATTAGCTAAGGGAATTGGAGCTAGGCCTACTGGCCTCTCCATTAAATTAGCACAGAATTAGCAATTGAGTGACAGCAGGACTAGAGTAGCAGATTTTTTTTTTTTTTTCTGTTGGGTCCTAGCTTTATAGCAACTCTTGGCCTCACAGTCTTCAAGGTCAGCTCTGCAGGTGAGCTTGCCTGAGGCTCCTACTGCATGATGGGGGGTGGGGACGGCATCCTTTCTCCACCTTTGCCCCCTAGCCCTGGCTTCCCACCACCTCCCTTCTCCCTCCAGAATCTCCCTATCTCTTCTCTCAGCTCTCAGTTTGCATATTCTTTGTCACCGGGAGCCAATATTTACTAGTCTCCTGAGCCTTTCCAACTCTTGGGAAAAGAGCGTCTGAGGAACTACAGTCTCTAAAGACGTGACCTTGGAGGCCACCAGGCACTGAGCCTGCAGGAAACAGATCGTAAATTCAGCATGAGCTGCATTAGGAGCAAATGGGAAGTTTAAAGAAAGCGAGTTTAAATCCTACCCATGGACGTTGGTTAACAGGGCTGTCTTCAGCCATACTGTTGCCTCTTGTGGGATCTGAGAAGGAATAGGAAAATATGGTAGGTTGTAAGTACTAGACACTTGATAAAAAAAAATAAAATAACCCCTCCCCCCCCCCCCCCCCCCCCCCGAGTGTGGTGGATGGTATGAGGAGGACACAGGAGTGGAGATCTCAGATGCTTGGCTTCCTTTGCTTTTTCTCTACCTGCCTTAGTGTCCTAGGGCTGCCCTAAAGCCAAGTCCCCGGATCTAGGTGGCTGAAACGGAAATGTATTGTGTCACAGTTGTGGAGGCCAGAAGTCCAGGATTCAGGCGAGGCAGGGCCATGCCCCATCTGAAAGCACTGGGAGGGAATCCTTCCTTTCTGCGTCCAGTTTCTGGTGGCTGTGTGTTCCTTGGCATTCTTTGACTTGCAGCACTGACCTCTGCCTGTGTCTTCACGTGGCCCTCTCCTCTGAGCCTCTGTGTGTCCTCCCTTCTTGTGTGATGGGAAGCAGAGCTAAGGTGAACCCCAGGAGGCTCCTGCGGCAAGCACTTGCATGAACTGGGTTTTTGACGGTGTTCCTGCTTTCAGCGAACGCTACTGCCACCTACTGGCAGAAAGGCACCGCTGCCGTCAGGGGAGAAGTCCTTGAACTGAGACCGAGTTAGGAGCGAGTGCCCTTCAGTGGACTGTTTCCACTCCATGGACTGTATCACGCTCTGAATGCTGTGCGTGCACATGCGGCAGGGCCACATCCTTCAGGTGTCAAGGGCAGCTCCCTCGGCCAGGCCCGGCACCTGCCACCTTTCAAGTCGGACCGGAGGCGCTCATTACAAGCAGGTGCAAAAATGCAGGTGCTTGTCTTTGCCAGGACTCGACCATTCCCTCCTCAACTGTCAAGGCCAATCCTACTTGAGCCTCTTTGAAAGGCCCCTTGGCAGTTTGGGGATTCCACATAGAAAATGCTCTTTTTACTGTTTGAGTGGCAACCTTAAAGTATCAACAACTACGAGGTGGACAAATACTTTTCTTCACTTTGAATCTTTGACAGATCATCCCTTAATGGCCTCTCAACTCCTAGGTGGCTGTACATTGGCAAGTAACCCCCAGTAAGGAATATGATTAAGTATTTTTAAAATTAAATAGAGATTTTTAACTTAAAAAAAAAAAAAAAACACTTTCTAAATCCCAGTAATGGGTACTATATTAGTTACCTAGGCCGTCACAACAAAGTACCACCAGCTAGGTGGCTTAAATCGTGGAAATGTATTGCCTCACAGTTCTGGAGGCCAGAAGTCAAAGATCAAGGTGTTGGCAGGGTGGGTTCTTTCTGAGGGCCAGGGGGAAGGAGGTGTTCCAGGCCCCTCACCTTGGCTCATAGATGGCTGTCCTCTTCCTGTGTCTTCACATTGGCTTTTCCCCGTGTATGTCCAGATTGATTTTTTGGCAAAGGCATCAATAATATTGGATCAGGGCTTACTTTAACCTAATTATCTCTGTAAACACCCTACCTCCAAAAGTGTCACATTCTGGGGTCATGGGGATTAGGACTTCAACATAGCAGTTTTGGAGAGATGCAATTCAACCCATAATGCCTTCACTGTCTTTTTTGTAAAGAAAAATGGTACCAAGAGAAGTGCTGAGACAGAAAGTCTCTGGGGGTATAGTTTTTATTTCCTACCCTCAGGAACAAACCAGGGCCTCTAGCCTCTCTGCTTTCCTTCTACCTAGGTAGAAAAGAATCCAGGGGTATCATCCAAAGGCAGTGCTCTTTTTCAAATGGAGATATTATTCCCACCCCCAGCATTTTCCAACTGAGGCATAAGCAGGGGTCAGAGTCGATTTTGGGTTTACAATCAGCAGAAGTCACTCACTGACTGGAAAGTCCACTGTAGAATTGTCAGCCCGTGTACATCATGGATGCCCTCGGGCTTCTCTTGGGCTTTTGGAAAACAAATTAAGACAGCAGGGAACTGTGTTAAAACATCACTGCTGCACTAATAGTTTAAAAAAATGAGAGGCCGTAATCTTTAATTCATTCCCATGAGACACCCACAGTGCCAGCTTTGTTCATGAGTCTCTTCTCACCAGGATTGGCATATCTCTTTTCATTGTATATTTTACAAATTCAAGGTTGGTGGCAACTCTGCATTGATCTGGTCCTTTGGCACCATTTTTCCAACAGCATTTGCTCACTCTGTGTCTGTGTGTCACTTTCTGGTTAATTTTTACAACATTTCAGACTTCATTTTGTTTTAGTGATCTCTGGTAGTTTGGGGAGCTACAAGCCACACACGTAAGACAGCCAACTCACCAAACCTGTGTTCTGATTGCCCCACTGTGCAGCTGTTTCCCCATCTCTCTCCTCAGGCCTCCCTATTCCCTGGCACACAACACTATTGAAATTAGGCCGATCAGTAACCCTAGAGTGGCCTCTAAGTGTTCAAGAGAAAGGAAGAGTCCTGTGTCTCTCACTTTAAATCAAAAGCTAGAAAGGATTAAGCTTAATGACGAAGTGTTTTGGAAATAGAGATGGACCAAAAGCAAGAACTCTGCACCCAACAGTTAACCAAGTTGTGAATGCAGAGGAAAAGCTCTTGAAGAAAGATGAAAGTCTTTCTCCAGTGAATACATAAATGATAAAATGAAACAGCCTTATTGCTGCTCATAGGAAGAACGTTCTAGTGGTCTGGATAGAAGACCAAGCCAGCCATAACAGTCCTTTAAGCCAAAACCTAATCCAAAGCAAGGCCCTAACTCTCCTCAAATCGGTGAAGTCTGAGAGGTAAGGAAGCTGCCAAAGAAAAGTCTGAAGCTGGGACACCTGGGTGGCTCAGCAGTTAAACACCTGCCTTCAGCCCAGGGCATGATCCTGGAGACCTGGGATCGAGGCCCACATCAGGCTCCCTGCATGGAGCCTGCTTCTCTCTGTGTGTCTCTGCCTCTCTCTGTCTCTCATGAATAAATGAATAAAATTAAAAAAAAAAAAAAAAGTCTGAAGCTAGCAGGGGTTGGTTAGTGAGGTTTACTGTCTCTGTGACATTAAAGTGCAAGGTGAAACAGCAAGTGCTAATGGAGGAGCTGCAACAAGTTATCCAGAAGATCTAGTTGAGGTTAATGAAGGCGGCTACACAAAACAACAGATTATCACTGTAGACAAAACAGTCTTATATCCGAAGAAGATACCATCTAGGACTTACCTAGCTGAAGAAGTCAGTCTTGCCTTGAAAGCTTCAAAGGACAGGCTGATCCTCTTATTAGGGGCTAATGTGACTTAAATTGAAGCTGGTGCTCTAAAAATCCTAGAGCCCCTAAGAATTAGCCGGTCCTTCCTCCTCCTGTGCTCTACAGATGGAACAAAACCTAGATGACAGCACATCTGCTTCCAGTGTGGTTTACTGAGTATGTCAAGCCCACTGTTGAGACCTACTGCTCAGAAAACAATATTCCTTTCAAAATAGTAATGCTCACTGACAATGCACCCAGTCACCCAACGGCTCTGATGGAGATATACAAGGACATTAATGTTTTCATGCCTGCTAACAAAATATCCATTCTGGATCCCATGGATCAAGGAGTCATGTTGACTTTCAAGTCTTAAGAAATACATTTCTTAAGGCTATAGCTGCCATACATAGTGATTCCTCTGATGGATCCGGGCAGAGTAAGTTGAAAATGTTCTAGAAACAATTTACTCTCCTAAATGCCATAAAGAACATTCATGATTCATGGAAAGAGGTCAAAATATCAACATGAATAGGCATTTGGAAGAAATGGATTCCAATCCTTATGGATGACTTTGAGAGATTCAAGACTTCAGTGGAGGATGTAATTGCAGATGTGGTGGGAAGAGCAAGAAATCTAGAAGTAGAGCCTGAAGATGGGACCAAATTGCTGCAATCTCATAACCTGAGCAGATGAAGCGTTGTTTCTTGTAGATAAAAAAAGAAAATGACTTCTTGAGATGGACTCTATTCCTGGCAAAGATACTGTGAAGATTGTTGAGATGACAGCAAAGAATTTAAACTATTACACAAACTTAGTTGACAGAGCAGCAGCAGGGTTTTGGAGGATTGACTACAATTTTGAAAGTTCTACTGTGGTTAAAATGCTCTCCAGCAGCACCACATCCTACAGAGAAATGATTCGTGAAAGGAAGAGCCTATCAGTGCAACAAACTTTATTGTTGTCCTGTTTTAAGAAATTGCCACAGCCAGCCTGATCAGTCAGCAGCCATCAACATCAAGGCAAGACCCTCCACCAGCAAAGAGATTACAATTCGCTGAAAGTTAAGATGATGGGGATCCCTGAGTGGCGCAGCGGTTTGGCGCCTGCCTTTGGCCCAGGGCGCGATCCTGGAGACCCAGGATCGAATCCCACGTCGGGCTCCCGGTGCATGGAGCCTGCTTCTCCCTCTGCCTGTGTCTCTGCCTCTCTCTCTCTCTCTCTCTCTGAGTGACTATCATAAATAAATAAATAAATAAAAAGTTAAGATGATGGATGGTTGGCATTTTCTTAGCAATCATGTATTTTTTTAATATATTTTAAGATGCTATTTATTTATTCATGAGAGAGACACAGAGAGAGAGGCAGAGACACAGGCAGAGGGAGAAACAGGCTCCATGCAGGGAGCCCGATGTGGGACTCAATCCGGGGACTCCAGGATCATACCCTGGGCTAAAGACAGGCACTAAACCACTGAGCCACCCAGGCATCCCATCAATTGCATATTTTTTAGTTAAGGTATGTTCATTGTTCTTTAGACATAGTCCTGTTGCACACTTAACAGACTAAGTGTAGTGTAAACATAACTTTTATAGGCATGCAAAACCAGAACATTCATCTGACTGTTTCAATATTCACCTCATTGTGGTAATCTGGAACCAACCCACAACATCTCCAAAGTATGCCTGTCATCTATCTGCTGGTTGGTATGGGACTCTTTGATAGGGCATTTAATGGTTGGCAGGAGGCCTGGCACTCCCTGGGCTTCCAACACCTCAGATTTCAACAGACATCCTGCCAGATTGGGCACAACATGGTAGTTCTCATCCAAACTCGATATACACTTCAAGGACATTCCAGATTTCACACACTGTCCTTGGTTCTTGGTTAAACACCTACAGTCCTGGTTTTTCACCTCTATTTTTTTTTTCCCTAAGTGTCAAGGTAGGCAGTTTGGATCCTAGCTTCTCTAAGGTTCCTTCTATCTATGAAATGCCATAGCAGTGTGTGATTTGACCTATTCATGTGCTGTGTCCTCATTTCTGTAGCAGTAGCCCAAACATTCATTTCACTTCCAAGAAAATGGTGAGCTTTTGTATTCCTGCAGCTACTAGTCTAAGAAAAATCCCCCCTCCAATCGATCTTCAAGTGATTGTGCCTTGTGATGTAACTCCCAGCATGAGGTAGATAGGAATACAGTAAAATGTAAATATAGAGCGTTAGCTAAAAAAGAAAAAAGACTCAAACCTCCCCCAGAGTCCTACTGTGGCTGTTTTGTGTTTGAAATTCAGAGTTCTGAGAAATCAATCTGGTGAACCCAGATTGAGAGATGGAGAAATGGAGAGGACTCCAGAGTCAAGGAGATGAGGTTAGGATGAGGCATGGTGAAACCTTTATGGTATGTATGTAGTGATGCTGTGTGTTTGGGCTACAATGAGTACAATGAGGCAGGACTAGTTGCTGTCCTCTCATGGCTACAGAAGGACCATCAGCCAGAAGGAGGAGAATAAATAATAAAAAGGAGGGGATCCCTGGGTGGCTCAGTGGTTTAGTGCCTGCCTTTAGCCCAGGGCATAATCCTGGAGTCCCGGGATTGAGTTCTGCATCAGGCTCCCTGCTTTGAGCCTGCTTCTCCCTCTGTGTCTCTGCCTCTGTGTGTGTGTGTGTGTGTGTGTGTCTCATGAATGAATGAATGAAATAAAAGGAAACAGAGCAGGGCTGAGGTAAACAGAATTCAGAAATTGCTGATAGAAATGGGGGCTTAGTGTAGAAAAAGGGAATAGGGAAAGATTGTTATCTATGTTAACCTGGAAAGAAAAGAAAAATCAATGCCTTCCTCTCATGAATAGTAGATGAGAATTTCAATCTGAAACCAAAATGAAGATGCATTTGAATACCATGCAGGGAAAGATCCTACTTCCATGGGGCCCCTGGCCTATACCTAAGGTAGATGTAGTTAAAAAAGCACATCACCCCAAGGGCTCACAGAACTTGGGGACTTCATGGACCACTTATTGAGTAATGTTCATATTGACCAACCTGACAGTTATGAAGCTCTGCCTAGAATGGGGCCACCACATTCCAACTCTTACAAAATTTTATTGACTAAATACGTTTTTAAAATATAAGTTAAGGGATCCCTGGGTGGCGCAGCAGTTTGGCGCCTGCCTTTGGCCCAGGGCGCGATCCTGGAGACCCGGGATCGAATCCCACGTCGGGCTCCCGGTGCATGGAGCCTGCTTCTCCCTCTGCCTGTGTCTCTGCCTCTCTCTCTCTCTCTCTCTCTCTCTCTCTGTGTGACTATCATAAATAAATAAAAAATTAAAAAAATAAAATGTAAGTTAAGACACTTAACTAAGTACATACCTATCAATAATTACTCTGGAGCATTTAGATGATTTAATCAAAAAACATGATCTAGCAGAATGCATGAAGAATCAAGACCCATCTAGATGCTGCCCACAAAACACTCACTTCAGACCTAAAGATACATGTAGACTGAAAGCAAAGGGATGGGAAAATTATGTTCCATGCAGATGCAAGTGGGGGGTGGGGGAGAGCCAAGATAGCAATACTTAAAGAAAATAGACTTTAAAAAGAAAGACTGTAGGGACACCTGGGTGGCTCAGTCAGTTGAGCATTGGACTCTTGATTTCAGCTTAGGTCATGATCTCAGGGTGGTGAAATCGAGTCCCATATTGGGCTCTGCACTCAGTGGGGAGTCTGCTTGGATTCCTTCTCTCCTTCTGCCCCTCCCCGTGCTCACACATGCTCTCTCAAAAAAAAAAAATTTAGGGGATCCCTGGGTGGCTCAGCGGTTTAGCACCTGCCTTTGGCCCAGAGTGCGATCCTGGAGACCCAGGATCGAGTCCCACATTGGGCTCCTGGTGCATGAAGCCTGTTTCTCCCTCTGCCTATGTCTTTGCCTCTTTCTCTGTGACTATCATAAAAAAAAAAAAATTATATATATATATGGATTAATCTGACAAAATAATGTAACAATTGTAAGTATCTATGCACCCAACATTGGAATACCTAGGTATATAAAGCAAATATTAACATATAGGAGAAATTACAGTAATACATTAATAGTAGGGGACTTTAACACCCCCCACACACACACTTATATCAATGGATAGATTACCCAAGCAGAAAATCAGTGTGAAAACAGTGTCTTTAAACAACACATTAGACTTTGGGGCTTCTGGATAGCTCAGTCCATTAAGTATCTGCCTTTAGCTCAGGTCATGATCTCAGTGTCCTGAGATCGAGCTGCATGTTGAGCCTGCATTAAGCTCCCTGCTCAGCAAGGAATTTGCTTTTCCCTCGCCTGGTTCATGCTTGCTTGTGCACACGCTTGCTTGCTCTCTCTCTCGCTCTCTCTCTCAAATAAATAAAATCTTTTTTAAAAACCACACATACTAGACCAGATGGACCTAATATATATATGGAACTTTCCACATAAAACCAACTGAATACACATTCTTTTCAAATGCACATGGAACATTCTCCAGGACATATCACATGGTAGGCCACAAAATCAGTCTCAATAAATTTAAAAAGACTGAAATCGGGCAGCCGGGGTGGCTCAGCACCACCTTCAGCCCAGGGCCTGATCCTGGAGACCTGGGATTGAGTCCCACATCAGGCTCCCTGCATGGAGCCTGCTTCTCCCTCTGCCTGTGCCTCTGCCTCTTTCGAATAAATAAGTAAAATCTTAAAAAAATAAAAATAAAAAATAAAATAAATAAAAAGAGTGAAATCCTATCATGCATCTTTTCCAATAAGATGAAAGTAGTTAAAAAAAAAAGATGAAAGTAGTTATGAATCAAAAGGGGAAGAAATGGGGAAAAAAACAAACATGGAGGCTAAACACCATGCTACTAAATAACCAATGGGTCAACAAAGAAATCAGAAAAATACATGGAAACAAAAGAAACTAAACAACAGTCCAAAATCTTTGGGACACAGCTAAAGCATTTTTAAGAGGAAAATTTATACTGATACAAACCTTTCTTAAGAAAAAAATTAAAATGTTTTAAAAAACTAATCTAACCTTATACCTAAAGGAACTAGAAAAAAGAACAAACCAAGCCCAAGGTTAGAAGGAAGAAAAAAATGAACAAAGCAGAAATAAATGAGAGACTAAAAACACAAAAGAAAAGATGAATCCAAGAGCTGGTTCTTTGAGAAGATAAAACTGATGAAAAATTATATGCCAACAAATTGGATAACCTGGAAGAAACAAACAGATTTTTAGAAACAATCTTGCAAAACTGAATCAGGAAAGTAGTAGAAAATCTGAACAGACTGATTACCAGCAATGAAACCAAATTAAAAAAATAAAATAAAATAAACAAAAATGCAGGATCAGATGGCTTCATAGGCAAATTTACCAAACATTTTAAGAAAAGGTAATACTTACTCTCCTCAAACTATTCAAAAAAAAAAAAAAAAAAAAGACAAGGAAGGAAAGCTTTTAAATACATTCTGCATGGCCAGCATTACCCTGATAACAAAACGAGAAAGATACTACAAAAAAAGAAAACTATAGGCCATTATTTGTGATTAACATACATGTAAATATCTTCAACAAAATATTAACAAACCACATCCAAGGATCATTAAAGGATCATTCACCATGATCAGGTGGGATTTATTCCTGGAATACAAGGATGGTTTGATTTATAAAATCAACATGATCCACGACATTAACAAAGGATAAAAATCATATCTCAGTAGATGCAGAAAAAAAAGCATTTCACAAAATTCAACATTATTCTTAATTAAAAATTCATTTTAGAGAGAACATACCTCAACAGAATAAAAGCCATATAGGAGAAACCCACAGCCAGCATCCTACTCGACAGTGAAAAACCAAGAGCTTTTCCTCTAACATTAGCAAAGGACAAGGAAGTCCACTCTGGCCAGTTTTATTCAGCATGGTACTGGAGATTGTAGCCACAGTAATCAGACAAGAAATTAAAGGCATCCAAATTGTTAAGAAATAAATAAAACTGTCACTATTTGCAGATGATACTATACACAGAAAACACTAAAGACTCCACCAAAAGAACTATGAGAACTAATAAGTGATGTCAGTGAAGTTGCAGGACACAAAATTAACACATAGAAATCAGTTGAGTTTCTAGACACTAATAACAAAGCACAAAGAGAAATTAATAACTATTTATAATTGCACAATTAATAAAATACCTAGGAATAAATTTAAGGAGTAAAAGATCTGTACTCTGCAAACTATATAACACTGATAAGAGAAATTGAAGATGACACAAATGGAAGTACAGTCCATGCTCATGGATTGGAAAAATATTGCTAAAATGTTCATACTACCCAAAGCAATCTACAAGTTCAGTGCAATCCCTATAAAAACACCAACAGCATTTTTCACAGAAGTAGGACAAATACTATTAAAATTTGTACTAAAAGTGAAAAGCAGAACAGCTGTAGGTTTTACATGTACCGTGATCACGAGGCTAACCGGAAGGTGGCTTCCTGCCACTGCCCAGCATCCTAAGAGAGGATCAGACCACATAGTGCTGACCCAAGGAAAAATCAAAATTTGAAGTAGAGCTTCTATGGAACGCTTACCACTTTCACACCATCAAAGTCGAAAAATCCTAAGTGAAACTATCCTAAGTTGGGGGCTGTCTGTACCTAAATAGTCTTTTACTTTTCATACCAGCTACTATCACACCTGTACCTTCAGGTCTCAGAATTTAAAGTATCATTTATTGGGGCACCTGGGTGGCTCAGCGGTTGAGCACCTGCCTTCGGCCCAGGGTGTGATCCCGGGGTCCTGGGATCGAGTCCTGCATTGGGCTCCCTGCAGGGGGTCTGCTTCTCCCTCTGCCTGTGTGTCTGCCCCTCTGTGTGTCTCTCATGAATAAAATTTTAAAAATAAAATATCGTGTATTTTCAAAGCACCACATGCCCAGGCAGACACCCTGGCATTGGCGTGACAGATGACCGTGTGCATGCCTACACACAGCACTTCGGATGGCGACAGCTCAAACGACCCTCCGGCATCCCTTCTCTGAGATCTGGCTGAGTTCTCTTGCCAAAGCACCAGTTCCCATTTCTGCTTCTAAAGCCACAAGGCCGGGGTGATTGAATCCCAGGTCACCTCAGAAGTTGCTACTCTTTGGGGCAGTAATACCGTGAAGTCCATCTTGGTGTTGGGAGTTGGAGGGACTTGCATGCGTGCCACATTGTGAAGAATCGGGTCAAGGGCTTATCAGTTTCCTGAAGGAGAGTCGGCTGGTGCTTTGGTCTCTCAGGTGGTGGGTGATACAGTACTTGAGGGTTATAATTTGAAGGAAAATTATAGCAAGCCTTCTACTAAATAAGGGGATAATAAAATTGCTTTCTGCAGACTTCTCAGTGCGGCCAGGCAGGGAGACACTGTGCTTTCAGATTCCACACAGACTTAAAGACCTGTCAGGCCACCTCATTTTATCATAGTTATAAATTAGCACAAAACAGACACTTTCATGTAACCAGTCATGTCATCCCAGGATTACATTATAACATGGATAGAGTGTTGGCAGTTCTTACCCTACTTAGACATTCCTGTACCCTGGAGGTGAGAGTGGATGTTAATATAAGTTTATAGAAACTTCTACAACATCCTCAGTTAAAAAAAAAAAAAAGTTACAAAGTGTGAATATAAAAGATTTTTTATGACCAGATATTGAAATGATTCATTATTTTTAATACTAAGGAGGGTATGTTTTATTATGTAAAGCCTCCTTTGGTTTTTTTACCAAATTATAAATTTAACCAATCTTGAGAAACACCCAAATGTTACTTTTTTTGTAATAATTTATATAGAGAGTATTTACAATATTCTGAGTTATTTGGGGATATAAATTTTTCAACGGTATTTAATAAAGTCCTGTGGTTGAAATAGACACTGACACAGCCCACCATGACTGCCCAAGTCCCCTCAACTGGCCACCATATATGGTACATGTTCTGGATGCTGGGTCTCCTGCCTCAGCTCCATCCAGAAGCTGGTCAGCATCAGCCCTCAGTGACAGCAACCACCCCTCCTTCACTGACTACTTTCTTTACTCTGGTTGGGAAACACTTCCACGGGGTGCCTGGGTGGCTCAGGGTGTGATCCCGGGGTCCTGGGATCAAGTCCCACATCAGGCTCTCTGCGGGGAGCCTGCTTCTCCCTCTGCCTATGTCTCTGCCTCTCTGTCTCTAATAAATAAATAAAATCAAAGAAAGGGGTGGGGGAGAAGGAGGAAGGAGGCAAGCAAGCAAAAACTTTCAGGTTGCAGCTGAACTTTCATGTATATGTTCCAGTTCTTGTCTTAGAGCCATTTAATGTTACCCATTGGTCTCAGCAGATAAGAAACTGGACTCATGTGCCTGGAGTAGGACATGTGGCTCAGGGTGCCTGATGGAAAAAGACTAGGAGGGGTGAAGCTTTTGCTGCTCTTCTGACTTCACACATTCTGATACTCTAATCCCACCCCCAGAATCATGGCCATCTGTGCCATAATTGTTGAGGACACGTGTCCTAGGACTAAACCCAACTCTTCCTTCCCCATAGCCAGCCTTCAGATATTGGAAGACAACTTTTATGCCCCATCTCTAGACCAAAACACCCAGGTTTCCAACCATTTTCATGGGGTCTTGGGTTTGGAGCCCAAAGCTGGTGGGTCACCTCAGGCATGGATCTACTTGGGTCATGGTCTTGTCCAAGTTTAGCATTCGAACCCAGACACAGACCTCCACCTGTGATCTAGACAACAGAACAGAACCATCACCTTTCAGTTTTGGTTTTTAAGAAAGCAGGATTCAGGCCGCCTGGGTGGTACAGTCGGTTGAGTATCTGATTCTTGGTTTCAGCTCAAGTTGTGATCTCATGGTTATGAGATTGAACCGCACATGGGGCTCTGCGCTTGGCACAGCCTAAGTCTCTCTTCTCCCCCTCTCCCTCGGCACCCCCACCCCATGCTCACACTTTCTCTCTAAAATATTTTTTAAATATTTTATTTATTTATTTATGAGTGACACAGAGAGGCAGAGACACAGGCAGAGGGGAGAAGCAGGCTCCCTGCAGGGAGCCCAATGTGGGACTCGATCCCAGGACCCTGGGATCACGCCCTGAGCCGAAGGCAGATGCTCAACCACTGAGACACCCAGGTGTCCCTAAAATAAAATTTTTAAAAAACAAAAAAGCAAGGAGGATTCATAAAGCTGATTGGTAGAACCATATCACTTTATGTGGATTTTATGTCTCTGATTGATATGCACCACACAGAGTTATCAGACTGAGCCTGAATCAAGTCCACTTTGCAGACATCCGTCCTGAGAACGTGAGCAGCTTCTGCTTTGCTGCTACAGCTCAGGACACTGAACACTTGAGCTATTTCTGAAAGGTGATTTGAGTGGCAGTTTGAGAAATTGTACATTTAAGCAGGTAAAGCTTCCTGACTTAGATTAATAAGAAACAAAGTGGAAACTAATAAAAATTACAACTTTCATTAAGCTTAAATTACATGATAAAATACTCATTTTTATTTTTAAGATTTTATTTATTTATTCATGAGAGACACACAGAGGGAGAGGCAGAGACACAGGCAGAGGGAGAAGCAGGCTCCCTGCAGGGAGCCCGACGTGGGACTCAATCCCAGGTCTCCAGGATCAGGCCCTGGGCTGAAGGCGGCACTAAACTGCTGAGCCACCCGGGCTGCCCAAATACTCATGTTTAAATAGAATCTTTGACATAGTCTCTTAATAATTTTCAATCATCTCAAACTTTTTAATTCACTTTTTCAGCCTCCAAATGAATGTGTTGGGCCACACAATCTCTATGATTCCAGCTCCAACCTTCCCAACTATTATTGTAAGGACACTTTCACCTGCCTGGCACAAAATGATACATATATAGTTTGTGTATACAGTGTATGTGTGTATACCCACACTCACATATATACACACACACTGTATTTCCCCAAAGTTTATCTCTTAAAACTGCCCTATAAAGTAGCATTCATCACTCCCATTTTACAGATAAAACAAGGTATAAAGAAAGTTAAGTAATTTGCCTAGCATCCTCTAGCTGGAATAATTAGGAAATCAATATTTAGTCCATCGTGTCTGCCTCTAAAACTGAACACCGTACTGCCTTCCCCATATGTAGTTCGGTCACAAATTGAATTAGCGGTCTCTAACCTTAAATGGTTACCATTTTAGGTTAAATATTTGCTGGACAGGGGCACCTGGCTGGCTCAGTCAGAAAAGCAGGTGACTCTTGATCTCGGGGTCATAAGTTCAAGCCCCACATTAAGTGTAGAGATTATAAGTAAATAAACTTAAAATATATATATATATTTGCAGTGGCAGCCTGGGTGGCTCAGTCGATTGAGCATCCAACTCTTGGTTTCAGCTTAGGTAGTCATCTCAGGGTCCTGGGATCGAGCCCCACATCTGGCTCCGAACTCAGCGTGGAGTCTAATTGGAATTCTCTCTCCTTCTCCCTCTCATGCTCTTGTGATCTCTCTAAAATAAATCTTTAAAAAATGTATATTGGCTGGATATATGTTTTACTCCCCTGTCACAAGGACAGTGTTTGAAAATGAACACAACATTCATAAGTTCAAGGTGATGTTCAGGTGGTTCTGATTGACTTCAGGCCTGCTACGCCACAGCACATGCCCAAAGCCCTGTGCCCTTGAGGTCAGGAGTGTGCCTCAGCCAGCACTGCTTCCTTCTTTTTTTTAATTTTTATTTACTTATGATAGTCACAGAGAGAGAGAGAGAGGCAGAGACACAGGCAGAGGGAGAAGCAGGCTCCATGCACCGGGAGCTGGACGTGGGACTCGATCCCGGGTCTCCAGGATCGCGCCCTGGGCCAAAGGCAGGCGCCAAACCGCTGCGCCACCCAGGGATCCCTTCCTTCTGAGCCCTAGTGCAGCACTGTGATGGTGGAGGAACTCAATACACCTTGGTGTAATTACGGGCTGTAGGTCCACTAGAGAAGCCAGTGCTATGCTAATCATGGCAGAGAAACCCCAAGCCCGATGCACCACCCACTTCTATGTGCACATTTCCCAGGTACAAGGCATCAGGAGAAGTAATGAATCTGTGTTCCCATTCGTGAGGAGCAGTTATAAATCAATGCCAAAACTTAGTCTTACGGCTGCTTTCTTTCTTTTTTTCCCCTCTCTCCCCAGTGAGTGAAAATGGTGACCATGAAACATGAATACAGTTGTGGATAAGAAGTTTCTCCACTTCAGAATTACCCAGAGGAACTTGGCTGACCCCCACTGCACACAGAGTAATAATCAACTGGACTTAGGAGTTTGCAAGGTGTCAGGGGAGCCGTGGCCCATAGGCTGATCAGCAGATGTGATGGGAAAAATACCACACTATTCTATCATTTGCTGTTGCTTGCTCAACTGTGAAGAACTGCATGAGCTATATTTAAGCTGCTTTCTATACCATTGCCAATCACCATTTTGGACTTGGAAATGCTATTTTCCTATTGACATTTGCATTATTTCGTTTTGCATGCATCCAATGATTATACATAAGCAACATATGTAATCTGCTTATTTTTTAAAAATTCATCCATTAAAAATGGTAAAGTATAAATTCTGCTCTTTTTTTGCAAAATTATAATCATAGCCCATGTCTTTAAAAGTTTAAATTGGTTTCATATAAAGATCAGTGTAATAGGTCTGCATATACTTTATAGAAAACTAGCTTCTATAAAGATTTTTTCACTGTTTACTAGTGAATTGAGAAAAGCAAAGCTATTTATAAAAGGCCTTATGTCGTGTACATACATTGTCTTTGAAATATTTGTGATTTAGTTTATTGCTTGTAAAAGAGAAATTATATAATTTATTTAGTAAATACTATTGTAAACTATAGTTTTATTGAGAGAAATAAAATATTTTGTTCTCAATTGTGATAGTACATTAATTCCACAATTAATGGTCTTTACGTTTCTTTGATTAATTAAAGAGAAACTTGATACTTCTCCATTTTTAGATATTCAGGGATCCTAAATAAACTGACTCTCATGAGAGATGGAGAGAAAATTCTCTGTACCCTAAGAAGATGCAGTAGCAGATTCTACTCAACTTGAGAGACTTTCCTAAATATCCTGGTGTATTAGTCAGCTTTCGCTATGTTATGCTGTGGTAACAAACAATCCCCAAATCTCTTCATAGGGAATCCAGAGCAGCCCTTGTCTAGGACATGCCCTTTGTATAGCAGGAAAAAAAAAAAAATGATAGTGGAAACTGGCAATGCGAACTCTTAAATCTTCTGCCTAGATGTGGCTTACAGAACTTCTGCTCATGTTTCACCAGCCAAAGGAAATGACATTGACAGGATAGATGTCAGAGGAGTGGGAAGTATACTTCTCACCAAGGAATTAACTCAGCAGAAAGGGGCAGTGAATATTTTAATCAGTTACTGCTTAAATCTACACAATCTCATTAGTGTCTCAAACAGCAAAGGCTTCAAAGGCTGCCTAATCATATAATGAGGAAAGAAAATCATTAGAAAGTAATATGTCCAAGACCACAGAAAGACATTACTGATTAAGATGCTCAGTGTAAAATACTTCAAGTTCAAACAAGCAGATTCTTATAAGCAAACATGGTATTAACTTTTGTAAATGTAACCTAGAGCCAGGGTTACTCAGTGTAAGTAGTAATTTTGCCCATATAGTTGGTGCTGACAATCTGTCCTGGGTTGGAATTTCAACAGGGAATTCTTATGAAATAGCCTACCGAGGATTCTTTGCCACTCTTGCCCTAGTATTCATAGATGCTAACAAATACTCTCACCACAGGGGTCTACCTAGCTGGAATCCCACTCTTTCTCTTTCCAATTTTAAATCTACCCCTCAGTAGACTTTTTTATGTACCCTAGTGGGATTGATGCCTCTCCATCAGTGCCCTACGAGTAACTTATGATTTCTGTCATCACGGATTAGTTTTGCCAGTTCTTGTACTTCATATAAGTGGAATTCTATAGTACATACTCTTTATCTAGCTTTTTGTTATTGTTCAACACTACATAAGATTTATTCATTTCACTGTGTGTAGTAAAAGCTCATTATTTTTCACTGCTGAGTAGTATTCCATTGCATAAATATTCCATAGTTTTCTGCTCAACTGCTGACGAGCATTTGGATAGATTCCAATTTAAGGATATAATGAATGAGGAGACCTTCTAGACCCCTTCCTCCACACAGCTCCTACCTGCAGACAAATTTGGCTTCTAGCACCTATACCAGACATGAAAGAATTTTTCACAAGAAATATTATCAGGAAGTAGATGACCATCCTCTAATTCACCTAGGAGAGTCTTAGAGTTTATGCCTACACTCAGGCCTAACAACAGTACATTCTTTTACTCTCAAAACTGTTGCTTTTTAGATCACTAAAATATAGTTACCTTACCAAGGGAGAAAGTTTAAAGATGAAAACATTGGAGATTCCCCAGTAATTGACTCACCCAGGGCACCCTACAATGAATTTCAGCTGTAAGCCTTCCCCTACCACCAGTGCTAGTAGCATTTAGTCCCCACTCTTCATGAGCAGCCAACCAAGGATCACAAAATTTCTCAGGAAATTCTCCGAGACAGATACACCAAGAGAAGATAGGGGACTGGGGGAAATGGGACTATAAGAAGCAAACTTAGAGGCGCCTGGCTGGCCTAGTCAGTGGAGCATGCGACTCTTGGTCTCCGGGTTGTGAGTTCAGGGTCCATGTTGGGTGTAGACACTACACAACAATAAAATATTTTTAAAAATTCAAGACAGAAATTACCATTATAACTTTACAGGTTACAAATTATATGGCATCCATGAAATAAGATCAGTAAGCAATTACAAAAATAAACATTCAGAAAGCATAAGAGAATATGGAAAGCAAAAGCATGAGAAGTAAAAGCATGTTGGCAACAATTAGGGACTAAGAAAGTGGTTAAAAGATAAGGTTAAGGAAATATCCAAATGATTTTTAAAAGAAGAAAAAGAATTTTTTAAAAAATGAAGACCATTTCACCAGATCATATACTCAATAGGAGAGACCAGGGAGGGAAAAAAAAAGCTTCAAACCATGTAAGAAAATTTCCCAGAACTAAAAAACATGCATTTCCAGATTAAAAGGGACTCTGAGTTCCCAGAAAAATGGACAAAAAGGAACCTAACCATGCAATTTCAAATCACCAAGGATGATCATGAGATTCCATAGGCTTTCATAAAGTAAAATTAATTTTACATAAATCTCAAGGGGCAGAACTGAATCAAAGTCCTCAACAGCATTATGGAAGTCAGAAACTAATAAAGCCTTCAAAATTCTGAGAGAAATCTATTTCTAATTTCTAATTCTACACCCTGTGTATTATTTAGGATCCCCCAGAGAAATAGGAGAGACATAGACGTAGCTAATAGATTTAAGAAACTGACTCATGCGACTGCGGGAGAAGGCCAATCTGAAATTCAAATGGCAAGTTAGCAGGCTGGATACTAAGGCAGAAGTCGACAGAGAGTTTTGAGGAAGAATTTCTTCTTTTCTAGAAAACATCAGTTTTTCCTCAAAGGCCATCACTTGACTGGATGAAGCTCACCCATGTTATCAAGAGTAATCTTTACTTAAAGTCAACTAATTATGGACCCTTAACCACATCCACAAAATATTTCTCAGCAATACCTACATCAGTGTTTATTAAGTAACTGGGCACATTACCCTAAGCAAGTTGATGAATAAAATTAACAACCACATCCTGAAAAAATACTTATATGTAAGAGTAGAATAATCTATACAAAAATAATTTTCATCTGCCCTTTATCCAGAAGCTCCAAAAAGGTGTGTTTTAGCCAGAATGAGAGCGTAAACCAAGAAAGAGAAAGCCACAAAAAATACAGACATAGGAGCTAGAAAATAAGAGATCCAACCCAAGAGGAAGGTGAAAAGAATCCCCAGGATGAAGGTAAAGGGAAATCCCAAAATGACAACAATGGAGATCTAAAAACCCCTCAAGCTTAGAGAGTCTCCAAAAAAGTGAAGTTACCCAAGAATTTGTAAAATAAGGACATAAAATTTTAACTCTTCGTATCCTGGAACTGATCCTAGAGTTGGGGGGGAAAAAAAAAGGAGGACATTTTAAAAACTGGTGAAATCTGAATAATTAACATTATTTAATTATTGGAATTTAATTAACAATGTTGTATGAAGGTTAATCTCTTAGTTTGGACAAATGAACCATAGTTACATAGGACATTAACATTCAGAGAAACTGAGTCAAGAGTATACAGAAACTATCTTTGCAAATTTTCTGTAAATCTAGCCTTATTCCCCAGAAAAGTGTATTACAACTGAAAAAAGAAATGGTCAAAAAATTTAAATAGAGATTTCAAAGCAAATATATGGATGGCAAATAAGCCCAAGATGCTCAACATCATTAGTCATTAGGGAAATGCAAATTAAAATTATAATGACACTCGACTACACATATATTAAAATAGCTAAATTTTTCTTAATTGACATTGACAAGTGCTGGTAAGAATGTAAAGTAATTCTAACTCATATTTTGCTGGTAGGAATGCATAATGGTACAGCCACTCTGAACAAAAAATTTCAGTTTATTTTGAAATTAAACATACCCTGGAAGCTTCTGGAAGATGATAGCAAAGTAGGACCATGGGCTCACCTTGCCCTACAAATACAGCTAGATAACTATCATTTCATCCTAAATGCCCCAGAAATCAACCTGAAGACTGACAGAACAAACTCCACAAGAGGAGGCCCCATCAAAGGAGGAAAGAAGTGCGGAGATGTGGCTTGTGAGAGAAACAGCTCACGGCTGCTGTGGTGAGGAGGGAGCCATGGCTGCAAAGAAGGATGAGAGACAGATGAGCACACAGGGAAAACAAGTGCCCATAGCAAGTGGCTTGGAAAGTGGGATGGCCTGAATTTTACAGGAATTCTTGTAACCAAAGGAGCTTAAAGCTGGGCGTTTAAAGGTCAGTGGGCTTAGGTGGGATACAGTCCAGAGGTCACTGCACTGCTTTTGAAGAGAAGGCAAGCCAACAACCCACAGACATATAGCATGGAACAGTGACCTGAAGCACAGCAGGGGCACAGGGTGGGGAGACTGGTCACTCATCTCAGAGCATGAAATGGCCGGCAGGCACCATTTCACTCCCCGACCCCTCAGCATCAGCACCAACATGCTCTTACCTCACTTGACTATACTGAGCCCTGCCCCTGCGCTCCAGTGGAACCACCCATGCCAGTCTTAATTGCCTCAGTCCCAGCATGGAGGGGGCCCCCTCCCCCAGAAGATGAGCCCCCAACCTCCACTCTCCCCACATCTCCTGACCAGAGACCAGTGCAAGGCCTTGGTTCTACAGCAGTAGTGGTAGGTCTCATTTCACAAATAGACCAGAGCACACCTAGTTAAAATGCTCCACATTCAGGCCAGGGACCAAACACTGCCCACAACAGGCAAAGAGGCCTCTGCAGATGACTGGCCTGAAGGATAAAGCAGCCAGGGCACATGAGCAGAGCTCAGGCTGCACACATTAGAGACATTCCTCGAAGCACCATGGTAACGGGGCTCTGGGGAAGGGGGGACACTACACTGCAGGCCACTATAGGAACTCTTCTTCCTAAGTCCATCATCCTCAGGAACAGGAGATGTAGTTGACTTTCCAAACACACAGGAACAGGCACAGAGACAGACAAAATGAGAAGACAGAAGAATTTGTCTCAAATGAAAGAACAGGACAAGGCCACAGCCAGAGATCTAGGCAAAACAGATAGAAGTCACATGCCTGATGGAGACTTAAAGCAGTGGATCATAAGGATACTCACTAGACTTGAGAAAAAGAGTGGAAGATATCAGTGAGACCATTAACACAGAGATAAGGAATAACATAGCAGAGATAAAGTGTCAAGTAATGAAATGAGAAACACGCTTGATGGAATGAACAGCAGGCTGGAAGAAGCAGAGGAACAAATATCCTAGAAGAAGACAGAGTAACAGAAAGTAATCAAGCTGAACAGAAGAGGGGGGAAAAAAAAGAATTAGGCAAAACAAACCCCACTTAGAGAACTCAGTGACTCCATCAAACGTGGTAATATCTGTATTATAGGAGTACCAGAAGGAGAGAGAGAAAAAGGCAGTGGAAAATTTGAGGAGGTAATACTTGAAAACTTCTCTAATCTAGGGAAGGAAACAGATATCCAGATCCAGGGGGTACAGAGAACCCCCTTCCCAACAAAATCTACAAAAGTAAATCCACACCAAGACATATTGTAATGAAAATGGTAAATACAGTACTAAAGAAAAAAAATCTTGGGACACCTGGGTGGCTCCGTGATTGAGCATCTGCTTTTGGCCCAGGGCATGACCCCAGGGTCCTGGGATCGAGTCCCACATAGGCTCCCCACAGGAAGCCTGCTTCTCCCTCTGCCTGTGTCTCTGCCTCTCTCAGTGTCTCTCATGAATAAATAAAATCTTTTTAAAAAAGAAAAGAAAAGAAAAAAATCTTAAAAGCAGCAAAACAGAAGACTGTTGCATGTAAAGGAAGCCCTCTAAAGCTATCTGGGGATTTTTCAGCAGAAACTTTCCAAGACAGAAGGGATTGGCATGATATATTCAAAGTGCTCAATGGGAAAAATTTGCAGCCAAGAATACTTTATATAGCAAGGCCATTATGCAGGAGAGATAAAGAGTTTCCCAGATAAACAGAAACTGAAGGAATTCATGACCATCAAACTAGCCCTGCAAGAAATCTTTAAGGAGACTCTTTGAGTGGAAAGGCCAAAATAACAGTATATAAGGATGAAACACAAAAGCAGTGAAAATAAGTATTTTTGTTTGCCAAAAAAAAAAAAAAAAAAAATCAGTCAAGGTACTCACAAAATAAAATGTAAAATATGACACCATTTACCTAAAACATCAGGAGAAGAGGAATAAAGCTGTTCAAACTTAAACAACCATCAACTTAATACAGGCTGTTCTATTTAGAAGATCTTATATACAAATGTAATGATAACCACAAAGAATAAAGGGAAAGAAATCCAAATATATCACTAAAGAAAATCCGCAAACCATGAGAGGAAAACAACAAAAGATCAGAGAAAATCTTCAGTAACAACCACAAAACAAGTAATAAAATGCCAATAAGTCTGTATCAGTAATTACTTTGAAAAGAAATGGACTGAATGTTCCAATCAAACAACATAGGGTGACAGGATAGACTAAAATAAAAAGACCCAGGTGTCCCTGGAGCCTCAGTCAGTAGAGTGTACAACTCTTGATTTGGGGGTTGTGAACTTGAGCCCCATGCTGGGTTGTAGGGAGTACTTAAAATTTTTAAAAATTAAAAAAAAAAAGACCCATCTATACATGCTGCCTACAAGAGACACTTTAGACCTAAAGACACCTGCAGATTGAAAGTGAGGGGAATGGAGAAATATTTATCATGCAAGTGAATGTTGAAAGAAAGCTAGAGTAGCAATACTTACATCAGACAAAATGGACTTTAAAACAAAGACTGTAATAAGAGACAAAGAAGGACACTATATAATCATGAAGGGGACAATCCAACAAGAAGATATAACAACTGTGAATATTTTATGCATCCAACATGGGAGCACCTAAATATATAAAACAGCTAATAACAAACATAA
The DNA here is from genome assembly GCF_048164855.1 of Canis lupus baileyi. Classification (NCBI taxonomy): domain Eukaryota; kingdom Metazoa; phylum Chordata; class Mammalia; order Carnivora; family Canidae; genus Canis; species Canis lupus. The sequence goes on along the minus strand of NC_132838.1, from coordinate 89,332,212 downwards.
GAAGGGCAGCCCTGGTGGCTTAGCGGTTTAGCGTGGCCTTCGGCCCAGGACGTGATCCTGGACACCCAGGATCGAGTCCTGCATCCAGCTCCCTGCATGGAGCCTGCTTCTCCCTCTGCCTGTGTCTCTGCCCCTCTCTCTCTGTCTCTCATGAATAAATAAATAATATCTTTTAAAAAAAATAAGTAAACTATAATAATAAGTAACAGTACAGTACTTTAAAACTGCCACTTACATTAATGGGCAGATCATTTAAGCAGAAAATCAACAAGGAAAAAATGGATTTGATTGGCACACTGGACCAGAAGGATTTAGTAGAAATATTCAGAACAATCCATCCTACAACAGCAAAATACACCCACTTTTCAAGGGCACCTCAAACATTCTCCAGAATAGAGCACATATTAGGCCAACAAAACACTCCTCAACAAATTTTAAAAGATCTAGGGCAGCCCAGGTGGCTCAGCGGTTTAGCGCTGCCTTCAGCCCAGGGTGTGATCCCGGGGTCCTGGGATTGAGTCCCACATTAGGCTCCCTGCATGGAGCCTGCTTCTCCCTCCGCCTGTATCTCTGCCTCTCTGTGTCTCTCATGAATAAATAAATAAAATCTTAAAAAAAAAAAAAAAACACATCTAAGTGAGGGTGCCTTCTCAAACTATTCCAAAAAATAGAAAAGGAAGGAAAACTTCCAAATTTATTCCATAAGGTCAACATTACCTTGATCCCAAAACCAGGTAAAGACACCACACACACACACACACACACACACACACAGGAGAACTACAGGCCAATATCTCTGATGAATACATATGCTAAAATCCTCAACAAATACTACAAAATACTAGCAAACTGAATCCAGTAATACATTTTTAAAAATCATTCACCATAATCAAGTGGGATTTATTCCTTGGTGGTAAGAGTGGTTCAGTATTCCCAAATTTATCAATGGGATACACCACATCAGTAAGAGAAAGGATAAGAACCATATGATTCTTTCAACTGATGCAGAAAAATCATTTGACAAAGTACAACATCCATTCATGATAAAAACACTCAACAAAGTAGGTTTAGAGGGAACATATCTCAACATAATAAAAGTCATATATGAAAAACCCACGGATAACATCATCCTCAATGGGGCAAAACTGAGAGCCTTTCGCTTAAAGTCAGAAACAAAAGAAGGGAGTCCACTCCTGTCACTTTTATTCAACATGGTGCAGGAAGTTCTAGCCACAGCAGTCAGACAACAGAAAGAATAAAAGGCATCCAGAATGTAAGAAAGAAGTCAAACTTTCACTATTTACAGTTGACATGACACTATATATAGAAAATACCAAAAGCTGGGGATCCCTGGGTGGCTTAGCGGTTTAGCGCCTGCCTTTGGCTCAGGGAGCGATCCTGGAGTCTAGGATCGAGTCCCACGTCGGGCTTCCCGCATGAGCCTGCTTCTCCCTCCTCCTGTGTCTCTGCCTCTCTCTATATATCTATCATGAATAAATAAATTTTTTAAAAAAATTAAAAAAAAAGAAAACAGAAAGCTCCACCAAAAAACTGCTAAGACTGATAAATGAATTTAGTAAAGTCACAGGATACAGTATCAATGTACAGAAATCTGTTGCATTTCTATACACCTATAATGAAGCAGCAGAAAGATAAATTAAGAAAACAATCCATTTACAATTACACCATAAATAATAAAATACTTAGGAATAAATATAGCCAAAGAAGTAAAATACCTGTCCTCTGAAAACTATAAAATACTGATGAAAGAAATTAAAGATGATGCAAAGAAAGAGAAAAACTGGGCAGCCCGGGTGGCTCAGCGGTATAGCGCCGCCTTTACCCCAGGGCCTGATCCTGGAGACCTGGGATCCAGTCGGGCTCTCTGCAGGGAGCCTGCTTCTCCCTCTGCCTCTGTCTCTGCCTCTCTCTCTGTGTCTCTCATGAATAAATAAATAAAATCTTAAAAAAAGAAAGAGAGAGAAAAACATTCCATATTCACGAGCCAGAAAAACAAATATTGTTAAAATGTCTAGACTACACAAAGTAATCTATATATTTAATGCAATCCCTATCGAAATACCAACATTTCTCACAGAACTAGAACAATTTTAAAATTCTTATGGAACCAAAAAACCACGAATACCCAATTTCAAGCAATCTTGAGAAAGAAAAGCTATGCTGGAAGCATCACAATTACAGACTTCAACAAGTTATGACAAAGCCGTAGTCATCAAAACAGTATGGTACTGGTATAAAAACAAATAGAACAGAATAGAAGATGCAGAAATAAACCCACAATTATATGGTCAATTGATCCTTGACAAAGTAGGAAAGAATATCCAACTAGAAAAGGGACGGTCTCTTCAACAAATGGTGTTGGGAAAACTGGATAGCAACATGCAGAGGAATGAAACTAGACCACTCTTTTAAACGATATACAAAAATAAATTCAAAATGGATAAAAGACGTAAATGTGAGACCTGAAAGAATAAAAAAAAAAAAAAAGCCCTAGAAGAGAACACTGGCAGTAATTTCTCTGACATTTGGTTATAACAACTTTTTTCTAGATTGGTACACTGAGGTACAAAAGCAAAAATAAACTATTGGGACTATAGCAAAAAAAAACTTCTGCACAGCAAAGGAAACAATCAACAAAGCTAAAAGGCAACCTACAGAATGGGAAAAGATACTTGCAAATGATATATCTGATAAAGGGTTAGTATCCAAAATATATCACAAACTTATACAACACCCAAAACACAAATAATCCAATTAAAAAATGGGCAGAAGACATGAATAGACATTTCTCCAAAGAAGGCATACAGATGGCAACACACACATGAAAAGATGCTCATCATTACTTATTAGGGAAATGCAAATGAAAACTACAATAAGTAGGGGCACCTAGGTGGCTCAGTCAGTTAAGTGTCTGACTCTTGATTTTGCCTCATGATCTCAGGGTCATGAGATCAAGCCCCACATGGAGCCTGCTCAAGATTTTTTGTCTCTCTTAAAAACAAAAACAAAACAACAAAACAACTATAAACCTACAATGAGATATCGCCTCACATCTGTCAGAATGACTAAAACAAACAAAAAACAGTAGGTGTTGGCAAGGATGTGGAGAAAAAGGAACCCTCTTGCACTGTTGGTGGGAATACAAACTGATGCAGCCACTATGGAGAATAGTATGGAAGTTCCTCAAAAAGTTAAAAATAAAACCACCCTATGATCCACCAATCACACTACTGGGTATTTACCCAAATACAAAAATACCAATTCCAAAGAATAGATGCACCCCTATGTTTATAGCAGCATTATATACAATAGCCAAGACATAGAAGCAGCCCAAATGTCCATTGATTGATAAATAAAGATGTGGCATGTATTTATGTACATGTACAAACACTCACAAATATTATTAAGCCATATAAAAAGAATGAAATCTTGCTATTCGCAATGACATGGATGGAGCTAGATAGAGAGCACAGAACTGTGATAAAAGTCAGAGAAAAACAAATACCATCCATATGATTTCACTCATGTGTAGAATGTAAGAAACAAGCAAAGAGTGGGGAAAAAATGAGACAAACCAAGAAACAGATTCTTAACTATAGAGATAAAACTGATGGTTACTAGAGGGGAGGTGCATGGAGGGAAGGGTGAAACAGGTGATAGGGATTAAGGAGTACATTTGTTCTCAAAAGCACTAATTCTGGAGACCCAGGATCAAGTCCCACGTCAGGCTCCCGGCATGGAGTCTGCTTCTCCCTCCTCCTGTGTCTCTGCCTCTATGTCTATCATTCATAAATAAATAAATAAATAAATAAATAAATAAATAAATAAATCTTTTTAAAAATAAATAAAATAAAAAATAAAATAAAATATACATTGGGGAAATAATCTCTTCAATCAGTGCTGTTGGGAAAACTGGAGAGTTCCACGTAAAACAATTAAAATGAATCACTTTCCTACACTCTACACAAAAATAAACTCAAAATCGATCAAAGATCTCAAAGTGAGACCTGAAACCATAAAACTGCTAAATGAAAACAGGCAGTAATCCTTCAGACATTTTTCTAGATGGATGTCCTAGACAAGGACAACAAAAGCAAAAATAAACCACAGGGACTACATCAAAATAAGAAGCTTCTGTATAGCAAAGGAAGACATCTATAAAACGAAAAAGCTACCTACTGAACCAGAGAAGATATTTGCAAATGATACATCTGTTAAGGAGTTAATATCCAAAATATATAAAGAACTTATGCAACTCAACACCAAAAAAAACAATCTGATTTAAAAACGGGCAGATCTGAGTAGATATTTTTCCAAATATTTTCCAAAGACCTACATACAGGTAGCCAATCAGCACATGAAAATATGCTCAAGGGCAGCCCCAGTGGCTCAGCGGTTTAGCGCCGCCTTCCGCCCAGGGCATGATCCTGGGGACCTAGGATCGAGTCCCACTCGGGCTCCCTGCATGGAACCTGCTTCTCCCTCTGCCTATATGTGTGTGTTTCTCATGAATAAATAAGTAAAATCTTAAAAAAAAAAAAGGAAAATATGCTCAACATCACTAATCATCATGGAAATGCAGATCAAAACCACAGTGAGCTATCACTTAACAGTTGTCAGAATGCTTAGAAGCAAAAAGACAAGAAGTAACATGCGTTGGTGAGGATTTGGAGAAAAAGAAAGGAACCCCCTCCACCGTAAGAATGTAAATTGGTACATTCACTGTTGGAAATCACTATAGAAGTTTGTCAAGAGGTTAAAAAATATGAATACCAGTATGAATATGAATACCAATATGAATACCACCATTCTATATTTACCCAAAGAGAATGAAAAATAATTTGAAAAGATATAAACACCACTGTTTTTTACAGCATTATTTATAATAGTCAAAATATGGAAGCAACCTAAGTATCTACTGATAAATGGATAAAGGAAAGGTAAACAAATATTAAACATATAATGGAATATTGTATATTATATATCATGGAATATTACTCAGCCATGAGAAAAAAAATGAGATCTTGCCGTTTGCAACAACATGGATGGACCTATAGGGTATTATGTTAAGTGAAGTAAATCAAAGACAAATGCCATATGATTTCACTTAAATGTGAAAGGTTAAAAAAAAAACAAAACACCAGTCAACAAACAAAAAGAAGCAGACCCATAAAAACTGAGAACTGGTGGTTGCCAGAGGGAAAAGGATGGAGGGATGAGGAAAATGGGTGAAAGAGAATAAGAGGTACAAGCTTCCAGTTATGGAATGACCAAGTCACAGGATTAAAGTTACAGCAGAATATATATTCTTCTCAAATACACATGGAACAGTCGCCAGGACAGATCATATGATAGTACACAAACAAGTTCCTGCCAGTTTAAGACCAAAATCACACCAACTATCTTTTTATGCAAACACACTTGCATAACCAATGAGTCTAAGAAGAAATTAAAAAGGAAATAAAGAAACACCTCAAAACAAATGAAAATAGAAACACAACATATCAAAACCTATGGGATGATGCAAAAGCTGTTTTAACAGAGAAGTGTACAGCAATGAATGCATATAAGAAATTAGAAAGATTTTGGAGAGTCGGGTCACCAAGATTGGTGAAAAGTGCATCTCTGACTCCTCTCCCCCTCACAAGAAGAACTAACAACTACACAAGACATCACTGAGACAGCCGCAGAATATGAGAGTCAAGCTGAAGCACTGTTAGGGACCAAGAAAGACCACATTCGAAGGGTAGGAGGTTACCTACCTGCTGACTGTATTGCCCCTCCCCCAGGCCAGCGCAGCAGCATGCCAAGAGATGTCCCCTAAGCCTACAGTCCCTCCAGTGGGAAAAAGAAAGCTCAGGGTGGACTTACAGCTCCCCCAGAGTTATGGGTCACTTCTTGGGAGCCCCAACTCCAGTATCACGCCACAAAAATTGCAGGGATATCTGCAGAACTTGACCACTGGCAATCTGATTGTGATGGAGAAAGAGGGAGAAGCTTGCAACAACCAGCACTTAGATCTTGGCAGATCGAGTTCCTACCTGTGGTACTCAAGTAGTCCCAACCAGGAGTTATGCTCATTTATAGAATCAAGATGGTGATGCTGTCAGTTCAAAGAACTCAGTAGAGGGCAAGTCGGCCTGATTTGGGTCCTCAAAGAGTTTTCCCAGGCCTAGAGATTGGTCTGTCTCTGACCATTCAGGGAAGCTGAGTCAAATACTTGTCCATTGCTAAGTATAGCTCCCAGGTCCGCCTGACCAAAAAGGTTGGCAAGTACACCTGGGAGCTGCAGAGCCCAGTAAGGTTGAAGCCCAGAATGTGTCAGGAAGAAATTATAGTCTGCAGAGGAAAGCCAGTAATTCTATACGGCCAGGGATCTTGGGGTCTGGGTCAGCTTTAGTCAAAACCACAAACCAAGAGCCTTAGAACCTTGAAGGTATTTATCCCACTTTTCTCAGAAAGGGAAACTAATCCATAACCCTGCCCATTGCTGAATACAGCCTTCAGCTTTCCTGATCAGAGAACCTAATCAGAGCACATGGGAAGCTGTGTGGCCCATGCAGCAGACCTGCTTACAGTGACACTTGAAGAGAAAGCACAGCCCATGGCTTTCCCTGTCTGCAAAACAAAACCAGTGCCCTTGTACGGCCATGGAATTCAGTACACAGTCTTGCCTTATTTGGGTCTCCAACCAATAAGCCATGCAGACCCTGCTGCCCCGCCAGGATAAGGACGTTAATTCATAGCCCCACCTGCTGTTGAATATGATAACCAGTCCTAGTAAGTATGACCAGTGAACCCAGACAACTGTAGGGTTCATTCTACAGCCTTGCTTGGGCAGGAAACAAAGCCAGCAGTCCTACCCAACAGTTCTCAGCTGGTGGCATCCCCTTAGAGCTCAGGCAGTGGCCTTGCCCAAAGATAGACCCTGATAGCAGGCCCCACCTGCCCAAAGATGTTATAGGCAGACATATCTACACTCAAACTCAGCTGAACAGTGAAGTCTTTCCAGAGTGAACATGTACAGTCTTAAAGAGACTGCTTATTCAAATGCACAAATACCAAGGTAAGGAATCAAGGAGCCCAAAACTAAATTAATTAAAAATAAATAAGTATCAAGTAAACATAAAACCACGAAAAGAAACTAATTAAGATCTGACCCTAAAGAAATAGACAACTATGAACTACCAGAAAAAGAATTTTGAATAATTCTCCAGAACTTGGGAATCCCTGGGTGGCTCAGCGGTTTAGCGCCTGCCTTTGGCCCAGGGCACGATCCTGGAGTCCCGGGAACAAGTCCCACGTCGGGCTCCTGGCATGGAGTCTGCTACTCTGCCTCTCTCTCTCTCTCTCTCTTTCTCTGCCTGTCATAAATAAATAAATAAATCTTAAAAAAAAAAAAAAGAATAAGAACATTCTCTTTCATAAAAAAAAAAAAAAATCTCCAGAACTTTAGTGAACTACCAGAACTTTTAATAGGAAAACAATGTGTGAACAAAATTGGAAATTCAAAAAGAGATACCATCAAACACACACACACACCACTAGCAAACCAGAAAATGAAAAAGACAATGAATGAATTGAAGAATTAAATCAAGCACTTCAAAAGCAGATTCCACCATTCAGAAGAAAGAAACCATCACCTAGAAGACAGGACATTTTATAGTATGTAGTCCAGGGGCACCTGTCTGGCTCAGTTGGTAGAACATGTGTTTCATGACTTCTGGGTTGTAAATTCAAGTCCCATATTGGGTGTAGAGATTACCTAAAAACAAAAGCTTTTTGGCACAATCAGTTAAGTGTCTGACTATTGGTTTTGGCTCAGGTCATGATCCCAGGGTCTGAAATAGAGCCCCACATCAGGCTCCATGCTCAGCATGGAGTCTACTTAAGACTCTTTCTCTCTCTTTCTCTCCCTCCCTCTGCGTCTCCTGCCTGCATGCACACGCACGTACATGTGCTCACTCTCTCTCAGATAAATAAATCTTTAAAAATAATTAAAATAAAAATCTTTTGGGGATCCCTGAGTGGCTCAGTGGTTTGGCACCTGCCTTCGGCCCAGGGCGCAATCCTGGAGTCCCGGGGTTGAGTCCCACGTCAGGCTCCTGTGTGGAGCCTCCTTTTCCCTCTGCCTGTGTCTCTGCCTCTCTATCATAAATAAATAAAATCTTTTTTAAAAAATCTTTTAAGAAAAAATTAAAAAGCATGTAGTCCAAAGAAAAAAAGTAAAAAAAAAAAAAAACAAAACAAAAACAGTAAAGGGTAAAGAAAAAAGCCTAGGGACTGAAGAGACAATAAAAAAAAAAAAAATCTGGGATCCCTGGGTGGCGCAGCGGTTTGGCGCCTGCCTTTGGCCCAGGGCACGATCCTGGAGACCCCGGATCGAATCCCACATCAGGCTCCCGGTGCATGGAGCCTGCTTCTCCCTCTGCCTGTGTCTCTGCCTCTCTCTCTCTCTCTCTCTGTGACTATCATAAATAAATGAAAATTAAAAAAAAAATTAAAAAAAAATCTGTGATTTTAAGAATTTCAAAAAGAAGAAAAAAAGAGACAGAAAGTAAGTGTACTTTCTGAAAAAATTATAAATAATGACTGAAAACTTCCCAAACCTGGTGAGAGAAAGGACATCTAGATCCCTGAGATCCAAATAACCCTAAAGATGTTGAGCTCAAATAGGGCTACACCAACACTTGTAATTAAATTGTCAGAAGACAAAACAAGGAAAGAATTTTGAAAGCCATCAAGAGAAAAAAAAAAGAAGTTACATGCCAGGGAATACCCATAAGACCATGAATGAATTTCTAAAAACAAAACAAAACAAAAACAAACAAAAAAAACAACCAAAAACAAAACAAACACAAAAACCTTAAGGCCAGGAGAGAATGGGATAATTAATTCAAAATATTTAAAGAAAAAAAAAGAATTCTATCCCCAGAAGAGCTGTCCTTCAGAAATGAAAAGATAAGGACTTTCCCAAGGCCATTATATCCACAACATACCAAAATTTAATCCAGAAGAAATAGAAAAGCTAAACAGACAAAGCATTAGTAAGGAGAGTCAATCATTAATCAAAAGTCTTCCAAAGAAGTACTAGGACCAGATGGATTCACTGGTGAATTTTACCAATCATTTCAAGAGAAATAATGCCAATACCCCAACTCTTCCACGAACCAAAAAATAAAATAAAATTTTAAAAAAGGGAATATTTAAAAAAAATTTTTTTTTATTTTAAGATCAGCATCACTCTGATACCAAAGTCATGAAATCACCCTACCAGAAAAGTAAACTACAGGTCAATATCCCTGATGAATACAGTTATGAAAATTCTCAAGAAAATGATGGCAAACTGAATTCAGCAGTTAATTAAAAGTTTCATTCACCATGATCAAGCTGGATTTTCTCTGGAATATAAGGATGTTCAACATATATAAAAATCAATGTTATAGATCATATTAATAGAATGAAAGGAAATCATATGATCATTTAAATAGATACTGAAAATACATATGACAAAATTCTACATACTTTCATGCTAAAAATTTCTTAAATTAGATAACAGAAGGAATGTACCTCAACATAATAAAGGCCATGTATGACAAGCCTACAGCTAACATCATATTCAATAATGAAGGGTTGAAAGTTATGCTTCTAAGATCAAGAACACAATAAAAGGGGGGTGCCTGGGTGGCTCACTCAGTTAAGTGTCTGCCTTTGGCTCAGATAATGATCCCAGGGTCCTAGGATCGAGCTCCCACATTGGGCTCCCTGCTCAGCGGAGAGTCGGCTTCTCCCTCTCCCTCTGCCTCTCCCACTGCTTGTGTGCTCTCTGTCAAATAAATAAATAAAATCTAAACACACACACACACACACACACACACACACACACACAGAAAAGGTGTCCACTCTCGCCACTCCTAATCAACCTAGTACTGGAAGTCCTAACCAGAGCAATCGGGTTAAGAAAAAGAAAGACATCAGAACTGGAAAGGAAGAGGTAAAAGCATCTATTTGCAGATAAAATTTTATATAAAGAAAATCCTAAGGACTCTACCAAAAATTATTATATCTAACGAATGAATTTAATAAAGCTGAAGGATACAAAATAAAAACATGAAAATCAGTAGCATTTCTATGCAGTAACAACAAATTATTCTGGAGAGCCTGGGTGGCTCAGCTGTTGAGTGTCTGCCTTTGGCTCAGGGTGTGATCCTGGAGACCCAGGATCAAGTCCCATATCAGGCTCCCGACATGGTGGAGCCTGCTTCTCCCTCTGTCTATGCCTCTGCCTCTCTCTCTCTCTCTCTCTCTCTCTCTCTCTCTAAGTTTTAAAAAATTATTCTGAAAAGAAAATGATCCCATTTACAATAGCATCAAAATATAAAATACCTAGGGATAAATTTAACCACAGAGCTAAAATATCTCTACTCTGAAAACACTGTAAGAGAGCAATAAATCAAAGAACATCGAGTGAAATGTATGTGGCAAAGTAGGAAGATCCTGAGTGCACTTTCTCCCACAGACACACCAGGGCTGCAACTACATACCAAGAAACAGTCTCTGAGATCAACCTGAAGAATAGCAGAACAGCTTTTCCACAGCTAAAAATACAAAGGAAAAGCCATACTGAGAAAGGGTAGGATGGGAAGAGACATGTTCTTATTGGGAACCAAAAGCCCACAGGGCAACCCATAAGCAGGAGGACTCTCATAGGCCTAGAGGTCCTCCCTGAGGGGTGAGGTATCCAAGCCCATACAAGGCATCACCCACTGGGAGGATCCACACTGGGCACATAAAACCCCATAACATCTAGCTTTGAAAATCAGCAGAGCCTAGCTCTGGGAGAGCTGAAAAGCTGTAGGATGTAGGAAACTGAGACTACACTCTTAAAGGGACAGCACATGGGCAGCTCTGGTGGCTCAGCGGTTTAGCACCGCCTTTGGCCCAGGGCATGATCCTGGAGACCCAGGATCGAGTCCCGCATCAGGCTCCCTACATGTAGCCTGCTTCTTCCTCTGCCTCTCTCTGTGTCTCTCATGAATAAATAAATAAACTTTTTTTATAAAAGGGACAGCACACTATCACTCAGTACAGACACAGCAGTTCGAAAAGCACCTGGGCCATACACGTGGGCGATATACTGACTAATTTGGGGGCATGTGCTGGAGAGGTAGAGATCTATATGAACTTTCTCTGAAGTGGAAGTGCTGCCAGTGTCATCTTTCTTGTGCTCCTTTAGCCAAGCTGGCTTGATGCTGGTGGATGCCAGTTCTGACATTTTCCATCTACCTTTCTAGCATCTTTGCTCTGCGCCAGTGTTCCTCTGTGTATCTGCCCCACCCAACACATTTACCCTAGCAGATACCCCTCCAAAGAAGCTCACAGCCTAGCATACATGGCTGGAGGCCTCAGCTAGACTGGCGACCCTCCAATGGGACTCCTTCCCTGGGGAGGGGATGAACCAGGTTGCCACCTATATGTCTGCAATAGTCACAAGTGGGACTCCCAGACAGCCTCACCCAGTGCTAACTCCATTCCCCAGTACACTCATAGTAGGCACAGCCTAGTCACAAAAGGAGGGTGCATGTAGCACACACAGAGTGCCTGATTCAAGTGACTGGAGGTGATTTTTAGACTCCAGAGGATGCCTTCTATATAAGACCACTACTGTCAAGACCGGATGATATATCTACCTACATAATACCTAGCATAGAAAGTAACACAACATCATGCAAAATGAAGAGACGGTGGAATATCTTGCAAAGGAAAGAATAAGACTAAACCTTAGCAGAACTACTCAAGATGGTGATAAGCAATATACCTGATAAAAATTTGAAGATAATGATCATAAAAATACCCACCAAACTTGGGAGAAGAGTGGATGAACTGAGTTCAACAAAAAGATAGAAATTATTTTAAAAATTAAACGATAGAGGCACCTGGCTGGCTCGGTCCACAGAGCACACGACTCTGGATCTCAGAGAGTTCAAAGTTCAAGCGCAAGTTGGGTGCAGAGATTACTTAAACAACGTTTTAAAATCTTAAAAAATAAATAAAACTTTAAAATTAAGCAATATAAAAATGATAAGAGCCAATCAACTATACTTATTGTGGTGAGAATTGCATAATGTAAGGAACTGTCAAATCACTAAGTTGTGCACCTAAAACTAAGTTAACACTGAATAACAATTATACTCCAAAAAAAAATTTTTTTTTAAGTAGGCTTCTCACCCAGTGTGGAGACCAATGTGGGGCTTGAGCCCATAACCCTGAGATCAAGACCTGAGCTAAGATCAAGAGTCAGACACTCAACTGATTGAGCCACTGAGGCACCCCTTCCAAAAAAAAAAAAAAATCTTTAAACGAAAGCTGAAGAATACAGTAACTGAAATGAAAAATACAGCAAAGAATATCAACAGCATATTAGAGGATACAGAAGGACAGATCAGGGACATGGGAGATAGTAGTGGAAATCCTCTAAAATGAACACAAAGAGAAAAGAAAAATGTTTTTTTTCCTTAAGATTTTATTTATTTATTCATGAGAGACAGAGGGAGAGAGAGGCAGAGACATAGGCAGAGGGAGAAGCAGGCTCCATTCAGGGAGCCCAACGTGGGACTCGATCCCAGGTCTCCAGGATTAGGCCCTGGGCCAAAGGCAGGCACTAAACCGCTGAGCCACCCGGGCTGCCCAGAAAAGAAAAATGTTTTAAGGGAAAATAGGTTAAACGACTGCTGGGGCAATATTAAACATACTAACTTCCACATTTTGGTGGTTCCAGGAGAAGAGAGAAAAAAGGGGGCAGAAAATTTATTTAAAGAAATAATGGCTGACAAAAAAACAAAACAAACAAACAAACAAAAAAAAGAAATAATGGCTGAAAAATTTTCTAGCCTGGGGAAGGAAACAGACATCTAGGTACAGGAATTACAGAGAGCCCTAAGATAAATCCAAAGAGGTCCACATCAATACACAAAATACTTGGAGTAGCAAAAATATAAAATTAAGAATAATAAAACCAGTGAGAAGAAAGCTACTAGCTACATACAATGGAACACCCAAAAACTATCAGCTGATTTTTCAGCAGAAATTTTGCAGGCCAGAAGAGAAGGACATGATATAAAACTAGTGTTGAAAGAAAAAAACCTACAACCAATAATATTATACCTGGCAAGGTTATCATTCAGAATTGTTAAAGAGATAAATTTTCCTAGACAAACAAAAGTTAAAGTAACCCATCACCTCTAAAACAGCCTCACAAAAAAAATGTTAAGAAAAAACTAGTAAACTCAAGTGTATGCACAATAAAAATATAGTGCTTTTAGGGGCGTCTGGCTGGCTCAGTCTGAAGAGCATGTGACTCTTGATCTCAGGGTCATGAGTTCAAGGCTCCACATTGGGTGTAGAGATTACCTAAATAAATTCAAAAATATACATACAGATAGTACTTTTAAAACGTGTTCAACTGTAAGAGACCATCAATGTAAAATAGACTGCCATATACCTAGTGTTTGTTTTTTTACAACAATGGCAACCACAAATCAAAAAATCTATTGTTGGGTACACAAAAAATAAAGGCAAAAGAATCCAAGTGAAACACTAAAGACATCAAAGGCTCCTGGCTGGCTCAGTTGGTAGAGCATGCAACTCTCAATCTTGGGGTTGTGAGTTCAAGCCCCACACTGAACACAGAGCTTACTTCAAAGAGAAGAAGCAAGACATCAAATCCACAAGGGAAGAAAACAAGAAAGGAACAGAGAAGAACCACAAAACTACCAGAAATCAGGGGCATGTGGGTGGTTCTGTCTGTTAAGCATCTGCTTTTAGCTCAGGTCATGATCCCAAGGTCCTGAAATGGAGTCCGGCATTGGGCCCCCTGCTCAGTAGGAAGTCTGCTTTTCCCACTCCCTCTTCCCCTCCCCCAGCTCATGTTCTCATGCTCTTGCTCTCTCAAATAAAATCTTAAAAAAAAAAAAGTACCAGAGAACAATGAACAAAATCACAATAGGTATGTATATACCTATCAATAATTACTTTAAGTGTGAATGGACAAAATGTTCCAATCAGAGGTAATACAGTGACTAAAGGGATAAAAAACAAGACCCATCCAGATGCTGTCTACAAGATACACTCTTCAGACTTAAATACTCATACAGGCTGAAAGAGAAAGGATAGAAAAAAATAATTCCATACAAATGGAAATGAAGAAGATATTTGGGTAGCAGAACTTTTATCAGACAAAATAGACTTACAAAGGTTGTAACAAGAGACAAAGAAGGGCATTACATAGCTTACGCTCGCTTCGGCTTCCACTGTTCTGCCATGGTCTTCTCTGGACAGAGAGCCCTAGGAACCCCCGCTTGCACACACTTCAGCTGCTCAGCCAAGGCATCCTCTGCATGGAGAGCCTTAGGACCATCCCAGGCAGCACCCACTTCAGCTCCGCCCTCCCAGTAGGGCAGCCCAGCAGGAAGTGCCCTGTGACCCACAGCTCCAGCCAGCCAAAGTAACCAGACACAGTTCACACAGGGGGATGACCATACACAAGACCATTCCTTTAAGTCTAGAAGAAGTAACAGTTCCCCCTAATTCACAGAAACACAGAAAGTCAAGCAAAATGGGGAGTTAGGGGAATATGCCCCAAATTAAAGAACAAGAAAAAAAAAAAAAAAACTCAGCAAAAGAACTAAATGAAACAGAAATAAAATAAAAATTTTTTTAAAAAGGAAACAAACAATATGTCTAATAAAGAGTTTAAAGTAATGATCATTTAGATATTCATCAGATTGGAGAGAAGAGTTGAAGAATTCAGGGAGAATTTCAACAAAGAGAAAATATAAGGACAGACCAATCAGAGTTGAAGAATACAATAACTGAAATGAAAAATACACCAAAGGAAATCAGTGGATTAGCAGATGCAAAATAGATCAGAAATCTGGAAAACAGGGTTATGGACAGCAAAAAGAAAAATAAGTTTTAAAAAATTAGAATAGGCTAACAAATCAGCTGGATACCAAGAAGCAAACAAACATTCAAATTATAGAAGTCCCAGAAGGACAAGAGAGAGTGAAAGGAGCAGAAAACTTATTTGAAGAAATCATTACTGAAAATTTCCCTAACCCTCGGAAGGAAATAAACATCCAATTTCAGGAAGCACAAAGAATTCCAAACAATATTAATCTAAGGAGGTCCACACCACAGCACAGTAATTAAAATGTCAAAAGTTTATGTTAAGTGAAGTAAGTCAGAGAAAGATAAATACTGTAGGATTTCACTTATGTGAAATCTAAAACACAAAACAAATGAGTGAACAAACAAAAAGCAGAAGCCGACCCATAAATACAGAGAACAAATTGATGATTGCTAGAGAGGAGGCGGGGGGGGGGGGGTGAGCAAAATGGGTGAAGAAGAGTGGGAGATACAGGCTTCCCATTATGAAACGATAAAGTCAGAGGGATAAAAGGTACAGTGTAGGAAATAAAGTCAGCAGTATGGTAGTAGCATTGTATGACAGACAGTAGTTACACTTGTGTAAGCACAGATAACATATACAGGTGTTGAATCACTATGCTATATGCTTGAAATTAATGTGATATTATGTCAACCAAACTTCCATTAAAAATGGGAATTATGGGATGCTTGGGTGGCTCAGCAGGTGAGCGTCTGCCTTCTGCCTTTGGCTCAGGGCATCCTGGAGTTCCGGGATTGAGTCCCACGTCAGGCTCCTGCAGGGAGCCTGTCTGCTTCTCCCTCTGCCTCTCTCTGTCTCTCATGAATAAATAAATAAATCTTTAAGAAAAAAAGAAGAAGAAGAAATTACAGGGTGCCGGGGTGGCTCAGCCAGTTAGGCATCTGCCTTCAGCTCAGTCATGGTCCCAAAGTCCTGAGATGGAGCTTTGCGCTGGGTTCCCTGCTCAGCAAGGAGCCTGCTTCTCCCTCTCCCCTCTGCTCATGCTCTCTCACTCTCTCTCTTTCAAATAAATAACAAATTAAAAATATTAAATTTTTTTAAAGGGGGAATTATATAATGATAAAAGGATCAGTCCAACAAGAGAATATAATGATGTTAAATATCTATGTACCTGACATAGGAGCACTTAAATATATAAAGCAAATATTAATAGACATAAAGGGAGAAAATGGCAGTAATGTGAGAATAGTAGGCAAATTTAACATCCCGCTTACAGGAATGGATAGATCATAGAGACAGAAAACCAATAAGGAAACAGTGGCTTTGAATAACACATGAACCCAGATGGACTTCACAAATACACACAGAACATTTCATGTAAAAGAAGCACAATATACATTCCTTTCAAGTACACATGGAACAATGTCCAGAATAAATCACCTTAGGTCATAAAACAAGTCTCAATACATTTAAGATTGAGATCCTATCAAACATCTTCTCAACCAAAGAGTGTAAAAACTGGAAACGAGTTACAAAAGAAAACAAAACTGGGGATCCCTGGGTGGCGCAGCGGTTTGGCGCCTGCCTTTGGCCCAGGGTGCGATCCTGGAGACCCGGGATCGAATCCCACCTCGGGCTCCCGGTGCATGGAGCCTGCTTCTCCCTCTGCCTATGTCTCTGCCTCTCTCTCTCTTGCTCTCTCTGTGTGACTATCATAAATAAATAAAAATTAAAAAAAAAAAGGAAACAAAACTGTAAAACACAACACGCGGAGGTTAAATAGTGTGTCATCGAACAATATATCAGTGTTAACCTAAGAAATCAAGGAGAAAATTTAAAAAATACTTTGATATGAATGAAAATGGAGACAATATTCCAAAATCTTTGGGACACAACAAAAACAGTTCCAAGATGAACGCATAGAGTCCAAGAGCAGGCTGCACCAAAATGTGCCACTTTAGCATACTGATTATTTTAAATAAAAGCTACTTAAGAAATAACCCATAGGAAGACACTCCTCTGTCCACCCCAAGGTAGGAAACTAATCTTCAGTGTGAAAAATATCCTTCCTACATACTAAGAAGTATAAAGACATCCTTATTACCAGAAACTGGGACTTTAAAGCTGAGAAAACTAGGGGTACCTGGCTGGCTCAAGTTGGTAGAACATGCAACTCTCAGTCTCAGTGTTGGGAGTTTGAGCCCAACATTAGGTAATAGAGACTACTTAAAAAAAATAAAATCTTAAAAAAAAAAAAAAAAAGAAAAGTTGAGGAAAAAACTTCTTTTCAAGTACACACATTTAAATAAGTGTCCTAAATATTTTTGCAGCATCCCACAAAGTTTGGTAGGTTACGCTTTCATTTTCTTTTTGTTCAAAATATCCTCTGAGTTCCCTTAAAATTTCTTCTTTGATCCATGGGCCTTTTTTTTTTTTTTAATTAATGAGAGACACACAGAGAGGGCCAGAGACACAGGCAGAGGGAGAAGCAGGCTCCATGCAGGGAGCCAGATGTGGGACTCGATCCCAGGTCTCCAGGATTACACACACACACACACACACACACACACACCCCGGGACAGAAGGCGGCACCAAACCACTGAGCCTCCATGGGCCATTTAAAAGTATTTTATGTAGTTTGCAAATATTTAATAACTGAGAATTTTCCTGTTCCTGGACAAAATTAGATTAGTGGCTGACAGGGACTGAAGCAAGGGCATTCACTACAAAAGGAGCACGAGGAAACTTCCTGTAGTGATACAAATGCTCTTTGTGATGTTGGTTATGCAATTGTATACAGTTTTCAGAATTCACTAAATGGAACACTTAAAAGAAAAATAAATAGAATTTTCCTGTTCTTGAGTTCCCTTTTAATCCCATTGTGATCAGAAAATATACTTTTTAAGACTTAAATCCTTTTAAATTTGTTGGCACCTGTTTTTATGGCCCAATATAGTCTACCTTGGTAGACATTCCATATGCTCTCAAGAAGAATGTGTATTGAGTGTTCTATAAATGTCAACTAGCCTTGTTATTTATAGTATTGTTCAGGTCTTCTGTATTCTTAATGATTTTCTATGTGTTCTATCAATTACTAAGGAAAAAGAAAAAAAAAAACAACAACCCAGGAATGTATGGGAAGGCAGAGGGTGTGATTCGCTTTTCCTTACTCCCTCAGGTCACCATATTGGAACAGAGACTGAACCACTTGATTCCCCACAACAAATTGGCCTGTATCACAAACACCTAGCTATAGCCATACACATTTTTCTTCCCACTTTCTCTTCATCTTGTCCTTGACAGTTCTGCATACCCAAAGTTTTGTTTACTCACCATGGCTACATCACTTCTAGCTAGCAAGGGAATACAACACCCATTCCCCCGCCATACAGGCTGGAGACAGACAAAATGGTGAGGAATCTTGCTCGACTCCAAGTAGGTTTCTACTATAAGCATTTTTTTTTTTTATAATTCAGGAAAAATTAAGTAAGCAATTATCTACTGTGTGCCAAGCCTAATTTTGAGTTTATGGTCTCACATTAAGTGATTAAGAGGGGATTAGCTATATACTCAGAGAGGATCAGATTGGAGGGAAGAAAGGAAGGAGGAAAGATCTACTAAGAGATAACAAGCCCAACATTTAGAAAAGGGAAACCCATATTCCCTCAAGAAGAACACAACATGGCAAGGAGGAGGGGCAATTGTCCCTCTTTTAGCTCAAGGCACGTCCCTGAAAGATGGGAATTCTAAGGCTTCTCCATAGAATGATCTTATTTTCACTTTCATCACAGTAAACCAGAAATTTTTTTTAATTTTTAATTTTTTTTATCAGAGTTCAATTTGCCAACATATCGCATAACACCCAGTGCTCATCCTGCCAAGTGCCCCCCTCAGTGCCCATCACTCAGTTACCCCAAAACAAGGATGTTTCTGTTTTTAAAGATTTTTATTTATTTATTCATGAGAGACAGAGAGAGAGGCAGAGACATAGGCAGAGGGAGAAGCAGGCTCCATGCAGGGAGCCCGATGCGGGACTTGATCCTCAGACCCAGGTTCACACCCTGAGCTGAAGACAGACACTCAACCACTGACCTACCCAGGCATCCCTAAACCACAAATTCTACCCATTTCTGATTTAGCTCTAGATTACTCAATAGAACAGATACACAAAGAGCAATCACTGTTAAATTACCCTCAAAACCTAAGTCCCATGTAGAACAGTTCATGTGAAGCAGTCATGTGTCATCCCAAGAATTCGTAAGACCTTAGTCACTGCAGTTCAAGTGAAAAAACACAGGTTCTAGACAGAGCACGGGCTGCATCCCAGAAACATCTCTAGAATAAGAGGTCAGGACATCAGTATTTAGCTGTCCCAGAATTAGTGCAGAGTAATAATACTCTACTTCTCTCTCCTTTCTGTTCTGCTTTTCTTCTTCTAGAGAAGCAGGAAAGTCCCTAGCATGACCAAGGGCATGGAGATTCCCTTTGCATCCACATAAGCCCTTTCTGCTGATTGGAAAAGATTAGAGTGGCGGGACTGGTGAGTTCACAACATATGGTTGGCTATAGAGCACAATTAGCAGCTGAGAGCCAGCCTCTCACTTCCTGTCTGCTCATTAGAAGGCCATCAAGATAGTTCCTCCTCTCCCTGAAAATCCTCCCCTGGCAGTCACACCAGCTGATTCCCCTTTTGGCCAATTATATAGCTGTTTCCAAATGGCTAACAGTACAAGAAGGCTTGTATCATTCGATTCTTTGTCTCCATCTGTAAAATGTTTTATGAGAACAATGGAAAGAATGTCCCCAGAATTCAAACAAGAAATGCACGTGTCTATCTACACAGGATTTATGTAATATTGCATGTTCTGGTCCAGAAAGAAATGCTTATCATAACTGGATTTTGACAAGCCAGCTTCCAGTTTATTTGCCTCCTAGGAGCGAGATAGTGTAGAACAGCTTTGAACACCAGGCTTCTATGTCAGATGTATAAGCAGCAAGAATATCTATAAAATGTTGACTTAAGGGATCCCTGGGTGGCGCAGCGGTTTGGCGCCTGCCTTTGGCCCAGGGTGTGATCCTGGAGACCCGGGATCGAATCCCACATCGGGCTCCCGGTGCATGGAGCCTGCTTCTCCCTCTGCCTGTGTCTCTGCCTCTCTCTCTGTACCTGTCATAAATAAATAAAATATTTAAAAAAAAAAAAAACTGGCAGGGACGCCTGGGTAGCTCAGTGGTTGAGCATCTGCCTTCAGCTCAGGGCATAATCCTGGAGACCCGGGATCAAGTCCCACGTCGGGCTCCCTGCATGGAGCCTGGTTCTCCCTCTGCCTGTGTCTCTGCCTTTCTGTGTCGCTCATGAATAAAAATAAAAAAATAAACTGGCATGGCCTCTGTTATATGAAAGATGGAAAATTCTATTATGGGAGTCAGGAAGTTTAGAAGGTGGAGAGAGAGTTTACGGACAGTTACTTATAAAGTACTACATTTCTTGGGCACCTGGGTGGCTCAGTCAGTTAAGCATCTGACTCTTGATTTCAGCTCAGGTCATGATCTCTGGGTTGTGAGATGGAGCCCCCAGGTGAGCTCCATGTGCAGGGAATCTGCTTGGGATTGTCTCCCTCTGCCCCTCCTCCACACACACCCCCCCCCCAGCCCCCAGCTCTGACCCTCGCCCAGGCATGCACTCACTCTCTTTAAAAAAAATAATAAAGTACTACATTTCTTAAAAATCTTGGTGACCATCCATCCCTTGGTACCACTGATTTTGTTACATTTATACAAATGGGTTGACACACATGATAATCAGCATTGTAATATTAGGATACGGAAAGTAAACAGACCTGGAGTTAGCCCCACTTGTTTACCTAAAAGCGTTCCTTCTGATAAGAAAATATTAACAGTGCTTATCTCTAGGGAATAAAAGCACTAGAAGTGTAGGGAAATGTGGATTGGAGGGAGGGAAATTTTCACTTTTCATTTTACAAACTTCTGAACTGCTTAAATTAGTGTTGGCCAGAATTACTTTACTAAAATAAAAATGAGGTGCAACTATGAGTTTGAAATGGGAAAAAACTAAGGTATATGAAGGCAATAAGTTATATTAATATGAAAAGGAACAGCTCTATTAATGTATGTATACATATTTTACATACATATTTACATATACATCTAAAAGCAGAAAAAAGACCTATAAAAACAGACCATAAATTGGTAGAACTTACCTCTGAGGATAAGAGCAGGATGAAGAAGATGTTATTCTCTATTCTTCCTTATTTGGTTTTTTAGAAGTGCATTTACTTATGTGTAACTCGTATAATGTTTAAAACAACACAATGGGGACAATTTTTATAAAACATCCCCCTCCCCATTTTGGAAGCTCTCTGCTTTCTCCTGGTAACAGCACTCTGAGGGACTGATCTCACCCCCCTTTTTTTTTTTTTTTAATTTTTTTTTTTAATTTTTTATTTATTTATGATAGGCACACAGTGAGAGAGAGAGAGAGAGGCAGAGACATAGGCAGAGGGAGAAGCAGGCTCCATGCACCGGAAGCCCGACGTGGGATTCGATCCCGGGTCTCCAGGATCGCGCCCTGGGCCAAAGGCAGGCGCCAAACCGCTGCGCCACCCAGGGATCCCTCACCCCCTTTTCTGATTTTGATGGGTTTTCCAATCCCAGGCTCCATCCCCTGAGTCAAGTCAAGGGTGGGCACATGACCCTAGACAGGCCAATCAGTTTATCTCTCGCAGAAATTTGAATCGGGAGGGGCACCTGAGTAGCTCAGTAGGTTAAGGGTCTGCCTTCAGCTCAGGTCATGATCTCATGATCTTGGGATCAAGCCCCATTTCAGAGTCCCTGCTCAGCAGGGTGACTCCTTCTTTCTCTGCCCCTCCATCCTGCTCACTCTCTCTCAAATAAAAATCAAATCCTTAAAAATAATAATAATAAAAGTGTGAATGCTATGGTGTGTGAATTATATCTTCATTAAAAAGAAAAGAAATTTGAATCTGGAGCAGAAACACATGGGGGTTGGAAGCATTTGCAAATAAGTCAGCCAAAGACAGCATCTTAAAAGGCTGTCCACAAGCCTCTGGGGCTGTTAAGCAAGTTTCTTTGGCACCTGTCCTTCTTTGCACCGGTTTTTCAATTCTTCCTTTATGTGTCCTTCCAGTAAATTCCTTAAAAAAAAAAAAAAAAAAAAAAAAAAAACTCATGGAGGTCGAGAGTAACAAATTTATTGAAACATTATTGTTGGGGGATCCCTGGGTGGCTCAGCGGTTTGGCGTCTGCCTTCAGCCCAGGGCGTGATCCTGGAGTCCCTCAAGTCCCACATCATGTTCCCTGCACACAGCCTGCTTCTCCCTCTGCCTCTTTCTCTCTGTGTGTCTCTCATGAATAAATAAAATCTTAAAAAAAAAAAAAAACATTGTTTCAGGATTGTTCACATTAAGTCCATATTTCCTATAGGGCATTCAGGTGGAAATATCTAATAGACTGTTGGAAAAATAAAATTGGAACTCAGCAGAGAATAGAATTGGTGGCAAAGACTCAAGAGGTATGAGTACGGCCAAAGTATGTGATCTAAGACAACAGAGTCAATGATGGGACTGCAGGAAACACCACTTTTTGAGGAAGGGGGAAGGCATATCAGACGCTGCCACTTGCCCACCATGGTTGATGAGGCTTGCTACATCCGGTCCTTCGGTCCTTCCCAGACCTTGAAGGTAATTCCTCATGTATACCTATCGACTGGGCCTTGTTTGCATAGTTGCAAAGTGACTGCATGTGCTTGATGCCTGGTCATTATAACATCCATACAGTGGAGCTAAGAGGACAAGTAAGAGACTACCCAGGACAAGATGCTAGATCAAAACGTGTGCACCATGAAAAAAGCTTTTGCAACCATTTAAGGTAAAACCAAACCTCTTCTACCATCACGGTAACAGTCAGTACATCTCATGACAAAGAGATGGGGCCCTCAAGAGAAAGAGAACAGATGAGCACTTCATGTTTTCCTGCAGAGGTCCCATCCAGGGCACTTGATAGCTGGTGATGTAGCACACCTGCCAACTAATGCTAGAAAAGGCCCCAGGTGGTACAAAGCATTCATCCTAGCATCTGCCATATAAATCAGGGGTCACATGTGAGAAAGCCCACAAACACATCAAACCCTGTGGTTCTCAGCCTTAACTGTACATTGGAATCACCTGGGACATTTTAAAAAAAAGGTGACTCATCCCGCCCCCCAAGATTCTGATTTAATTGGCCAGAGGTAGGGGTACCTGGGTGGCTCAGTTAAGCATCTGCCTTTTTGGCTCAGGTCATGATTCCAGGATCCTGGGATCAAGCCCCAGTGGGGCTCCCTGGTCAGCGGATGCCTGCTTCTCCTGTTCCCTCTGTCCTTCCCCCACCCTGATGCTCTCTCATGCATGAGCTCTTTCAAATAAATAAGAATCTTAAAAAAAAAAAAAAGCTCCCCAGGTGATTCTAATGTGCAGCCAAGGTTAAGACCTCTGAATAAGCCCATAAATATCTTTTGTTTAATCTGTATCACCCTGGCCTGTACAGTATATTTAAATTTAATTTTTTCTAATAATTAAAAATTAGTCAGTTACATGTACCCCAAACCATCCAGATTTCAGTCTTCTGTTGGAATATCTGTCCACGGCAGGCCTGCATTCCCACAGGACGCTATTCAACTGCGAGGAGTTGTAGCCACACCTTATTATAAGCATTTTCTCAGCACTCCTCCGTCCTCCCCACCTTCCCCATTGTCACCACAGCACAGGGCCAATGACGTTGCTGTTTATCGTCCTGCTTGTGCTGTGGGTGTTCTTGTATCAGTGTTAACAGAAGCCAAACAGTGCTTATCCCTGTGTCTCCAGCAGAAGCAGATGCGGAAAGGCAGTGCAGGAGGACCATGCATTCCAAAGGGCTACCGCCCATTCTGGAACCTTCCTGGCCCCTCCAGCATTTATGTTTCCCCAGTGGGAGCACCACCAAGACACTTCACAGCCTACAGAGCAAAGAGCTAGGTACAGATCCCACCACAAATGAGAGTAATTAGCTCTCTAAAACAAAAGAAAGCTACATTTAAAATAAGAAAAATAGGGATGCCCGGGTGGCTCAGCGGTTGAGCGCTTGCCTTCAGCCCAGGGCGTGATCCTGGAGACTGGGGATCGAGCCCCACATCAGGCTCCCTGTATGGAGCCTGCTTCTCCCTCTGCCTGCGTCTCTGCCTCTCTCTGTGTGTCTCTCATGAATAAATAAATAAAATCCTTAAAAATATATATTTAAAAAATAATAATAAATAAAAATAGGGTTCACCATGGCTCCAGAGAAGGAACAGGAGAAATAAGGAAGTGTAAGTAGTTTGAGGAAATTTGTATCCATTATAAGGGATACAAATTATAAGGGAGCTGGAGCCAAACCCATCCTGTGGGGTATAGAAGTGCCTACCTAACACCTGAATAGGAAAGGAAAGATTGTAACTTCAGAGGTGGATTGCAGATTTGCTCCAAAGGCAGGTGGGGTCCAATACAGCCAAGTTTTTTTTTTTAAGATATTATTTATTTATTCATGAGAGACAGAGAGAGAGAGAGAGAGGCAGAGACACAGGCAGAGGGAGAAGCAGGCAATACAGCCAAGTTTTGATTCTATTTGAGAATCCACCCCCCAAAATCTGCCCAGCATTGGTACTTTCCTAATTTGGCCTCTGGATCTGTACACACTCTCTTCTCAGCCTGCTATAGTCTGCCCTCCCCTGTCTGGCCAACTCCTCATGAGTCAGGCCTTAAGGACTCATGCCCTCACCAACCCTGGGAGGGGGGACAGATGGGGGGGACACTCCCATGTGCTCTTACAGCATCCTATAATTACCCTATTAGAGCATTATGTGGCATTTGTTGATACTTTTAAATTCTTTCTCCCTTCCCAAAAATCAACTCAAAATGGATTAAAGACTTAAACATTAAGATCTAAAACTGAAACTCATAGAAGAAACATAGGAGAAAAACTTTATGACATTTGCCTGGATAATTCTTGCATATGACACCAAATAGCATAAGCAACAAAAGCAAAAATAAATAAATAGGACTACATCACACTATAAAGCTTCTGCACAGCAAAGGAAACCATCAACAGAGTGAAAAGGCAACCCATAGAATGGGAGAAGATATTGCAAACCATACATCTGCTAAGGGGTTAATACCTCAACTATTGAGAAACTCGTACAACTCAATAGCAAAACAAAACAAAACAAAAACAAAAGCAAAGCAAAAAGGGCACTTGGCTGGCTCAGTTGGGAGAGCATGCAGACTCTTGATCTCTGGGTTGTGAGTTTGAGCCTAGCATTGGATGTAGAGATTACTTAAAAATAAAATATTTAAACAAACAAACAAACAAAACCCAAGTAACTCTATTAAGAAATAGATAGAGGATGTGAATAGACATTTCTTCAAAGAAGATATACAAATGGCTAACAGAGATATGAAAAGATGCCCAACATCACTAATTGGAAAAATGCAAACCAAGACTATTAAATATCACCTCACACCTGTTAGGAGGGCTATTATCAAAAAACTGAAAGGTAAGAGTTGGTGAAAATAAAGAGAAAAGGGAGCCTTTGTACACTGTTGGTGAGAATGTAAACTGATGCAGTCTCTATGAAAAACAGTATAGAGGTTCCTCAAAAAATTAAAAGTAGAATTTCCACATGATCCAGCAATTCCCCTTCTGGATGAATATCAAAAAGAAAAATTGAGGGGTGCCTGGATGGCTCTGTCGGTAGAGCATGCGACTCTTGATCTTGGGGTTGTCAGTTTGAGCCCCACATTGGGTGCAGAGATTACTTTAAAAAAATAAAATCTTTGGGCAGCCCTAGTGACTTAGTGGTTTAGCACCGCCTTCAGCCCAGGGTGTGATCCTGGGGACTCAGGATCGAGTCCCACGTTGGGCTCCCTGCATGGAGCCTGCTTCTCCCTCTTCCTGTGTCTCTGCCTCTCTCTCCTTCTGTGTCTCTCATGAATAAATAAATAAATTGTTTAAGTTTTCTTTTTATTTATTTATTCATGAGAAGGGGGGACAGAGACATATAATTATGTTCAATGTGGGACTCGATCCCGGGACTCCAGGATCATGCCCTGAGCCAAAGGCAGATGCTCATCTGCTGAGCCACCCAGGCGTCTCAAAATCTTTAAAAATAATAATAATAATAAAATAAAATCTTTTAAAATTTTTGAAATCAGCATCTTGAAGAGATTCCTGTACTCCACAGTTGCCAAGATATGAAAACAACCTAACTATCCATCAACAAATAAGTGGACAAAGATAATGTAGTATATAGAAACAATGGGCTACTGTTCAGCCTTCACAAGGATAGAGATCCTGCCATATGTGACAACATGGATGAACCCAGATGGCATTATGCTAAGTGAAACAAATCAATCACAGTGCAAGATTCCACGTGTGTGAAGTATCTAAAATAATCAAACTCATGGAAATAGAAAATACAACAGTGGCTGCCAGGAGCTGGGGGAGGGCTAAAATGGGAGTTGCTGTTCAATGGAGATATGGTTTCTTTTTTTTTTTTTTAAGGTTTTTTTATTTATTTATTCATAGAGACACGGCTAGAGAGAGAGGCAGAGACACAGGCAGAGGGAGAAACAGGCTCCATGCAGGGAGCCCGATGTGGGACTGGATCCCGGGTCTCCAGGATCACACCCTGGGCTAAACTACTGCGCCACCGGGGCTGCCCAAGGGATATGGTTTCAATTATGCAAGATTAATAAGTTTTAGCAACCTGCTGTACAACCTGGCACCTAGAGCTAACAGTACCGTACTACTGTGCACTTAAAGCTTGTCAAGAGGGTAGATCTCATGTCAAATGTTCTCACCATGAAAAACATTATCTACTGCATGAGCTGCATGAGAAATGTGTTTGTTATGAGTCTGGGTCATCACTACATCATCAGCAACCACAGTGCAATAAATAATGACGGATGGATGGGTAGATGGATAGTTGCAGGGATGAATGAGGCAAACACGGAACTGGAAGAGAGTGCATGAGTGACATAGAAGAATTGGAGATTCTCATCAGAAAGTGGGATCTTGGGGTGCCTGGGTGGCTCAGTGAAGCTTCTGCCTTCAGCTCAGGTCATGATCTCGGGGTCCTGGAATCGAGCCCCATGTCAGGCTCCCTGCCCAGCTCCCCCTTCCTCTCCCTCTGCTTGTGCTCTCTCTCTCTCTCTCTCAAATAAAATCTTTTCAAAAAATATTCTTGCACTTGACTCTCACAGGGCAGCATTTTCATCCCCCATTTTGTTTATGAGGAAACTGAAACCCAGGGAGATTAAGGATCTTCTTGCTCAGGGTCAGCAGATGTGGCAGGTGGGGCTGGAGCGGGTTGCCCTGCCCCTGCCCTTACACCCCCACCCCCAGAGCTGCCCTGCTACACTGCACAGCGCTGAGCATTACTGGCAAGTCACAATCCTCACAGATTAGCTCACTAGTAGTTCATGGAGCCTCACGTAAGTAATAGTTGCCATTAGTTCACAAGGCTTTCACTCAGGCAAGCAGAGCATTGCTGGAATGAATGGGGAGCTGAGGAGCCTGTGGGAAAAATGCCAGAAAAAACTCTGATGCAGGGCAGCTTGGGTGGCTCAGTGGTTTAGCGCCGCCTTCAGCCCAGAGTCTGATTCTGGAGACCCAGGATTGAGTCCCACATCGGGCTCCCTGCATGGAGCCTGCTTCTCCCTCTGCCTGTGTCTCTCTGTCTCTCTCTTTCATGAATAAATAAATAAAATCTTAAAAAAAAAAAAAAAAAAACCTCTGATGCAACTCTTCATTATCCAGAGGCAGTCTCCTTTCGCTCTTTCTCCAGCGAGGTCCTGGCCTGAGCCAAAAGGCCAGGCTGTCTCTTAATTGCATTTTACAAGCAGGGAATGGGGAGCAGTAGTCCCCACCTTAGACTGAACCAGCTCCTAGCCGCCCCCCAACCCTTAAAAACAAATCACCACCAGAGCGCCTGGGTGGCTCCTTCGGTTGAGCAACCAACTCTTGGTTTTGGCTCAGGTCATGATGTCAGGGTTGTGGGATGGAGCCAGGTCTGACCCCACAAGGAGGGTAGAATCTGCTTAAGATATTCTCTCTCCCTCTGCCCCTCCTCCTGGTTCATGCACTCCGTCTCCCTCAAATAAATAAATAAATAAACAAACAAACACCCACAAATTTAACAGCTGAAAAGAAAGAAAAAAACTCAGTATAACCCCTTCCAGGAGTCCCAGGGCCTAGGCAGGGGTGCCACCTGCTGGGCAGTGGTGTCCCCTGGAGGGATCTGGGCTAGTGTCCTAAGTAACCCCCCTTGTCTCCTTCAGAGAGGGGCTGGGACCAGAAAACCCCCTTTCCCCTCAACTCCTACCTCAGCATAAAATATTTTAACAATACACATATAAATTAAATTCAGTTCATCAACAAGTTCACCTCTGAAAAACAGAAGTAGTAGGACAGCCACAAAGATGCCAGTGACTTCCATCTGGAAGATCTGACCCTGTACGCACATTCAGGCTCCCTTTGTTGTTTAAAGCTGAGACAGAGCGCGAGGAGGGCCCTAGGTCCCTCAGAAAGCAGCGGAGTGGGGTGACAACGGCCATGGTGGGCGGGAGCTGGCATGGCTGGATGGCCAAGAGTAAAGAAAGGGTACCCCCCTCCTTTTCCCCTAATGATTGTCAAGACCACCCACTCCTGTCCTGCCCGAGGGGTGACAGGGGGCACCTAGGTCAGCAGTAGGGACCAGCCTCTCAGTGATCCTGCAGTCCCCTCCGGCACACTCTGTGCTCTGCCAACCATGTCCCAGGGGTGCTTTCTGCCCTTGGGGGCCTCAGGTGTAGGAACATGCTTCCTTTTTTCTAATATTTTATTTATTTAGGGGCACCTGGATGACTCAGTTAGTTAAGCATCATGATCCCAGGGTCCTGAGATCGAGCCCCTTGTGGGGGCTCCCTGCTCAGTGGGGAGTCTACTTCTCCCTCTCCCGCTGCCCCTCCCCCCACCCAGGTCATGCTCACTGTCTCTCTCTCTCAAATAAATAAATAAATACTTTTTTTTTTAAAGGCACACAATAGGTGGCCAACACAACAGAAATGTATCTCACTGTTCTGGAGGCTGGAAGCCCAAGATCAAGGCCTTGGCACGGGATGTCAGGTGGTTTCCTGAGGCCTCTCTTCCTGGCTTGCAAATGGCCACTCTCGTACCACCTCTTCACCTGCTCTCTCCTCTGTGTTTCTGCACCCATGATAGTTCTTCCTCATCTTATAAAGAAATCAGTTATATTGGATTAGGACCCCACCTTTATGACCTCATTTTATCTTAATTACCTCTCAGAAAGCTCTACCTCCAAATACAGTCACATTCTGAAGTATAAGAGGTTAGGAGGGCAACATACAAATTTTGGAGGAGCACAATTTCATCCGTAACACCTCTCTAATTAATTAATCTTTGACACATGCTCAGTATATATATATCGTATGAGAATTATGTTAATGTATTTGCTTTGCAATACATCTCAGTCCACAAAATCCACATGTTCCTACTGCATCACTCTGCTTCCTTGAGGGCTATTGGTATATTAACACTAATTCAACAAGAATGACACTTTTTAATTTTTTTGTAAATTTATTTTTTATTGGTGTTCAATTTGCCGACATATAGAATAACACCCAGTGCTCATCCCATCAAGTGCCCCCCTCAGTGCCGGTCACCCAGTCGCCCCCACCCCCCGCCCACCTCCTCTTCCCACACCCCTAGTTAATTTCCCAGAATTAGGTGTCTCTCATGTTCTGTCTCCCTCACTGATATTTCCCACTCATTTTTTTCTCCTTTCCCCTTTATTCCCTGTCACTATTTTTTATAGTCCCCAAATGAATGAGACCATATAATGTTTGTCCTTCTCCGATTGACTTACTTCACTCAGCATAATACCCTCCAGTTCCATCCACGTCGAAGCAAATGGTGTGTAATTGTCATTTCTAATAGCTGAGTAATATTCCATTGTATACATAAACCACATCATCTTTATCCACTCATCTTTCGATGGACACCGAGGCTCCTTCCACAGTTTGGCTATTGTGGCCATTGCTGCTAGAAACATCGGGGTGCAGGTGTCCCGGCGTTTCACTGCATCTGTATCTTTGGGGTAAATCCCCTCTCTGTCTCTCTCTCTCTGTGTCTTTCATGAATAAAAAAATAAAATCTTTAAAAAAAAAAAAAGACACAGAGAGAGAGTCAGAGATGCAGGCAGAGGGAGAAGCAGGCTCCCTGCGGGGAGCCCACCATGGGACTGGATCTCAGGACCCCTGGATCACACCCTGAGCCACCCAGGTGCCCCGACTACATTTTCTAACCTGAAAAAGTAGGCCCTTTTTCAGTCAAATCCACCAAACATTTTTGAGGCTTTATTATTTACCAGAAATCACTAGATAATATTTGAGCCCTATCTTTCAGACTGGACTTGGGTCCTCCTTACATCAGTGTGATAAAAATGCAGGGGGCTAAAATGACCACCCTCGGCATAAGAATGGCAACATTTAGTCAATGTCCAAATTACTATCCCAAGAATGACCCTCTAAAGTGATACTTCAGGGATCCCTGGGTGGCGCAGCGGTTTGGCGCCTGCCTTTGGCCCAGGGCGCGATCCTGGAGACCCGGGATCGAATCCCACGTCGGGCTCCTGGTGCATGGAGCCTGCTTCTCCCTCTGCCTGTGTCTCTGCCTCTCTCTCTCTCTCTCTCTGTGACTATCATAAATAAATAAAAATTTATAAAAAAAAAAAAAAGTGATACTTCAGATATGTCACATGCTTCTCTGGTCCTCTCAATCAGTCTCAATTATGAGTTTTTTGTATAGTGAGAAGGCTCTGCCAGAAGCTTTCTTCATCCGTCAGCTCAGGGATCAAACATAATCACACATGGCCCCAAGGGACCCTGCAGGAAGCCTCTCTTAGCATTAGAAATCCAAACCTCCTTTTTTTCTGGCTACTGAAAGTTTCAATAATTAGCACATTCTTTAACTAATTTACAGGTTTCATATTTATTGTCAAAAATATTTTGGAATGATGGATCAATTAATTTGTTGAATATCTTATGAAGTTAATCTCTTTTAAGCTCCAAAGTCATGTATCAAATTGCATTCCAGAGCTAGGATTCCGATTCTGGTGCTATAATCAGTCTCCTGAGACATAAGGCTATTTCTCATCCCTCATTAGAGAAAAATTTGCCCTTGGCAACTGTCAGAGGAACATCCTGGACAATTTCTCTTATCAATCAATCCAAGTAAATACAAGGGACTTGCTTTTCCCCAGAGCTGAAGTCAGCTCCTGGCAGTAAGTTAAATGTGAGGCTCTGAGTCAGAGCGCAGAGCCGAAGCCCAAGGCCAGTCAAGGGTGAGTGAGGGACGCCTGGGTGGCTCAGTGGTGCAGCATCTGCCTTTGGCTCAGGTCATGATCCCGGAGTCCTGGGATCCAGTCCTGCATCGGGGAGCCTGCTTCTCCCTCTGCCTATGTCTCTGCCTCTCTCTGGGTGTCTCTCATGAATAAATAAAATCTTAAAAAAATAAAATAAAATTCTGGTCCTTATGGAAAAGCAGCAGGTTGGTCTATGTAATACAAGGTGGTGAAAGTCTGTGGCCCCATGTACCAGACAAAATGAATGGATCATTCAGAATATCTGCACATTGTCCTGGTTGTTTAAAAACATGTAATCACATATTGTGAGTGAGAAGTTGAGGACAAGTTTTTATCATCTCCTGTGGAATAAGGTACCACTCTCTTCTTGGCTCCCTGGCAAACTTTCCCACCTACTTGGTCCCCTAATAAGCCCTGGACCCCGACCTGACCAACCAGCTCACCGAATGGCTTCAGCAACAGTGATTGCTACAAGGGAGGGATCTCAGCAGAGCCAATCAGACCCCTTCCTGGGATTGAACTCCTGAAAGCAGGGAAACTCCATTTGTTTGAGCTTGTAGACCAAAAGCATTGAACCAGAAAACAGGAGGCCTGGGTTCCTCTGGCTGTCCTCTAACTCTCAAATTCCTTTTTTTTTTTTTTAAGAATTTATTTATTTATTCATGAGAGACACGAAGAGAGAGAAAGTCAGAGAGACACAGGCAGAGAGAGAAGCAGGCTCCCTGCAGGGAGCCTGGTGTGGGACTGGATCCCAGGGCTCCAGGATCACGCCCTGAGCCGAAGGCGTCCCAACTCCTCAAATTCTGACGTGCTCTCAGAGAGAAGAGTGCATGCACACCATCAGATGTGGTACCATATCAAGCAAACTCTCAAGAACAGTTCAAGGAAATCTGCCAAATGATTTTAGAAACCTGCTAGAACCGAGTGAAATTAAGCCGAGGACTCCCCCATCCCATCCCAAGTCCTTAGGCTAGGCTATCCTCGTTCTTCATCTGCTCAAAACTCAGCCAGATCATTCCAG
Source organism: Canis lupus baileyi (assembly GCF_048164855.1). Classification (NCBI taxonomy): domain Eukaryota; kingdom Metazoa; phylum Chordata; class Mammalia; order Carnivora; family Canidae; genus Canis; species Canis lupus. The sequence goes on along the minus strand of NC_132838.1, from coordinate 89,299,809 downwards.
CTCTTGCATGACACAGGATCTAAGAGAAAATATCTAGACCATTGGAGATCTCAGAATATAAGTTCCAGGGACGCCTGGGTGGCTCAGCTGGTTCAGCATCTGCCTTTGGCTCAGGTCATGATCCCAGGGTCCTGGGATAGAGCCCTGCATAGGGCTCCCTGCTCAGGGGGGAATCTGCTTCTTCCTCTCTCCCACCCCCATTCATGGTATCTCTCAAATAAATAATTTTTAAAAAAGAATATAATCCATGAAAGCAAGGAGTTTTAATAGTTCATGACCATTTCTCCAGCATTAGAACTGTGTGCATGCACTCAGTAAATACTTGATGGAGTAAACTCTGACAGCCCAGGAGGTTCAATGACTAGACCAAGGTTGCCTCCAGCAAGTCAAGAGTTGAGCCAACCTCTTCCTGCAGATTCCTTCCCAGTCAGCAATGGTGCCCTTCATGATGAAGACCCGGCACCGATCACACAGCCCAGGAGCCAGCAAGGAGTATTCTTATTCCAGGAATTGGCTCCATATGCACACTCAACAGTACTGGTGTAGGTTTAAGTACTTTCTGAAGCCGTCTGTGCTTCCTCCGGAGGCCCATCTGCTGGAAAAAAAATTTCGGACCAAGCAGAGCCCTCCTCTAGGGGTTCCAACAGGAGTTCAAGGTCCTGCTCCAGTTGAAAGAACCTAACTCTGAAGGCAAGGTTTAAATCATGGAGAGGCGCTGGTTCTGAAAGTGTGCCAAAAGGCTGAGTCGCATTGGCCACAAAGCCCGGAGGGAAATGAAGTGGAGACACAATGATGCTCTGCCTGGAAACCATGAAGTCTCTCCAAAGAGAGAATGTTCATTCTGGTGATTTCCTCTCCACCGCAGTGATGAGCATGACGAAGCCATGCAGTCCCTGGAACTAGGTCACGAGACTGTCTAGGAACCTGTTACCAAAACAGCTTAATTTTTGTGATTAGGACCTCAGTGCCGGGGGGTCGGTTTGGGTCAGGAGCCTTACCCTCAGAGGCCAGTCTGAACTCTGCCTTTGTTCCTGTGGCCAAGAAGAAACAAGCATTGTCAGTGGTCTATCCACCTTTCTCCTTCATAGTTGTTTAAAGTCTCAAATGTGAGTTACAATAAAAAATAAACTTTAAAAAACATAGATATATACATATTGTCAAGAAAGACAATCTTGCTTTTGCATGCTCCAAGATGGGAAAAAGCTAAGAATTAATAAATGGTTGATTCTGCTTTTTCATAGTGTTTTGTATGAGGTGGGTGTGGCTGGATCTTTAATGTTCCAGGGAGCTTTTGTCCATAAGGAAGAACTCTGTACTGTTTATTCTTTCACAAATCCTAATTCTGGAAAAAAAAATTCATTGATATTAAACAAGCTTTATAAATCCCCCTCCCTCCAAAAAAAAAAAAAAAAAAAAAAGGTGAGCCTAGGACTCAGTGACAAGAGAATGGGAATAGTAACTGTTGAAATGTTACAATGAGCTAAGTACCATTACCACAAGTTTGTGCACTATTTCATTTAATTCACACCACACTGTGTGGCGGGTACCCCTCCTGTCTCTGTTCTACAGGTAAAGCTTATCTAGCAGGTCACCAAGCGGGGTTATTCATCCACTCCTTCATCTGGCCAACAGTTACTGAGTACCTACTACTTACCCAGCGCTGGGGTGGTGAACAGAACAGATGCAGAGCTTATGTTCTAGTGAGGCAGACATTTGGTTAGCAAGTAACACACACACACGCACGCACGCACGAACAATGCATTCGCCACTTGGGAGATGTGCTCTTGTTACAAGACTCTTTCCTCTGGCAGTGCTCTTGGTTCTTGGTCACGCTACTTGGAAGGATGAAGACCAAAGAGTGGTGGGCAGCAAAGCAAGGCTTACTGGGCAATAGCAAGGGAGAGTACAAAGCTCCTGAGGAGGGAGGGACCCGAGAGGGTTCCCATCAGAGTTTCTAAGTCTAGGGGTTTTTATGGCTTGTCAGTGCACTGTTTTAATTTGATCAACCCTCCCTGTGCCTGTCATCCAATCAGGTTTTTGTCACCTATCACATGGGAAAGGGTGGAGGGCTCCTGATACGGGAGAACTTGGTTCTTGTCTCAGGGAGTCAAAGAATGAGTGAATCTTGCATGAATCTTGCAGATGACAGAAAGTGAGCAAAGTGATAGAAATTTATTAGGCAGAAATACAGAGAAAGCTCTCAAAAGGGAGAGGGGTCCCAACAGGGTTCCCACTGAGGACTTTTATGGTCTGTCTTTTTTTTTTTTTTTTTTTTTTATGGTCTGTCTTTTATAGGAACCTGCCCAGGGAACTTGGTAAATTTCTTGTCAATATCAGGGTGGAGTCATAAGTATCGTGTCTATATTTAGAACAAACATGGTGGACTTGTAACAAATAAGATGTTTCTTTGTAAATATCATGAGTACAAACAAGGTGTTCCCTTCTCTCTGGTTAATATCTTCTCAGTAATATTTCTCTACATTTGGGATTTTTTAGTAGCTATTAAGGGGGGTTACTCCCTAAATATACCTAGGGAGCCAGGTATATTTTTTCTCTTTTTACTGTCTTTTCTTTCTTTTTTTTTTTTTTTTTCTTTTTACTGTCTTATCTCTGTTTCTTTGGGATGGATAGGAGCCTGACTCTGGGGCCTTTCCCTGCCTAGCCCCATCTGCCCCTAACTCATTCTTACCTCACTTCCAGGGTGGTACAAAATCCTTTTAAGGGTGGTTTCCTCTTAGGGCAGGGGGCCCCAGGTCCCAGCCTGCCTGCCTTCCTTCCAACTACCCTTCATCACTGCTGAGAAAATCAGTGGATACAAGTGTTGGAGGGAAATGGGATGGAAGGAGAGGTCTCCTTTAGGTACAGTGGTCAGAGAAGGGCTGTTTTGGGAGGACACATGGAGATGGAAGCCTGCGGATGAGAAGCACTCCCAGCTTTGTGATCAGCTGGAGGAAGAGTGTTTCAGGAGGAACAGCAAGAGCAAAGGCCCAGGGCACAACGGGGCAGGGCAAGGTGAAGGACTAGTCACTGTGGCAACAGGGCACATGGCAATGCTTTTCTACATGATGAGTCTGAAGGGGGAAACAGAGGTCAGATCTCTTTCTCCAAGAAATATATACATAGTTATAAATAATTACAGCCTACTGATTATACATATAATTAATGCTAATTAATCATTATATTGTGGTGATTATATAGTTATATATAATGTATCTATATGTATACTACATCATGTAATATATTACATAATATAATATATGATGGGATGCCTGGGTGGCTCAGCAGTTGAGCATCTGCCTTCTGCTCAGGGTGTGATTCTGGGGTCCTGGAATCGAGTCCCATATTACGGTCCCCGCAGGGAACCTGTGTCTCCCTCTGCCTATGTCTCTGCCTCTCTCCCTGTCTCTCATGAATAAATAAATAAAATCTTTAAAATAAGGCAGCCTGGGTAGCTCAGTGGTTTAGCGCCGCCTTCAGCCCAGGGTGTGATCCTGGAGACCCGGGATAGAGTCCCACGTCAGGCTCCTTGAGCGGAGCCTGCTTCTCCCTCTGCCTCTGTGTGTGTGTGTGTGTGTCATAAATAAAATCTTTTTTAAAAAAGATTCATAATAAATAAATAAAATATTTTTTTAAAAATTATTAAAAATTATTATAAATGAATAAATACATAAGTAAATAAATATTTTTACAAAGTCTTAAAAAAGGGCAGCCCGGGTGGCTCAGTGGCTTAGTGCCGCCTTCAGCCCAGGGTGTGATCCTGGAGACCCGGGATCGCATCCCACATCAGGCTCCCTGCATGGAGCCTGCTTCTCCTTCTGCCTGTGTCTCTGCCTCTCTCTATGTCTCCCATGGATAAATAAATGAAATCTTTAAAAAAAAAAGTCTCAAAAAAAAGAAAAATTAGAAGTACTATATGATCCAATAATCCCACTTCTGGGCATTTACCTGAAGAAAAGGAAAACACCCTCATGTTCATTATATTATTTCTAATAGCCAAGATATGGAAGCAACCTAAATATCCTTGGGGATATGAATGAATATGGATATGGCATATATACAAAACAAAATGTTACTGTCATAAAAAAAAAAAAGAAGAAGAAGAAAGAAATCTTGCCATTTGCAACAACATGGACAGACTCAGGTGACATTATACTAAAGTGAAATAAGTCAGACAGAAGAGGACAAATACCATATGATTTCACTTATATGTGGAATCTAAGAAACAAAACAAGTAAACAAGCAAAAAACCAGATTGATCAATACCCAGAACAAACTGGTAGTTGCCAGAGGAGGGGCAGATGGGGGATGAGCAAAATAGGGGAAGGGGATTAAGAGATACAAACTTCCACTTATAAAATAAATAAGTCATGGGGATGAAAAGTACAGCATAGGGAATATGGTCGGTAATATTGTAATAATGTATGATGACAGACTGCAACTACGCTTATCATGGTGAGGATAGTGTCATGTATAGAATTGTTGAATCACTATATTGTACACCTGAAATTAAATTAACATAATATTGTAGATCAACTATACTTCAATTAAAAATAAATAATTTGGGGGACACCTGGGTGGCTCAGCGGTTGAGCTTCTGTGTTTGGCTCAGGTTGTGATCCAGGGGTCCTGGGATCAAGTCCCACATCGGGCTCCCTGCATGGAGCCTGCTTCTCCCTCTGCCTATGTCTCTGCCTCTCTCTGTGTGTCTCTCATGAATAAATAAAATCTTTCAAAATATAAAAATAAATATAAATAATTTTTTAAAATAAAATCTGCAGGGATCCCTGGGTGGCTCAGCGGTTTGGCACCTGCCTTTGGCCTAGGGCGTGATCCTGGGGTCCTGGGATCGAGTCCTGCATCAGCCTCCCGGCATGGAGCCTGCTTCTCCCTCTGCCTGTGTCTCTGCCTCTCTCTATATATCTATAATAAATAAATAAATAAATAAATAAATAAATAAATAAATAAATAAATCTTTTAAAAAATAATAAAATAAAATAAAATCTGCTTTTCTAGCAGATACCGTCTTTAAAAAAATAGATCATTCTGGTGACTTTGGCTAAATTCACAATTTCATCCAAGACATACCCTACTATAGTGGTTCTCACACTTCTGGAAGCATCCAATTTCCCTGGAGGACTTGTTAAACCACAGATTCCTGGGCCCTGCTGCTGGAGTTTCTGATCCAGTAGGTGTGGACAGAGCTTGAGAATTTGCTTTTCTTTTTCTTTTTTAAATACAGATTTTATTTACTTATTTGACAGAGACAGAGCAAGAGTACAAGCACAGGAGCAGCAAGCAGAAGGAGAGGGGGGAAGCCAGCTCCCTGCTGAGCAGAGAGCCTGAGGCAGGGCTCCATCTCAGGACCCTAGGACTATGACATGGGCTGAAGGCAGATGCCCAACCAAGTCAGCCAGGTGCCCCAGAATTTGCTCTCCTAACAGATTCCCAGGTGCTGCTAAAGCTGCTGGTTCAAACATCTTGAGAATCATTGCCTAGAATAAGTCCCATCAAAGTCCTCTAAAAGCCGAGAATGTGAGCTCTAGGGGAATTCTCTCCCACCACCACGTACATAGGCGTTGGGATTGTCTACACAACACCACCCTGCACCTGCCCTTGGGCTGAAGAAATAGAGAGGGGGGAAAGGCTCTGGGGGCCTACAGGGCCCTTCAACATCTCTGCACAAGTCACAGTGCCCAAGCTTCTATGTGTGCATAATTCCCTTTGATCACCTCCATAAGTCCAGAGCCGTTTTTTTTTTTTTTTTGAGTGTAGTTGACAATGTTACATTAGTTCCAGGTGTACAACGTAGAGACTGCAAGAGTCCAAACATCATGCTGTGCTCACAAGTGTAGCTGCCACCTGTCCCCACAAATCACTACTACAGTACCACTGACTGCATTCCCCACTTTCATTCCATGACTCATTCAGCACATAACCAGAGGCCCATCTCCCACCCCCCTTCACCCATTTGCCCATCTCTCCACCTCCATCCCCCAGCTGCCCCTCTGACAACCATCAGTTTGATCTCTGTGTTTACAGGTCTGATTCTCAGTTTTGTTTATTCATTGAATTTTGTTTCTTTGTTTAGAGTCCACATATGAGTGAAATCATAAGATATGTCTTTCCCAGTCTGACTGAGAAGCACAGATTCTTGGGAGGCCTTTGTGTTCTCTGCTCTGCTACTCTGAGCCTGCTTCCTTGACCGAAAAGACGGGGCAGGGATATCCACTTTGCAGGGAGCAAACTTTGGGAGCAGGTACCAGGGCCTTCCCTATGCCAGAACATGCTAAGCATGCTGGTTAATAATAGTGCAACTCCCCAAGTATATAATAAAGTTCTGAGGCTGTGAGAAAAGCCTCACTATTAGTATGGCAGGGTCTGGAGCTGTGGCTGGCAACCAAAACACTTCCCTTTGTCTCTAGTGAGGGCTTACTGGTGAGGTCTCTGTGAGCGCTTCTCAGCCCTGGCACCATTACCATTCTGTACTGGATAATTCTGTGTTGCAGGGGACCATCCTGTCTATTGCACAGCATTTCTGGGCTCTCCCCACTATATGCCAGTAGCACACACGTCCCCCATTCCCACTTAGTTTCAACTATCAAATGTATCTCCAGATAATTTACAGGGGGAAGTGGCTTCTGCATGCCCAGCATAACAGGTGCTCAATAAATGACTTAGAGTTAACTGAAGGCAAGAGAATGTCTTTTATCCAAAAGAATGCCCCGGGACTACCTCTCTGACAGTCAATTAGGTCCCACCTCCTCTACCCTATTTTTGCAAGGCCCTGTGCAAATGCCACCTCCTCCGTGAGGACTCCCTTGATTGTCCCCACCCTTAGTTGTTGTACTCTCCCACTTGGTGCTGATACCTGATAATTTGTGTTCTTGACACTTGTCATTTAGTGCCTCACACATCTGTATCTGTGTCTTATCTCCACTATTCACAAAGTACCAAGGTGGCTTTAGAAAAACTTGACACCCACTACCTTCCCCATAAAAATTATATTCTCTCATATGCACGTGGTATTTTCTCAAGCCTATATGAAATATGAAGGAATGGGGATCCCTGGATGGCTCAGCGGTTTGATGCCTGCCTTTGGCCCAGGGCGTAGTCCTGGAGACCCGGGATCGAGTCCCGCACCGGGCTCCCTGCATGGAGCCTGCTTCTCCCTCTGCCTGTGTCTCTGCCTGTGTGTGTGTGTGTGTGTGTGTATGTCTCCCATGAATAAATAAATAAATAATATTTTTAAAAAAATATGAAGGAGTCCCAGGGTGGCTCAATCGGTTAAGTGTCTGCCTTCTGCTCAGGTCACAGGCCCAGGGTCCTGGGATCAAATCTCACATGGGGCTCCCTGCTCAGAGAGAGCCTGCTTCTCCCTCTCCCTCTGCCTCTTCCTGCCACTCCACCTGCTTCTCCGTGGTTTCTCTGTGTCAAATAAATAAAGGGACGCCTGAGTAGCTCAATGGTTGAGCATCTGCCTTCAGCTCAAGGTGTGGTCCAGGAATCTCAGGATTGAGCCCCACATATGGCTCCCCACTTCTCCCTCTGCCTAGGTCTCTGCCTCTCTCTCTCCTCTCTCCCTCTCTCTCTCTCTCTCTCTCTCTCTCTCTCTCTCGTCTCTCATGAATAAACAAATAAATCTTTAAAAATAAATAAAAATATAAATGTTCACAATTTGCATTCCCACAATTTGCATTCCTTTGCAATATACAACCTAAGTAAAACTGTCTTTTACTTAAAATGTATTAACAACTTAATAGCGTGCATTTAGCAGAGTCTAAAAAAAAAAAAAAAAAAACACTTTACATAGATTAACTCATTTTATCCTTAAAACAACCCTAAGAAGGGGATCCCTGGGTGGCTCATCGGTTTAACACCCGCCTTTGGCCCAGGGTACGATCCTGGGGTCCCGGGATCAAGTCCCGCCTCGGGCTCCTGGCAGGGAGCCTGCTTCTCCCTCTGCCTGTGTCTCTGCCTCTCTATGTCTATCATGAATAAATAAAATCTAAAAAAAAAAAAAAAAAACCTAAGAAGAAACTTTTTATAAACCACGCTTTCCAGATGAGGCACGGAGAAGTGAATTAACCCGCCCACTGGTCACACAGCTGCCAAGTACAGAGTTCGGCCGCAAACCGGGCAATCCCTCTGCAGTGTGCAGGTCCCAAGGGCTCCAACCTCGCACAGCCAAGCGGGTTCAAGGCCTGCGCCGCGTCCAGGTCCCAGCAAGGCTGCAGCTCGCAAACCCTTCCTGGCTAGAACCCTGCAGCCGTGGGTCGCCAGGCCCAAGGCTCCGAGGACCGAGGGCCGTGGTCACGCCTTCGCCTGTTGCCGGGGGCAAGCCCTGTGCTTTGCACGCAGCGCGCTCTCCCTCTGTCAAATACGGAGGCCGTGCAAGGCGGGGAAGCGCTCCCCGGGTCCACCCCGGGCCCGTCCCGCAGCCCGCAGCCCGCAGCCCGCAGCCCGCAGCCCGCCGGAGCGCCGAGCCCCACCGCGCCGCCTGCCGCCCGTAGCCAGCAGGTGTCGCCGCGGCGTCCCCGGAGCCGGAGGGCGGAGCGGCCGCAGACCGCGAGGAGCATGTGGACGCTCGGGCGCCGCGCCGCCGCCGGCCTCCTGCCCCGCTCGGCACCCCCGGGCTCAGCCGCGGCCGGCGCGGGGACCCGGGGGCCCACGAGGGCCGCCCCGCTCCACGGCGGCCGGGGGCTGCGCGTCGGGACAGGAGCTGCCCGCGGGCCCAGCCACGCCGTGAGTACCGCGCCGCGCAGCCGACCGGGCCGCAGGCCGGCGGAGGAGGCCGCGCACGCTGGGACGCTGCGGGCACGCGCGCTCACGGGGCTCCGGCGGCGCCGCGGCCCGGGGACGCGCTCTGCGGGCGGGGGCGCGCTCTGCCGGCCGGGCACGCGCTCTGCCCGCGGGAGACGCGCTCTGCCGGCCGGGCCTGCGCTCTGCGGCCGGGGACGCGCTCTGCCGGTCGGGCATGCGCTCTGCTCGCGGGAGACGCGCTCTGCCAGCCGGGCACGCGCTCTGCCAGCCGGGCATGCGCTCTGCCGGTCAGGCATGCGCTCTGCCGGTCGGGCATGCGCTCTGCCCGCGGGAGACGCGCTCTGCGGGCGGGAACGCGCTCTCCTGGCCGGACGTGCGCTCTGCCGGTCAGGCATGCGCTCTGCGGCCGGGGACGCGCTCTGCCGGTCGGGCATGCGCTCTGCCCGCTGAGGACGCGCTCTGCCAGCCGGGCATGTGCTCTGCGGCCGGGGACGCGCTCTGCCCGCGGGGGACGCGCTCTGCGGGCGGGGACGCGCTCTGCGGGCGGCGGGCGGCGGGGGAGCGCGCTGCCCTCTCCGCGGGGTGCCCGGCCGCGCAGCCCGCCTCCTGGTGCCCGGGGTCACGTTTGCACCGGCCTGTGCTTTCCGGTGCGAAAGGGCAGTGCACTGCCACGGCGGGGGACACGCAGCGCGGAGGCCCGGCACCCGCCCGACCGCCCACGGAGGGAAGGTGGCGGGGGACCCGCTCCCGGGGGTCCGTGGTGGTCGCCCAGCTCGCCGCCTCCCTCGGCCAGAACTAAGGTTTAAGTGCTACTATATACGGTACTGGGTACTGCACCACACGTGTATGGCAGATGAGCCTAGCATCTGCGTAAATATATGTAAATAGACTGAAACAGCACACATACCAACAAAGCAGTGTGTAGTAGTGTGTGTTTATAACTCTAGAGCAATGTGTTCAAGAATGTGCTTTTATGAACGAAAAGCTTCCTTGGAGCCAGGTGGAACTACCAAGGCCCTGGAGCGCAGTAGGTAGCGCAGCAAAGCTTTTGGAATAGGACCCGGCCTGGGTTCCTCGGCCTGGTTCTGCAGAGCTCTGCGACCCCGGGGACCACCCCTCCCAGAGGCCTGGCTTCCTTTTCTGTCTAGAGATGAAAGGATGAGGAACGTTCATCCTGCCGAGCTGGGGTGAGGATCCAGTTGGCTGAACGTGATAATAAAGTCTTCAGCTCTGGGAGTTAATTCTCTTTCCTTCCCTTGGGGATGCAGTGAAGCATCTGACCCAGGCAATCCCAAGACCTGAGAGGAGGCAGCCCAAGGAGTGGCTGTGGAGTGAGGAAGACTCAGCGGGGTAGACGGGATGTGTAACCCGGCTTGGAGGTGGCGCTTGGAGGTGGCAAGAGAGCAGCATCCTAAAAGGGGGACCTGCCTGGGCCGGGTAGGCAGGTGGACAGTAGCTGAGTGGCTGGGTGGACCCTGCGTGGTGAAGAAGGCAGGTGAAGTCCAGCCCAAATTGCCTGTGGAGCTCTGGAATTGGGACTTGAGACTTAAACTTCCCACGGCCCTGTTATTTGACCGTGTGTGAAGAAAAGTTAGAATTGGTTGCCAACACTCAAAGTTGGGACCTTTGATACTGGATCTTGCAGCTTCTCCAGAAAAATAGGCAGTTGTGACCATGCTGGTTCCACGATGTCCCAGTGCAGAACACAGACATTTATTACCCTTCTCCTGGGCTGTTCTGTGCTGTTCCCACCTGGAGCTGCCCTGGCTTGCACTTCGACCCCTGTGGGCCATGGATTGGCAGCAGTTTTTAATTTAGGACAGTGACAAGATATGGCATGGTCTCTTGGATGGTACCTAGTGGCTGTTGAGGGCTGTTGACTCAGAAGCATGCCCAGCTTAGAGCTGCCACGCAGCGGGTGGGCACTGGACACACATTGGGATTAGGAGTCTTGGGAGGTTGGGAGATAGTAATCAACCTGAATCACCCCACTGGGCCTCCTCTACCATGTAAATTAATTGAGTTTGTTGAGCTTGTCTGTAACACAAGTTCGCTTACACATCTCCAATACTTGCGGAGTTGGGTGGATGACGATGGCAACTGGGATCACCTTGTTTAATTTGTTTTAAGGCCTGAACTGTCCTCAGGCTGACTCCTAACGTCTCTGCGCGCCAGAACTCACCAGGACCTGAGTTCAGTGGGTGGGCCTCTTCCCCATCCTTATTTTCTCTATTCCCTATCCTACTTCTACAGCACCGTGCAAAAGAAATAGAATGGGAGGTGCGTGTGTAATTCTAAATTTTCTAGTAGCTACATTACGTTGACAGAATATAAAAAAGCAGGTGAAATTAATTTCGATACCACAGTGGGACACCTGGCTGGCTCAGTTGATAGAGTATATGACTCTCCATCCCAGGGTCATTAGTTCAAGCCCCATGTTGGGCCTAGAGGTTAGTTTTAAAAAAAGATTCCAACACTACATTTATGTAATCTCGTTTTTCAAAATATTATCATCTCAACATTCTGGGTTCTCAGTAGAACCCAGAATCTACAGAAATGCTTTCCTTCTAAGTGTGCAACTCTGTGGCCCAGGGAGGCATCTGGTTCTATCAGGCACTGATCCTCAAACTTTCCCTGGTGCACTGGAGGTAGCTCCAAGGAGAGCTTGCCACATGTTGCCATCTGTTACATAACTCCATGAGCCGCTGCTGCAGCCATGTCTGCACACCTCGGAATGTTTGCAGACACCTGTGAATTTTTGTAGAGGAACAAGATCATCCCTATGACCCATGGTCTTTTGGCCTCAGGCCTGGCAAGCAGGTTATGACCTAATTCACTTTAAAAAATTTTTTTTTAATTTTTATTTATTTATTTTTTATTTTTTTTTTTAAAGATTTTATTTATTTATTCATGATAGTCACAGAGGAGAGAGAGAGAGAGAGGCAGAGACACAGGCAGAGGGAGAAGCAGGCTCCATGCACCGGGAGCCCGACGTGGGATTCGATCCCGGGTCTCCGGGATCGCGCCCTGGGCCAAAGGCAGGCGCCAAACCGCTGCGCCACCCAGGGATCCCTTAATTTTTATTTATTTATGATAGTCACAGAGAGAGAGAGAGAGAGAGAGAGGCAGAGACACAGGCAGAGGGAGAAGCAGGCTCCATGCAGGGAGCCCAACATGGGATTCGATCCCGGGTCTCCAGGATCGCGCCCTGGGCCAAAGGCAGGCGCTAAACCGCTGCGCCACCCAGGGATCCCACCTAATTCACTTTAAATTCATTTTTATTGTCTTCCACAGACAATGTACATGAATTTATACATAAATATGTGTATGTAAAATATGTGTCCTGTTTAAAGATTAATAACTGCCACATTCTCACCACTAGATTAAGAGACCGAATATTAGTTGTTCCTCGGAAGGCTCTGGGGCTCTCCTCATTACGACCAGGCCTCCCTGAGAGGAATCTGCTCTCCTGACTTGTCAGGCATTCCCCTCTTTCCTTAGAGTTGCACCCCGATATATGTCTCCGTAAACCATGCACTATGATGCAAAAAAAAAACAAAACATGCTGCATTTATTCTGCTGTGACTTTTTCCTTGTGTTCAGCATTGTTTTTGAGGTTCATTGACACTGACGCAGTGTGTCACTTAACTCATTTTCTCTGCTGGATAGTATCCCATTGGGTGAGCACGTCATACTCTATCCAGTGTCCTGGTGGCATCCATGTGATTTGCCCATGGTGCTGCTGTCACGGTGGTGCTGCTGTGGGGCCTTCCTGGGCGTGGACAAAGGCCCTTTGTGGCTGAATCCTCAGAATGGCATTGCCAGGCAAGGGACCAGGAAATACTCAACTCATTTGATGCCGAGAGTGGTTGTACTGGTTCATCCCCCCTGGAAGCGGGTGAGAACTGACTTCCAGCGTTGTGCTTTGCCGAGGCGACCCCTTTTGGGGTGAGGGCTGGCCTCCCTGCTGGCCACCCAGGCCAGGCCTCCCCAGGGTGGACCTCAGTTGAGTCATGCAGTTCCAAGGCTGGGGCCTGAGAGGGTAGGCCTAGAACCATCTCATATTTCCTCAGATGCCTCCCATGAGCCAGCCCGGTGCTGAGCCCCCAGACTGATTGAACCCTGAAGACTCAAGCTGGGCAAACCCATCACAGAGTGATCATCCAAGAGCCCCGGGTGGCTTGGAAGCAGGAGGGGTGGCTGCTGCGTGGCTTCAGGGGGAGCACTCATAATACAGCCCTCCCCACTGCGAATCCCATCTGTCGCCCACTAGCAGAGTGGGGCAGCTTCTCCCGTGGGCAGGGGCTGGATTTTGCCTCTGATCTCCTGCCTCTCTACACCTTTGTTGACATGCTCCAACACCGAAACTGACTGATCACCCTCCAGCCCTGTATTTAGGGTATTCGTCTCCTCCTGTCTAATGCTCATCACCAGTCCATATGGCAGGTACTGTGATCCCTGCCTTCAGGGGTTCTGAAAGGTTAAGCAGGTACCCAGGGAATGTGAGCTTGGGAAGAACCGGTAAGAGACCAGCAAGGAGTCTTCGGCAGCAGTTCCTTTGATGATTAGAAACAGACAAATACAGGGACGCCTGGATGGCTCAGTGGTTGAGTATCTGCCGTCGGCTCAGGTCATGATCCTGGGGTCCTGGGATTGAGTCCCACATCGGGCTCCCCGCAGAGCCTGCTTCTCCCTCTGCCTGTGTCTCTACCTCTCTCTCTCTCTCTGTGTGTTTCTTATGAATAAATAAATTAAATTAAAAAAACAAACAGCCAAATGTAAATGTCTGTTTCTGGCTGTGAGTAACTTGCATTACAGCAAACTTTGCACCCAGAACAGCCATCCAAGATATCAAAGTCAAAACCAAAAATGAAATGGGAAAAGGCTGAAGCAAAGGTGTCAGACTGCAACAGCTAGAATTTGAGAGGCCAGGCTCCTGGAGAAAAGGGAAACTCTGAGCTCCCAGTTCTCGAACTTCCCTTACATGTCCACAATCCTGTACGATTCCCAGCTGTGTGATTCTTTCCACTGTGGCCCAGACCCTGGAGCCAGATGGTGTGGGTTCAAATCCCGGCTCCTCCACTTTGTATCTGTGTGCTTGTGTGACTTTGCTCAGTTTTCTCATCCGTAAAATACAAATATGGTCTATCCTTGTGTTTCACGGATCCTGTACTTCTGAATTCACCTGCTCAGTAAAATTTATCTGTAACTCCAAAAATCACTACCTAGGGTGGATTTTGTGGTCACTCTAGGACACACAGAGAGCAGCAAAAACTTAGACTTGGCCCCACACTTGCCTGTTCCCACTGAGGTCAAACAAGATGACACTCTGGGGATCCCTAGGTGGCGCAGCGGTTTGGCACCTGCCTTTGGCCCAGGGCGCGATCCTGGAGACCCAGGATCGAATCCCACGTCGGGCTCCTGGTGCATGGAGCCTGCTTCTCCCTCTGCCTGTGTCTCTGACTCTCTCTCTCTCTCTCTCTGTGACTATCATAAATAAATAAAAATAAAAAAAAAAAAAGATGACACTCTGCCTTCTTGCCTCAGTGCCCACACTGTCATCAAGTGTCCTTTTCACCACCTACATAGTGGTACATTGTTTGCATTTTTGTGGTTTTCGTTGGTTATTTCACTATTCGTTTTTATTTTTGTTTTAAGATTTTATTTAATTTATTAAAGAGAGAGAGAGAGAACACAAGCAGAGGAGAGGCAGAAGCAGGCTCCTCGCCGAGCAGGGAGCCTGACTGGGGCTGGATCCCAGGACCCTGAGACCACAAACCCAGCCAAAGGCAGATGCTTCACCGACTGAGCCAGCCAGGCACCCCTGATTTCACTATTTGAAATGGCCCCAAACATGGTGCTTGTGATTCAACAATATGTATCAAACCAGGGCTCTTTAAACAAAAATGCATGCTAACAAGGTTATGTATGGGTCAGCTGGTCACATGAGCCTGAAGCCGGCAGGAAGCTAAGCCTGTATCTGCCCTAGCAGCATCTTGCTAACCTTGTGTTCATGGTGACCTTATAGAACAAACTATTGCGGGGCAGCCCGGGTGGCTCAGTGGTTTAGCGCCGCCTTCAGCCCAGGGTATGATCCTAGAGACCCGGGATCGGGTCCCACGTCGGGCTCCCTGAATGAAGCCTGCTTCTCCCTCTGCCTGTGTCTCTGCCTCTCTCTCTCTCTCTGTGTGTCTCTCATGAATAAATAAATAAATAAAATTAAGAAAAAAGCAACATATTTTTTTATTCATTTTTTATTTTTTATTTTTTGCATTTTTTTAAAGCAACATATTTTAAATAAATAATAAAATCACAGCCTCTGTGCTCTGCACCCCCCCTCCCATTTCTCCCTTTTCTGCTCATTTCTCAGCCCCTTGCCCTCTGCCTTCTCCTTCCTCAGCTTGCCAAGGGCACCAATAGCTCAAGAGTACGGCCTCTGAGCCCTGCTCCAAAGTGACCTTCAGAGAAGGTAAATCTTACCACCAACCACCTCAAGCTCTCGGATGCCTTCCCAGGTTGATGTCCAACTGAGTGCCATCACAAGGCCCTGTGGCCATCTCTCCATCCTCTCCCCTGCCACCTCCACTCTCATGAACCACTTTTCTCTCCTTTTACAGGCTCTGTCCTCTCCCACACTGGGGCAGATCCCTCAGCCAGGGTCCCCTCGGTTATCCAGGGTCATCCTCTGGTTATGGCATCTGTCTCACCAGCTGGTCCATAGGGCTGCTGGCCCCAGAGACGAGTGCCTGGATGCTCAGCAGTTATGTATTGGAAGAAATCAACAGGTCACATTCATTATCTCCTGCAGATCATGTTAATGAGACCTGTCCATCTGCAGTCCGATCCTCTCTTCTGTCTGCCAATGTTGTTGCTTCTATTAGTCAGATCCCGGGAGCTTTGCTGATGCTCCCTGGCCTTGCTTGTGCTGATCACTACATAACTCGAACAGCCTGGAGCAGTGCTGCCCATGGAGCTTCCTGTGATGGTGACCGTCCTACATGCCACTAGCCACAGGAGGCCACAGGACACTTGAAACATGGCCTTCCAGAACATAGAAGTCCTGGAAGTGGCACTTGCCCCCTCACTCAAATTTTAGCGGGAGGTGACAGGAAAGAACTTCTTTTTTTTTTTTTTTTTAATATTGTTTTTTCAATTTTTATTTATTTATGATAGTCACAGAGAGAGAGAGAGAGAGAGAGGCAGAGATATAGGCCGAGGGAGAAGCAGGCTCCATGCACCGGGAGCCCGATGTGGGATTCGATCCCGGGTCTCCAGGATCGCGCCCTGGGCCAAAGGCAGGCGCCAAACCGCTGCGCCACCCAGGGATCCCCCAGGAAAGAACTTCTTAAATTTCATGTCAATAAATTTAAACTTAAATAGTAGCCTGTAGCTCTGGGCTATTACACTGGACAGCACAGGCTTGGAGAGAGCCAGAGCAAACTCCAGGTAATGCATTACAAGGTAAAAACATTCCAGAAGTACTGGGGGGGGGGGGGGGAGCGATTTAGCCTGGTTTATTCTCAAATGCACAAGTAGTGAAATCTAAACCTTGCGTTTACAGACTGTAATACACTGAAAAATGATAATATTCTTCACAGACTGTAATACACTGAAAAATGATAATGTTCTTCTCAACTTTGGCTTTTAGAATTTGAGCCTCCACCACCTCAATCAGCTTGTGAATGTCAAAAAGCAGAGTGTCTGTTTGATGAATATGAGGACAGTGGGAACTGTGAGCAGCCCTGGGTAAGATAAAGCACCTTCCACATCAGAGAGCCCTCCCCCCTCCTCCCTCCTTCTCTCCCTCAATACATAATGTGTGCATAGCTGCTCATACTTCTATTATATTTTTAATTTTTTTCCTTTTCTGGGACGCCTGAGTGGCTTAGTGGCTGAGCATCTGCCTTTAACAGTGTGATCCCGGGTTCCTAGGATTGAATCCTGCATCAGGCTCCCTGCATGGAGCCTGCTTCTCCCTCTGCCTATGTCTCTGCCTCTCTGTGTGTGTGTCTCTCATGTATAAATAAATAAAATCTTTAAGAAATAAAAATTAAAAATAAAAATAAGTAATATAAAATATTTTTTTCCTTTTCTCTTACCAGTTTAAAAAAAAAGCCCATCGCACCCAAACCTGTTTTCTCCCTTAGCAGCAGCACTCATAAGCATCTTTCTATATCACCAACTACCTACCACATTGCTTTATTATTCTTTTTAGGTAGCTCCACCCGCAGTGTGAAGCCCAACATGGGGTTGAAATCACAACCCTGAGATCAACACCTGAGCTGAAATCAGGAGTCAGATACTTAACCAACCAAGCCATGCCGGCGCCCTTCTACTACATTATTTTTAATGAAATATTATTAAAAGTTATGGTTGTATCACAGTTCATTTAACCTATCCCCTATTGCTGGACATTTAGGTTGTTTCCAGAGTTCTATTATTATTCTCTCTGGTGACTTAGCAGTTAGTGTAGGCAAAGACTCTATAACGAGGAGACCCAGAACTGTAATGGTTCAGGCTGGGAGTGGTTCGTGTCCTCATGGTCAAACAGTCCAGGGTGGGCATGCCTCTATGCAGTGAGTTAGGCAGCCGGGGTCCTTCCAACTTCCTATCACTTGTCAGTACCTTACTGTTGTCTGCACCTAGGAGCCCGGTGACCCTGCCCAGGTTCCAATCCACAGAAAGGGACCGGAGCATGGAAGTCCTGAAAGTGGCACTTGTCCCTCACTCAGATTTTAGTGGGAAGAATTTGGTCATAGGACCCCAGCTAACTGCAGGGGATGCTGGGAATCTAGCCTCTTGGGTGCCCTGGAAGGATGTGGTGGGTTTGGTGCAAAGCTCCAGTCTGCTACAGTCTGCTCCCCACCGCCGATGTTTGCATGGCCCCTCCTCCCACACATAGACTCACACACACATTGGCCTCTAACCCCAAGGCTGCCACCACAGGCCCAGATGGTCCCTCATCCACCTCAAAGGCCAAGATTTCCAGGTGACATGAGGTCCTCTTTCTGGAGTAGCTTCTTTGACTTATACACACATGCACGCACACACACACAAACACACACACCTGATGGAGAGGGGTTCTTCACTTCCTGGCCAACTCTTGATATTATCTGTCTCTTTCAGATATTGTCTGTCTCTTTTTAATCATTCTGGTGGTATCTCATTATGAATTTTTTAAAATTTTATTCATTTATTCGTGAGAGACACAGAGAGACAGGCAGAGACATAGGCAGAAGGAGAATCAGGCTCCTCACAGGGAGCCAGATATGGAACTCCATCCCAGGACCGCTGGATCACACCCTAAGCCAAAGGTGCCCCTCATTGTGATTTTTTAATGTGTGTTATCCTGAAGATTAACAAAGGTATACCTACCCCTTGTCATGTGTTCACTGGCCATTTAAATATCTTTTTATTTTCTTTGGTTTTTTTTTTTTTTTTTTTTTTTTTTTTTGAGAGAGAGAGAGAGCACAAATTGGGGGGAGGGGCAGAGGGAAAGGAGACTCCCCACTGAGCAGGGAGCCTGACTTGGGGCTTGATCCCAGAATTCTGAGATCATGACCGACGCAGACACTTAACTGACTGAGCCACCCAGGTGTCCCTGGATATCTCATTTGAAATGATATCTGTTTTAGTATTTTACCTTTTTCTATTGGGTTTTCTTTTTCCTATTGACTTGTAGTTCTTTATGTATTCTGGAAATAAGTCCCTTTTCAGATACATGTAATGCAAACATTTTCTCCCACATTGTTGTTGGCCCAACATAAATTTTAATAATAAAAACACAAGCAATGGAAATAAGCATAATGTCCAGCTGAAGAAGTCAGGTTGAATAAATCATATAAAATAAAATACCATGAAAGTCTGTATGTACTAATATGGAACAATTTCCAGGGTACATTAAATAAAAACTGTAAGGTGCTTCAATTTCTGTATTAAAAAGAATACAAAATTCCAGATGGATACAGAAGAGACTTCTTTGTAGTTGACTGTGCATGCGGGCTGCTTACTTGAAAAGAAAGGGATTCTTCTGTAAAATTCTTTCATGCTGATTAAAATTTCTGTGTGCATGGTAGCTATTTTCCTTGAATTTTTTAAAGTTTAAGTAAAAACTGGATGTGTTGGAGTGCCTGGCTGGTTCAGTCAGTGAATCATGCGACTCTTGATCTTGGGGTCGTGAGTTCAAGCCCCACACTGGGCATAGTGCTTATTAAAAATAAATTAAGTAAATAAATAAATGTGTGGGTTTTGACATTAATAAACTGGAGGAGTTTGGTAAATATGTGTTTTGGGCGGTTTTCGTGTTTTCCCTGCAGCTCTCTGGATGAGACCACTTATGAACGACTGGCAGAGACGACACTGGACTCCTTAGCAGAGTTCTTTGAAGACCTTGCAGACAAACCTTACACATTGGAAGACTATGATGTCTCTTTTGGGGTACCTCTCTGCTTATTTTCTTATGTCTGTTTCTTCTCTAAGAATTCTAGCTTATAAAACAAATGCAGAAATACATTTCCCCCTCCAGTGGAGTTACGCATCCAGCAGCAGGCAGTTACCGATAGGACCAAGAGACTGGAGTTTTATGTTCTCGCCCTATGACCTTGGGCAAGTCACAGCCTCTATGAGCCCCTGTTTCTGCTTAAAAATACCGGTTCTCAAACTCCCTCTTGGTGCCTGTGAAGGTAAATCAGGGAGGGACCAGGCATGTGTTTGTCTAGCAAGAGGACTCTCTTGCAGGCATGGGCAGCTCTGAACTAGGCCACTCCTTCTCCAGCCGGGTGTGCTCAGAGCACACAGACAGGGGTTCCTCTTCTGGGGGGTTCTGATTTGGCAGGTCAGGGTATATTCTCAGGAAGCATATTTTCTAAAAGCTCACCTGGGATTTTAACATACACCCTGGGTCCCACCCCTAGATAATTTTTATTTAGTTGGTCTGAGAATATGGCCCAGGCAGGGCAGGGGAGGTTTCTTAGTATTTATTTATTTATTTATTTATTTATTTATTTATTTATGTATGTATGTATGTATGTATGTATGTATGTATGTATGTATGTATGTATGTACGTATGTATGTTTTTTAGTTTTTATAATCAGTCCTAGGATGATCCTAAACGCAGGTGGCGGCAGGCGGATCCCTGAAGCCAAGGGAGTGCTGCTCTACATCGACTGGCCACCGGGTGGCAGCCCCGAGTCGGGGTGCACCTTTGCCTTTAGCATGCTGTTCCGGCTGCAGGGAGGGCTCCTTTTCTGGCAGGAGAAAATCCCCACCGAGGTTAATCCTCTCGAGAGCAATTAATTAATAGTCAGAAATGTTATGAAATGGAATTATTTTGGACAACCAGCTGTTGGGCTAACGTGATAGGAACAGTGTGGGATATTATTACTGGGGAAGCCCTTGGGCAGAGAAGGGACTCCCTCCGATGGAGCAGGGAGCAGAATCTGGAGGATTTCCAGCCTAGTGGCAAGGACAGTGAGGGACTTGGAGGTCAAATTCAGGCGATGGGGCAAATAAGGACTGGCTGCCTTCCAGGTGGATTAGGTGACTGTGGTGAGCATCGCCCAGGCAGGGTGCTGTAAGTGCTTACACAGACAGCCTTGGAAGGCAAGCTGCTGGGAGACCATTACTAACTGGCCTCCCCAGGTTGACTGTGGGATGAGGGAGCTGGGGGCGGTTACAGGGCTCTTCTCCCCCAGCCTCCCTACCAGGGGCTGGCTGTACTTCTAGGGAAACCCGGTCCCTGGCTAAACTCGGCCATACATGCAAACATTCATTAACATGCCACAAAAGCAGCCACACCGCCCATTCTTCTAAGATTAGTGAGAATACTTAGTGACTCAAGTATTTTGCATGAATGTTTCATTAGTAGTGAATGTGCCAGTGTTCTAACAGCTGGATTCTGTGTACCTCCCCAAATCAAGGAGCAAAGGCTCCTGCTCAGGGGCGCCTGGGTGGTTCAGTTGGTTGAGTGGCTGACTCTTGATTTCAGCTCAGGGTCCTGGGAGTGAGCAGCAGTGTCAGGCTCTGTGCTCAGCGGGGAGTCTGCTTCTCCCTCTGTCTCTGCTCCCCCTCCCGCTATTCTCTCTCTCTAACAAATAAATAAATCTTAAAAAAAAAAAAAAAAAAAAAAAGACCCTACCCAGTGGTAGGTCACAGGACCCTACCTGAATCCTACCTGCAGAGTATCTCTCTGAAGAGGGACCCAGCTGCTGGGCTTTCCAGATTCTGTAACCCATTCCTGCAAAGGGAAGAGACACCTGTGTTTTTCTAGCCAGCCCATATATCTAAGTATCGTTCTCCTCACCAGGGAAAAATTATTTCTAACAAATCATTTACTAATTAGGAAATTCTCTAGTACACACATAGAAACTAAAGTATACAGTAGCTGGCTCTTTTGTTGAGACTTCTGATTGAGAACTTTGAAATGCTATCTACCCTGGGGTGTGAACTCCTGATTTGAGTCTCTCAGGTATTAGCCGACATATATTTCACATATAAATCTATTGAAACTACATTATAGGCAGTAGAATACCTGTATCACTCTTATTTGAGCTCTGTTGGGGTGTAATCTTTCCCTGTCCCCAGGGTCCAGTTGGGCATTGTCTCCTCTGGGAAGTCCTCCTAGATGCTCCAGGCAGATACCACGCTTATTCCCTTGCCCTGCACCCTGAAGGTGACTCTGTAGAGCACGGATCACTCTGTGTTGTCTCTACTTACATATCAGCTCCCATGGTGAGACTGAGTTCCTTGGCAGCCAAGACACTGTCCATTCTTGGTATCCCAATGCCTGAACCATTGCCAAGTACATGATAGAGACTTAATGTTGATTCCATTCACAAATGAAATGGGCCCACGTGCTTTTCCAAAACATACTTTCCCTGATGCCACTCAGCATCATAGACGTTTTAGCAACTTGCTCCTGGCAAAGTAGACAAATGAAAGCAGTAATCCAGAGAGACCCGAGAGCACATTTGTTCTGTTTGCTCCCTGTGGAGTGAGAAATGTGAGCAGCATCTTGGCTGTCCTGTTTTCTTGTCAGTGGAGTAGATCATCTGGGGTGTGGGTGTCTGGGTCCAGGCCTCACTCCCCACTGGCCCTGCCATTAGAGGGGACTGCCCACCACAGCAGAATGCACCTCCTGTCACTAGGCATCCATAAGTCTGCACTTGACCAGCAAAATCTGACCAGGGCTGTAAGAAGCACCATGCTGTCGGAGGGGTTACTTCCAAGCCACCTTCCTTCTTCCCCCTGGTGGAGCCCTGGGCTCTTTGACATTTTAATGAGAATTTGTTTGGTGTCATGTTCTTTACTCACTAAGCTGTTGGCATATCAGTGCCATACAGCAGAGGTTTCTTGACCTTTCCTGGAGCTTCTCCCGAGAGAAACGTACCCATATACCTGTGAGTACAATCTCAGCTTCAGGGCAGGGCAGCTTGCAGACCCCTGGAGACCATCTCTGGGTGGGTGCCAGCTTACCGACACTTGCTCAGAGGCAGCATTTCTTCTGGGTATGGAGACAAAGCATCTAGCTCTCCATCCTGGATTTGTATTTTCTTTCCAAGAGCCCCCTAAGTGAATTATCCTAACTTCTGTGAGTGGCAGTTTCTTCAGCGGGGAAGTGGGTGACATCCCTCTACTTCACGGGATTTACATTAGGATTGAACTTTAAAAGTGCCTTGCATTCATTATTCTTATTCCTTAAGAGGGGTATCTTTTTTTGAAGTGTGGGAAGCCACATATACCTGAAATTGCCCACATCAACACTGCCATCTCCTATGTGTCTATATCCACACAATGAGCTAGTGACAACAGAAATGCCTCCTTTTGCTCCCATGTGTGTAGGGCTGATGTTGACTAGCGGGAATAAGCCTCCACCAGCTGCAGATGGGGGGCTATTGTGACTGGTTAGTGACCCCCACCAGAAGCTGCTAAGTATTTTGACTCTCCCCCACGTCCCCACCCTCCTCTGCATTCAAGTCTGCCCACAAGCCCAGAATAATCTGAGTGTCCCTTATGGAATAATACTAATGAACAAAAGGCCCTCTTCATCTGGGCCACTTACAGACAGTTCCAAAAGGATCAAGAACTCCTGGTGAACCAGTAGGCAGCTAATTTCCTTCCCCTCCTTCCTCCACTTGCTAGTTTCCTCTGGAAAGAGCCTCTGGCTCCAGGGGAAAAAATAATGACACGCAATGAACAGCAGAGGGGTTGGCTGAGGATTGAGACTTTCTGCCTTGTGTAACAGCACCCTTAACTTCGCACGTTTATCAGCATCCCTGGTCACTGTTCTTTCCTCCACAAATATATTTTTGCATCCGTCCAGTATTCTGCACTAAGAACCAATGCCAACAAGCAGGCCGCTCAGATGCAGGTGCGGGGAGGAAGGTCGAGGGGCCGTGGGGGCCACGCACAGGCCCTGGTCCCAGCTGCCGGGTGTCAGGCTGACCGTGCCGGGGGTGCCTCAGCTGGGGTCATGGTCTTGGGTGGGGAGGGGTGCTGCAGAGAAGGAGCCGGGTGGAGGAGACCGCTTGAGGTCTGCATGGCTAGGAGAAACCTCACGGCTGCTTTATTAATAAGCTCTTTGTGAATGAGAGGCCAGTCCCCTGGAATCATTCCAGAAGATTTTGAGTTGGAAAGAGTTGATTTTGGCTTTCAGCAGTTGGATGTGCCATCCCTGGTTTGGTCTGTTCTAAGGGGTGACAGTGAGCAGGAGCGCATACAACCCCTGAGCGCCTGCACCCCTCCATCCCTGCCCTGAGTCTCTGGACTCTATGTTGTCCCGAGGAAGGCCGCAGGGTTGATGAGACTCAGAGTGGCCCTCTGTGCTCTCCACTACGCCCTCACCTCCCCAATGTGGGGGGCAAGGCGTGGTGGAGCACCCAAGGACCACAAATAGGTCAAACTGCAAACAATTCTGTCTCGATCCCCTGAGCCTGCTGCCTCATGGAAAAATAAGCTATGAAAGTATGTATTTGGAGGAGGAAGGAATGGGGAGTGGCTGATGAAGGGTGTGGGGTTTCTCTTTGGGGTGGTGGAAATAGTTGAGAATTAGTGGTATTTGCACACTTTGTGAAAACACTTTGTGGAATACTAAAAACTGTTGAATTATGCAATTTTAAGATACTTTTTCTTTTCTTTTTTTTAAGCAGGCAGAAGGGCAGAGGAAAAGGGGCAGAGAGAATTGCAAGCAGGCTCTATCCCACCACCTTGAGATCATGACTTGAGATGAATTCAAGAGTCAGACTCTTGGGACACCAGGGTGCTCAGCGGTTGAGCATCTGCCTTCGGCTCAGGTCGTGATCCTGGGGTCCTGGGATCCAGTCCCACGTCAGGCTCCCTGCGGGGAGCCTGATTCTCCCTCTGCCTGTCTATGCCCCTCTCTCTGTGTCTCTCATGAATAAATAAATAAATAAATAAATCTTGAAAACAACAACAACAAAAAAAGTCAGACTCTTAACCGACTGAGTGCCCCAGGTGCCTCAAGACACTTTTAAGTAAATGAAAGGTGGTAGTCCTACCAAAATAGAAAAGGTGGGTTTCAAGAAAAATTTTTTCCGCAAACTTAATGGGGTGACTAGCTGGCTCAGTGAATGGAGCATGTGATTTCTGATCTCCAGGTGGTGAGTTTGAGTCCCACCCTGGGTGTAGAGAATACTAAAAAAATTAAACTTTAAAAATAAAAATAAAAAGCGAACTTATGTACACTGTGATCCTAGTCCTTTTCAGAAATGCATTTAAAAACTGGAAGCTTGGGGATCCCTGGGTGGCTCGGCGATTTAGCGCCTGCCTTTGGCCCAGGGCACGATCCTGGAGTCCCGGGATTGAATCCCGCGTCGAGTTCCTGGCGTGGAGCCTGCTTCTCCCCTGCCTGTGCCTCTGCCTCTCTTTCTCTCTCTATGTCTATCATGAATAAATAAATAAAATATTAAAAACAAAACAAAAACAAAACTGAAAGCTGGGACAGCCCGGGTGGCTCAGCAGTTTAGTGCTGCCTTCAGCCCAGGGCCTGATCCTGGAGACCCAGGATCAAGTCCCATGTTGGGCTCTCTGCATGGAGCCTGCTTCTCCCTCTGCCTGTGTCTCTGCCTCTCCCCTTCCCCACCCCGTGTCTCTAATAAATAAATAAAATTTAAATAAATAGATAGATAGATAAATAGAAATAAAAACCGGAAGCTGATAGCTGAGAGGGAACAGCTTGTATCGTTGGTTAATGGAATCAGGAGAGCTCTTCACGTTATGGCAACATCAGCTTCTTTTAGACCCAAACAGATCTGGATTTAAGATTAGCTCTGCTGATTACTAAGTATTCCTTATTACTCTGTCCCTGTTTCCCTCATCTGTAAAGCTGGGATAATGATTCCCACCTCTGATAGTTATGGTCACAGGGAATACAATCTTACACAAAGTGTCAGATACAGCGCTTGGCACAAAGTAGGTACTGGACAGTATTGGTTAATATTTTTATTGATTTCATTTTATTTATACTCTTGTATTTCTGATGTCTGTATAATTCCTCTTTGTTTCATTTTTCATCAGAAAAAAATGTTGTTAAAAGTATAATTCGGGGCACTTGAGTGACTCAGTCGGTTGGGCATCTGCCTTCGGCTCAGGTTGTGATTCTAGGGTCCTGTGTTGGCCTCGGGGAACCTGTTTCTCCTTCTCCCTCTACCGTTCCCCTCGTGCTCTTTCTCTTTCTCTCTTATTCTTTCTCTCAAATAACATCTCTTTTAAAAAAAAAGTGTAACCCAGTTGAGTCCTCCCTTGCCTATCAGTTACATTATGTATATCATATATATTATATGTTATTATTATCACACAAACCAAACACAAAGTGTTCTAAGAAATGTTCAGGGCCTCTTGATTGGAAAGGGGCTTAGAAGCCCACAGAAAAGCGGCCGTGTGTCTCCATGGGCTATGCCCGGGGTGGGGAACAGCCAGGGGCTGCCTTTTGCACACCAGCTCCAATAAAGGGACTGGGCAGTGTGGCTGCTTCTGTAATATTCTGAGCATTCTAAAGAAACCTCAGACCTTAAGAGTAAAGGGCTCCTTTGTTTAAAGAGTGTTTTCAAATTTAAATGAGCATTTATTGAGCAAAGATGGACCAACCAGTCTTTTAAAGAATTCAGGGCCCTTGAGAGCAGCTTGTGAGATGCGTGGGAAGGATCTGAAAACAAAAACTGTCTGGAGTGTCGGCCTTCTACCAGCAGAGCTGGTGCTATGGCTCTTCTAAGACCAGCAAAGCAGGTGGTTTGACTCCTTCCCTCGACTTTGCCTGTTTTCCTTGTTTGGGTAATGAACTTGTCCTGTCCCACCTTCGGGCTGACGTGGTACCCAGGTAGAGTTGGTGTCTGCATTTTTTTAGCATCCTTTTGTGTGTTCCGATGGCCTTTGAGGGGACTAAGGCAGCAGGCAGGATGTGGAGGCTCCTCCTCAGGCAGGCCTCTGCTGCTTCCTCACCTGGAGACAGGAACACTGGGAGTCCCCGGGGAATGCGGGAGAGCACAGCCTGATTAATCAGTCTGACTGAAAGCAGTGTGCTTCTGGCATGATCTGCTCCTCCTGAACACGAAAGACGCGTCTTCACGGGTGTGTTGTGTACTTGCCAGGGTGTCGAGATATGAAGCAATTGTGACAAAGTGGTAACTTTGCTTTGTTTTATTTTCCTCATGCTTTTGCCACCTGGTCCGCCAGAGTGGTGTTTTAACAGTTAAACTGGGTGGAGATCTAGGAACCTACGTGATCAACAAGCAGACCCCAAACAAGCAAATCTGGTTATCTTCACCATCCAGGTACGTCCGGACATCGGCACCCGTTGTTGTTCAGCTCCTGTGAGGTGTGGTGTTGTGGACTCTCTAAGAGGAGAGTGGCCTCGGGGCTGGGTGTCTGTGAGCGCACCTCTCCTGATGCTTCCTGCTCACCCCATCCTCGCAGGACAGTTTTAACTCTTCTTCTGTAGCTTCAGTCAGCCAGTGATCTGGCTGCTATAAGCAGGTATTGAGATATTGGCAAGATCTGAAACAAAAAGTTTATCACTTTTCAGAACCTGCCCTGGATAGTTTGTATTAAATCATTCATTGCCCTGCCTTTTTAAAAGCCACTTTTGGGGACACCTGGGTGGCTCAGCAGTTGAGTGTCTGCCTTTGGCTCAGGGCATGATACCGGGGTTCTGGGATTGAGTTCCGCATTGGGCTCCCCACAGGGAGCCTGCTTCTCCCTCTGCCTATATCTCTGCCTCTCTCTCTCTCCCTCTCTTCTTTCTCTCTCTCTCATGAATAAATAAATAAAATCTTTAAAAATAAAAAAGCCACTTTTGATGCTGCAGCCTCAGAATGAGCTGCACTTTGCCTTCAAAGCAGGTTAAAGTTTGACCTTTAGCTTGTTTTCAGCATCTTGCCAAAGGTTGGTTGCATTCTCTCTGTGGAGGTGGGAGTGTGTCTTAAGCTGGGACTCTAGGGCATTGAATCCCTCCTGCCTTTTCCATCAATGTGCTTTCAGTGTAGTGGAAGAAAAGACTGTGTCGGAGGCCGCCTGCTCTGCATCTCAAGGCCTGAGTGTGCAGGGAGAGAGGGTCCCTGTCCATCTGCATCTATCTGGGTGGTTATAAGGGCTCTCAGGCCAGCCTTCCTGGGTCATTAGCACTTCCAAAGGCAACATACTGACTGTGCTTTGGGAAAGGTCCAAACATAACCAGCATGTAATTCTCTGACACCCCAATGGTATTTGCATTTAAAAAAAAAAAATTATATGGGCACCTGGTGGCTCAGTCAATTAAGCATCCAACTACTGATTTGGGCTCAGGTCATGATCTTGGGAGTAGGATCGAGCCCTGAGTAGGCTCCACCCATATCAGTCTGCTTGAGATCTCTCTCTCCTCCCTCTGTTCCTCCCCTGGCTCTCTCTTTCTCTCTCAAATAAATAAATCTAAAAAAAAAAAAAAAAATTATAACTCTTCTCCTGTCCCAACATTCATATCATTTTTTAGGCAGTTAACATCATACTCTTTATCATGCCATGTTATATAATTATTTGTTCAAAATAAATAAGGTGTTATGCCTTCTTTGCCCTAGTCTCATCTAGGAAGCATGTTATAATTCAACAAACAATTCCAGAAATCACTCATTTCTAGCAAGGCCCTTATAGATTACATTGCTTTTTATTTTTTCATTTTTTTCTTAAGACTTTATTTATTCATAGAGACAGAGAGAGAGAGGCAGACACAGGCAGAGGGGGAAGCAGGCTCCATGTAGGGAGCCCGACATGGGACTCAATCCCGGGTCTCCAGGATCATGCCCTGGACTGAAGGTGGCACTAAACCACTGAGCCATCGGGCTGCCCTATTTTTTTTCATTTTTCAAAATATTTTTTAAATGTATTTATTTATGAGAGACAGAGACATAGAGGGAGAAGCAGGCTCCCTACAGGGAGCCTGATGTGGGACTCGATCCCAGGACCCCGGGATCACAACCTGAGCCAAAGGCAGACACTCAACCACTGAGCCACCCAGTTCTCCCTGTATTGCTTTTTAGACCCAGTTAACTTGAAATTAGGTGTTTTATCCTACGTGAGACAATTAGCCTGTTCTCTTTGGCCTCAAACAGTTGTCCCAATCCTAACCAAAACCATGCATGAGGACTGTACATTCTTACCCTTCGCGTCTGGAGGAACCATATGAGAAACTGAGTGGATGTGTTCAAACCCAGCTGTCACCTTTGGGATTTGTGGCTATATAAATATGGGCAGGGCACAGGAACCATCTGTATGGCTCCACGAAAGGAATTCCCTCTGTGTTGTATCTGGAGGCCAAAAAAGTCTGTACCATGTTTGGACACACCTGCCAGCAATATGATCCTACCCCAGGCTTGTTTGATCTGTAATTCAAAATGGAAATATGGAAAGAAATTCTGTCAAGCAGACATTTACTATCACAGATACTGTGTTCCTTAAGAAAAAAAATTATTTTTCCACTCAACTTTTTATGTCCAAAAGAATCTTAAATGGGAATGCATTTCTGATATTTTGGGTGGTTGTTTTGTTTTATTTTGTTTTGTTTTAAATGACAGCTTTTCAGGTCCTGTGGAAACAGTGGTCTCTCCCAACTAGCTTGCCATCCTGAGGAGGTAGGTTGTAGGGTGGGATAAAGCAGAGGTCTGGGTGGACACCTGGTTGGGAGCAGTGGAGGAGCCTGCAGGTTTCTCACCCTCTCCCTGGCATTTCGGCAGCAAATCTGAGTCCAAGGCCCAAGGAATGTTCTCTGTATTTGGTCCAGACTATCAGTTCTTTCTCTATGGCCTGGATCATTTGTATTTGACTGGTCGTGTGTATTAAACAAAGGCCCTAGTCCTTGGGGTTTGTCCCTATTATCTCCACGATTATAAACATGGTCAAACCCAAGCATTTGGTTGATAATACAGAAATCTTTGATGCTTTTTGTATAGTCCGCCAAGATGCTTCCCTTCTAAGCTTCCCTCTTCCCTGGCAAACTCCTTCCAGTCTTGACTTTGGGAAATCTCTCCCTGAGAATGCAGGTGGACCAGGCGCCCCTTCTTGTGAGCTCCCAGGGCTCCCTGCTCCATCTCCATCAAGGCATGCCTGTGCATCGTCACTGTCTGCTGGCAAGCCTGCCACTAGTCTGAGTAGAGGCAGAATTAACGGGCACTGTTGTGTACATCTGGAATGACCAGACATGTCAAAACCCTACTACATCCAGGTCCACACAAATAACTCTTCCCAGCATGAATGGATATACACTATTGTTCATTGAACGAGCTTGAGGTGGAGAAACTCTCAGTTTCATGGATTTAAAATATATTTGGGGGGGGGGGGGGGGACGCCTAGTGGCTCAGTGGTGGAGCATCTGCCTTTGGCCCAGGGAGTGATCCTGGAGTCCCGGGATCAAGTCCCACATCAGGCTCCTTGCATGGAGCCTACTTCTCCCTCTGCCTATGTCTCTGCCTCTCTCTCTCGGTGTCTCTCATGAATAAATAAATAAAATCTTATAAAAAAATAAATAAAATAAAAAATATTTTTGAGAGTTGCCTGGGTGGCTCAGTCAGTTAAGTGTCTGTCTTCAGTTCAGGTCATGATCTCAGGGTCTTGGATTGGACTCCCTGCTCAACAGGGAGCCTACTTCTTCTCCTTCTGCCCCTTGCCCCACTCATGCTCTCTCTTAAAAAAAAAAAAAAAAGAACAAAAACACCATAATACCATATATATATGTATATATTATATATTTTACACATATGTATATATTATATATGTGTATATTTTATATATATATATAATAGTATAGGTGATCACCAGGAGCTGGGGAGAGGAGAGGGTGAGGTGCAGAAGTGTTTTGGTAGATAGAGGTAGTGGTTGCACATGCTATAAATGTACTAAAATCATAATAACAATAATACAGGTAAGGGAAAGTTTGTCAGTGGTACACTAATGGCTATAATTTTAAAACATTGCTCTGGGGGTACCCGGATGGCTCAGTGGTTGGGCATCTGCCTTTGGCTCAGGTCGTGACCCCAGGGTACTGGGATTGAGTCCCACATTGGGCTCCCCGCAGGGAGCCTGCTTCTCCCTCTGCCTGTGTCTCTGCCTCTCTCTCTGTGTCTCTCATGAGTAAATAAATAAATCTTAAAACAAACAAACATAAAAACCACTGCTCTGACCTAGCAGGTATCATATGTGAGTTAGGAAAAGCGAAAGATCAGAATGTGATTTACAGAGACTCATCGATAGGGTTCAGATGTTTTCAGGTCTTAAGAATTGTTCTGTTGAATTGTTGCAGGGGATAAATTGTATATTTATTTTTAAATAGAAAGACCCTGAGACTAGAAGTCAAATGGATGCTTTGTGAAATGGACTTTCTGGAGCTTTCTTCCAGTCTGTGTCTGGATGGCAGCATTTCCTCCAAAGGGCTGTCCTCATGGACCTCCTATATATTTATTGTGTCTTGCAGTGGGCCCAAGCGCTACGACTGGACTGGGAAGAACTGGGTGTACTCCCATGACGGTGTGTCCCTCCACGAGCTGCTGGCCACAGAGCTGACTAAAGCCTTCAAAATCAAACTGGACTTATCTTCTCTGGCCTATTCTGGAAAAGGCACTTGAGGCCCAGCTTTGTTCCAAAGACCTTAAAAGCTAAAAAGCCAAGACCCCAGCTTCATCCTGCAGCTGAGTATCTGTTTTTTTCCATTCCTGCTTTTGAGGACAGTTGTGGCATGTGACGGCTCTGTGAAAAGAGTGTGTTGCCTCCCACTGTCCCCCAAATTTGGATTTTTAATTTCTATAGTTTCGGGGGGAGGGGGTCTTTGTGTTTTTGTTTTGTTTTGTTTTGTTTTTGTTTTTTTGTTTTTAGGATTTGTTGTCTGGTTTCTTTCTTCCCAGGATATCTCTTCTTTTTCTCATGCCCATATATGCATACATTTATATATAACCTTACAACAAAGAAAAATAAGAAGGAAAAATGACTTGATTTCACTATTCCTACTTTAAAGGATTTAACTGCCTAAAACCATGTGAAGAGCGGCTGGCCCCACCTCCCTCTTCAGTCCCCAAAGACTCATTAAAGAGTTGCCTATAAATGTTGCCACGCCTCTTGAAAATGTCAACATTCCTAAGCCCATTAGTAGGAAAGTGTCAGTGACATTCAGGAATTCTCAAACTAAAGATCATTCTCTGTTTACACTTCGTGTCTGCTAAGGTGCAGCCTGCATGGGAGACTCGGGTACGCAATGCTGTTTCTTCCACAGAGACGTGTATAGGGCCATACACGCATGTTTCATTTCAGGGGTATGTGTGTGTTCTGTGTGTCTGTGTGTTTAAGTGAAAGGCCCGCATAGAATCAGCAGCTCCAACAAAGGTCTGAGAGTGCAGAAAATCTCCCAAAGACAAGAATGGGGAAGGGCCATCTTCACAAGCTAGTGGATATAAGTATAATAAACTAGATGGCCGGGCTGAGGAGTGCTTTGCAAATTGTGAAAGACCATATAGATGAAAAGATATTCGTGTTAATGAAAAGAGCCCTGGTCCTTCACTTAGCTCAGTTTAACCTTTTCTTACTGAAGAAGGATTTCTCAGTGACAAGTCTATGCAGAGATGCAGCATCTCCATTGCCTATCTCTGGGTGAGTGTCACAAACTCCCTGGACCTGTTTCCCCCACGTGGTAAATGAGAGGTGGAACTTCATAGAATATAGTTGATAATTCCCAGTCCAGACACTCAGTGGTCCTGTCAGGCCAATTTAACAGGCTGGTCTTAATTCCTCCTGATACACGAGGGATGACAATGAATTATTTCCTTAAGCTACAGCAGAAGCGTATGGTCATTGGTATTGTTCTCCTTGAATGTCAGCTGAATTCATGTTCAAATGATACCTATCTTATGGTGTCTTTACCTTGCTGAGCTAGTGTTGTGGTCTGTGTCCCTCCCAAATTCCTATGTTAAATCCTAACTGCCTCCCCCCCAACCTTGGTGTGATGGAGTTAAGAGGTGGGACCTTTGGGACCCCCAAAGGGGGGCGGGATTAGGTCATGAGCACAGAGCCTCATGAAGGGAATTAGTGCCCTCATATAAGAGACCCCAGGGAGCTCCTCACCCCTCCCACCACATGAGACATGGAAGGTGATGGGGCCTTGATCTTGGGCTTCCCAGCCTGCAGAACTATGGGAAATAAATTTCTGTTGTTTCTAAGCTATCCAAGTCTATAGTATTGTGTTCTAGTAGCCCAAATGGACTAAGCCTGCCACACCCTGAGACCTCATTTTAAACTCTACAGACTTGCATCTTACACAAGAAGAAACCATGGCTCAGCTAACCCCTCCAGAGTTATGTTCCTGTACCGTTCTGTTGCTACTAAAGAAAGATTTATTAGTGACAAGTCTATGCAAATGTGTAGCAAACACTTTTGCAACCCGTGAACAAAAAGCACATTGCATTATGGAAAAAAAAACTCTTAACAATAGAACAATAGAAACAAACACTAAATGGGTATTTAAAATGTTTCCTTTCTTAGAAAAAAAAATATTTCCTTTCTTCAAAAATAAAATTATTTTTTAGTGTGGGTGGAACTTTTTAAAGTGTGTTAAGTCAGTACAAGCGAGAAAATAAAACTGCATGTGTGTGTGTCTATCTCTTCTAATGAAAGTTTCACTATCTTGCTTCCTTGGAACTCAGCTAAGTGATGCACTCACCTATCTGGGACACAACATAAAAAAGATTTAATCGGTCTCTGTAGGAGGAGAACGTACCTTAGGGGATCTGTGCTCTTAATGCTTCCCTTATGGACTATCTTTTCAGGCCTACTTTTACTTTATATACAATGCTAACTGGTTTAATTATTTCCTTTCTAAGGCCCTGGGAGATACCCACTTAAGACAGTAGAATAGGGATCCCTGGGTGGCGCAGCGGTTTGGCGCCTGCCTTTGGCCCAGGGCGCGATCCTGGAGACCCGGGATCGAATCCCACGTCGGGCTCCCGGTGCATGGAGCCTGCTTCTCCCTCTGCCTGTGTCTCTGCCTCTCTCTCTCTCTCTGTGACTATCATAAATAAATAAAAATTAAAAAAAAAAAAAAAAAAGACAGTAGAATAACTAGGACCACAAGAACAGTCACCAAGGGAGGAATAAAAATCATTCTCTGATTAGCAAACTGGAAAAGCACAACAGTGTGGGTCCAGGAGCCTCCCACACCCCAGACCTAGGAGCATCATCACATTTATGGTATCACCCACATTAATGATGAATTTCCAGGAAAACGTTGAAAATTTTCAGTATTAAATGTTAAAGGAGGCGAGAAAATACACAGTATAATTTCAGAAAGCTTTCTACTATGTTTAGCTTCCTGAGTAGATAGATCCCTGGGCACTGGAAAATATAACTACCCAGAAGGACTAATTTACTTCACTCTGAGGATACAGAGAAGCACTGGGGTGTGTGAAAGAGAACCTGAGATTTAAAAAAATTTTTTAAATCAGGATTTTAAAAATGTCTCCAAACTCTGCTACCGACTTATTTGCTGATACTAGCCTCACTTCTCTTACCAGTAAAACGGTGGTATCTAACCTATGGCTCCTGGGCCCACGTGCAAAGCACTTGTGCAAAGGTACATGACAGATATTAGCACATGCACAGCACAATTTCATATTCACATTTGGGAGTTTTCCCCAAAATATTACTTGCAACATTTTCTATTCAGCTGCAAACTTATTCCAAATGTTCCTCTTGGTTGTCTTGTGACAGATCCTGATTTCCCAGAACAATTTTTCCTGCCACCTCCAGTGTTTATATTTTATTCACTCTTCTTCATAGTTCTAAAAATAAGGCCAACTTTAAGTTTGATAGTTTGTATTAACCAGTAAATTCACAGTGTGTTTCTTAAGCTATACCTACCCCCATATTCTTTTTCTTTAAAAAAAAAAAAAAAAAAGATTTTTTATTTATTTATTCATGAGAGACACAGAGAGAGAGAGAGGCAGAGACACAGGCAGAGGGAGAAGCAGGCTCCATGCAGGGAGCCCGATGTGGGACTCGATCCCGGGTCTCCAGGATCACACCCTAGGCTGAAGGAGGCACTAAACCGCCGAGCCACCCAGGCTGCCCCTGTCCCCATATTCTAATAAACCCCATTGCTACCTCTAAAGAAAGACCCATGTTCATAAATGTGAAAAGTTTGCCTGGATTGGCTAGGCAAGGCTGCCAAGGAAAGCTGGCTTCACACCTCCAAGGTATACTCTAAGATTAAAGTAATTTTAGGTCATGTTCAGTTGAAGTCTTGGCATATATTTATCTTCAGTCATCCAAAAGGGAAAGGAAGAAGTAAAGCTGTCACTATTTGCAAATGACATGAAAACCTTAAAGACTCCAACAAAAACCCGTTACAGCTCGTAAATAGTTTTGGTAAACCTGCAGAATACAAAATCAATGTACAAAAATCAGTTGCACTTTCATATACCAACAATGAAGTATCAGAAAGACAAATCAAGAAAACAGTCCCATTTACAGAAGTCTCAAAAGGATTAAATACTTGGGGCGCTTGGGTGGCTCAGAGGTTGAACATCTGCCTTTGGCTCAGGTCCTGATCCCAGGTCTTGGGATCAAGTCCCACATTGGGCTCCTAATAAGGAGCATCTTCTTCTGCCTGTGTCTCTGCCCCTTTCTCTCTGTGTCTGTCATGGATAAATAAATAATTTTTTTTTTTAAGATTTTATTTATCCATGACAGACACAGAGAGAGGCAGAGACACAGGCAGAGGGAGAAGCAGCCTCTGTGCAGGGAGCTGGACGTGGGACTCGATCCTGGGACTCCAGGATCATACCCTGGGCTGAAGGCGGTGCTAAACCACTGAGCCACCCGGGCTGCCCAAATAAATAAAATCTTTAATAATAATAAATAAATAAATAAATAAATATATATATATATATTTAAGGAATATATATATATATTCCTTAAATACTTAGGAATAGGGATCCCTGGGTGGCGCAGCGGTTTGGCGCCTGCCTTTGGCCCAGGGAGCGATCCTGGAGACCCGGGATCGAGTCCCACATCGGGCTCCCGGTGCATGGAGCCTGTTTTCCCTCTGCCTGTGTCTCTGCGCCTCTCTCTCTCTCTGTGACTATCATAAATAAATAAAAATTTAAAAAAAAATACTTAGGAATATATTTAACAAAAAATGGAAGATCTGTACACTGAAAACCAGAAGATCTTGACTAAAGAAATTAAAGAAGATATAAACAGAACTATTAGAAGAATTAATATTGTTAAAATGTCCAAACTACACAAAGTGATCTACAGATTCAGTGAGATCCCTATCAAAATTTCAATGCAATTTTTCTCAGAAACAGAACAAACAATCCTAAGATTTTTAATAGAGCCACAAAAGACCCCGAATAGGCAAAGCATTCTTTTTTTTTTTTTTTTTTTTTTAAAGATTTTATTTATTTATTCATGATAGTCACAGAGAGAGAGAGAGAGGCAGAGACACAGGCAGAGGGAGAAGCAGGCTCCATGCACCAGGAGCCCGATGTGGGATTGGATCCCGGGTCTCCAGGATCGCGCCCTGGGCCAAAGGCAGGCGCCAAACCGCTGCGCCACCCAGGGATCCCCAGGCAAAGCATTCTTAAGAAAGAACAAAGCAGGGCAGCCCGGGTGGCTCAGCGGTTTAGTGCGTCTGCAGCCCAAGGTGTGATCCTGGAGACCAGGGATCCAGTCCCACATCAGGCTCCCTGCATGGAGCCTGCTTCTCCCTCTGCCTGTGTCTCTGCCTCTTTCTCTCTCTGTGTGTGTCTCTCATGAATAAATAAATAAAATCTTTAAAAAAAAGAAAGAACAAAACAGGAGGTATCACACTTGATAAGTTCAAACTATGCTGTAAAATTATAGTAATCAAACAGCATAGTATTGGCATAAAACAAACACAGAATTGAGAGAGCTCAGAAATAAACTCATACATATATAGCCAATTAATTTACAGCAAAGGAGCTAAGAATATACAATAGGAAAAGGATATCTCTTAATAAATGATGGGGAAAAACTAGACAGCCACATGCAAAAGAGTGAAGTTGGACCCCTATTTACACCAAAACCAAAAATCAACCCAAAATGGATTAAAATCTTGAACCTAAGACCTGAAATTATAAAATTGCCAGGAAAAAAACACAGAGGTTATCTCCTTGACATCAGTTTTGGCACCAAAAGTAAAGGCAACAAAAGCAAAAGTAAACAAGTGGAACTACATCACAATAAAAAAACTTTTGCACAGCAAAGGAAACCATCAACAAAATGAAATTAAATATTTCCTTCTATTGGAGAATAGAAGGAAATATTTGCAAATCACATATCTGATAAGGGGTTAATAACCAAAATACACAAGAAACTTATAAAATTCAATAGCAAAAAATAAATAACCCAATTAAAAATGGGCAAAGGGAGGGATGCCTGGGTGGCTTAGCGGTTGAGCGTCTGCCTTTGGCTCAGGTTGTGATCCTGGGGTCCTGGGATCAAGTCCCACATCAGGCCCCCTGCAGGGAACCTGCTTCTCCCTCTGCCTGTGTGTCTGCCTCTCTCTCTCTCCCTCTCCCTCTGTATGTGTGTGTGTTTCTTGTGAATAAATAAATAAAATCTTAAAAAAAAAAAAAAAAGACAAGGGATAACAAGTGTCCAGGAGGATATGGAGAGAAAGGAACCCTTGTGTACTGCCAGTGAGAATGTAAATTAGAGCTACCACTGTGGAGGCTCCTCAAGAAATGAAAAATAGAACTACCATAGGATCCATAGATCCATTTATGGGTATAGATCCAAAGGAAACAAATCCATTATCTCAAAGAAACATCTGCATCCCATGTTCATTACATCACTCCTAATGGCCAAGTTATAGAAACAACCTAAGTGTCTGCTGATAGAGGAATGGACAAAGAAAATGTGATATATATGGATGTGTGTGTGTATGTGTGTAAACATATACTCATCATACAGACACACATACAAAATGAAATATTATTTAGCCTTTAAAAAAAAGAGGAAAATTCCGTCATTTACAACAAGGATGATCCTGGAAGGCATCATGCTAAATGAAATAAACGAGAGGATAACAAATACTGCATGGTACTTACACGTGAAATCTGTAAATCAATCAATCAATCAATCAACATTGTTTTCTTTTTTTTTTTTTAATTTTTATTTACTTATGATAGTCACACACACAGAGAGAGAGAGAGGCAGAGACACAGGCAGAGGGAGAAGCAGGCTCCATGCACCGGGAGCCCGACGTGGATTCGATCCCGGGTCTCCAGGATCGCGCCCTGGGCCAAAGGCTGCGCCACCCAGGGATCCCTCAACATTGTTTTCAAGTCAAAACAGTAGAAAAGTGGTTGCCAGGTTTAGGGGGAAATAAAGGGCCAGGTTGGTAAAAGGTTACAAATTTCCAAGGGACAAAAAAAAGAAATAGACTGTTTCTATTCTTATAAAGATAATAAAACAGAACTAAAGGGCTTAAGTCAATAAAACCAGGACATATTTATTGAGCTGTTTATTGAAGATTTATTAAACTGTGGAATAAAGCACCTGCACACAGCAGGAAGATTGGCTCCCAAAGACTTTCCTCTACTCTCACAAGTCAGGCCTCTTGAGGTTCGGTCCAGGTATAAATAAATACTAGTGCAAGGTAGGCCCCTACTTTTCACTTCTGTTTCTGTGATTTGTGGGAGCATTGGTAGTGCCATATCTTAACTTCAAAGTTTTTAGCCTTATTTCTGCCATGTTAAGTGGAAAAGGTGCCTAGATTATTTGGAAAAATAAGACAATGCCATTCCCTAGTTACTTTTACTCCCTTCAACGCTAACTGATTAAAAAAAAAAAATGGCTTAAATAAAACCAGAAGAGAAAGTAAACTTTAAAAATCTCCAAGGCTCAAAAGTAATAGAATTACATGAATTTAAAATCAAAGTTGCCATGTGAGGCTGTCCAGGCTGTGCACTGCATAAATCTAGGCATCTCTATTCACAGAGATGACAATAATCACAATGTGATGTGAATGGTACCACCTAGAGCTGTGCAAAATGTTTAGAGCATATCACTTGATTGTGCTGGAATTCATCTGGCCAGCCCATAAGCAAGTCTCCTCAAATGTTTGACCAAACATTCCCTAAATCTGCCCCCCTTCTACCTGATGAGGGAGCAAAAGGCAAGCTGAGAACAAAGCACTAGCAGACACCCGACGAGCTCCCCCGCCTCCTGGGTGGGATTTGTGTGACCTTCCTCCAGGATGGTCCAACTATCTTATTGCTAATGCTTTGCTAGAGGGGAAAAACAACCTTAGTTTGATAATAGCAAGGCCTCCAGTACCCTGAGGGTCCTCTTTAGCATATGAAAGTCCCTTGAGACACCTCCCTTTGTCCTTACCTCCCCCAAGCCCAGAGTATTTAAGTCAGCCATTCTTCTTGACCCGGCGCAGCCCTGCTTTCTCCCCACGGGTCCTGTCTCCCTGCTTCAATAAAATCGCCTTTTTGCACCAAAGATGTCTCAAGGATTCCTTCTTGGCCCTGGGCTCCGGACCTCTCCAGAACTATACATCATGCCTACTCACAATCAGGTTCTCATCATTTCTCACCTGCATTATTACAGGAGATTTCTTGCTTCTCCCTCCCTCCCTTTCTCTCAGCCCATCTTCCATGCCACACCCAGAGTGAGCTTTCAAAAGTGGGATCCCCTACCTTTGTAAGATGCATTTTCCTCCCCTCACTCAACATGTCAGCTATGACAGTTCCAAATCCCCAGCTCCCTAAAGGGTTTGCTTCTCCTGACTCTGAGACTTGGCCAGCTTTGAACCCACACTGGTCCTTTATTTCCCACTTTTCTGCTCAGGGCATTTGTTATGCCTGAAAAATGTTCTTGGCTCAGCCTTGCTGATCCCTCCTTCAATGGGCCCTCTCTCTACCTGTGATGAGGGAACAGAAGGCTAACTGAGGACAAATCACAAGCTGACATCCCCATGAATGACCTCTCCTTCCACAGGTGGCACGCCTGTGACATTCCTCAGGCACTCCTGGCTGCCCTAAAGCTAAGGGAAAGGAAAAACAGTTAATTTATAGAGATTATAGTCCTATAGACCTGAGTCTTCCTCAGTTTACAAAATGTCTTCGTGATTTACAAGATAAAAAGCATTCTTATTAATAACCTAACTTCTGGAAGAAAATTCCCAACTGTCTTAACGATAATGCTTTACTGGAGGGGAAAAACCACCTTCATCTGACAGTGAAAAGGCCTCCAGTATCTTGTAGGTCTTCTTTAGCATACAAAAATCTTTTGAAACTTTCTTTTTTTATTTTTTTATTTATTTATTTTTTTTTTTAATTTATGATAGTCACACAGAGAGAGAGAGAGGGGCAGAGACACAGGCAGAGGGAGAAGCAGGCTCCATGCACCGGGAGCCCGACGTGGGATTCGATTCCGGGTCTCCAGGATCGCGCCCTGGGCCAAAGGCAGGCGCCAAACCGCTGCGCCACCCAGGGATCCCGAAACTTTCTTTTTTTTTAACCTCCCCCAGCTCCTAAGGATATAATCAACCACCTCTCATGAGCCCAGGGCAACAGTTCTTCCTGCCCACAGGTCCTGCCCCCTGTGCTTTATTTTATTTATTTATTTATTTTTTTTAATTTATTTTTTATTGGTGTTCAAGTTACTAACATACAGAATAACCCCCAGTGCCCGTCACCCATTCACTCCCACCCCCCGTCCTCCTCCCCTTCTACCACCCCTACCCCTGTGCTTTAATAAAACCACTTCTTTGCAGCAAAGATGTCTCAAGAATTCTTTCTTGGGGACACCTGGATGGCTCAGTAGTTGAGTATCTGCCTTCGGCCCAGAGTGTGATCCCGGGGTTTCGGGATCCAGTACCATGTTGGGCTCCCTGCAGGGAGCCTTTCTCTATCTCTGCCTAGGTCTCTGCCTCTCTAGGTGTGTGTCTCATGAATAAATAAATAAAATATTTTTTAAAAAGAATTCTTAAAAAAATAAAAAAAGAATTCTTTCTTCGTCATCGGCTCTAGACCTTGCTCCACCAAACCTCATCAACATTACAAAACTGCATCACCCTGGACCCCCTGATTGTCCCATGATCTCTCAGCGCACGGTATTTCTTCCCAGCACTGATGGCAACAGGAATTAACTAGTCTAGAACATGCCGCCTCTGCTGGATTATACCCTCCATGAGGACAGAACCGTGTATCCCCAATTTACTGCTGTAGTGCCAGCACTGAACACAATTCCTTGCACACAGAAAGGTCCACATAAATATTAAATGAATGTGTGATGATTATGGGTTTCCCAGGGTAGCCCAAATAAATGTAGTTCTAAAAGTGATAATAAGAAATGTAAATTTTATAGAAAAATGGTTGGTGGGGGGATCCCTGGGTGGCTCAGCGGTTTAGCACCTGCCTTCAGCCCAGGGCGCGATCCTGGAGTCCCCGGAAGGAGAACCACATCGGGCTCCTTGCATGGAGCCTGCTTCTCCCTCTGCTTCTCTCTCTCTCTCTCCCTGTGTTTCTCGTGAATAAATAAATAAAATCTTAAAGAAAAAAAAAGGCTGGTGGGGGTGGGTGGGGGTGTCAGTGAGGGGTGTAGGGAAGGAGAAAAAATCCTTTTCCTTGAGTCATCTTAAGGTCGTCAAGTTGGGGCCCTGTCAATTAGACTGACAAAAGACAGGAGTACGTGGCTCTTGATCTCGGTGCTGTAAGTTTGAACCCCACATGTAGAGATAGATTACTTAAAAATAAAATCTTTTAAGAGGAGGGGCGCCTGGGTGGCTCAGTGGTTGAGTATCTGCCTTTGGCTCAGGTCATTATCCCTGGGTTCTGGGATCAAGTCCTACATCCGGCTCCCTGCAGGGAGCATCCTTCTCCCTCAGCCTGTGTCTCTGCCTCTCTCGGTCTCTCATGAATAAATAAAATCTTTTTAAAAAAAGAGAGAGAGAGAGACTAACAAAAAAAAAAAAAAAACGAACAAGAAAGACAAATAGAAGTGTATTAACATGTGCATTAACACATGAACACAAGGGAGAACCCAGGGATGAATAATCCAAAGGGGTAGTTGGAATTTGGGCTTCTGTACCATCTTGGGTTAAAAAAGGCAAAAGGTTTTTGGCCTTCTAGTCAGGATAGGCAAGTTTTAGAATGGTGACCTTGAGAAATATGGTAAACAGACTTGTTTAGTAAACTTTGTAATGCAGATTAAATCTAGGTCCTCTCCACCAATAAGAGTCCTTAGATCTTCCGGGTAAGGGGGAGGGAGGTATTTTTACAGTTGGAAACATCCTTTAGAAATGTAAATTACAAAAAAAAAGAAATGTAAATTACCCTTTACAAAAGGAAAACAGTATCTAGTTTGTAGAGTTTTTCCTGTTTAGGGCTGATTCTCCCTGGCCTTGAGTCCAGAATAATTCATACCCCAAAAAGGCATATTTTGGAGTGGTACATTCTGGTACCCTTCACTTAAGCCAAACATTAGAGATTTACAAAACTACAAAATAATGCCATTCTTTCTTTTTATAAGATTTTATTTATTTATTCATGAGAGACAGAGACATAGGCAGAGGGAGAAGCAGTCTCCACGCAGGGAGCCCAATGTAGGACTCGATCCCAGGACCCCGGATCACGACCTCAGTTGCTGGCAGACGCTGAAGCTCTGAGCCACCCAGGTGACCCCACCTTTTTTTTTTTTAAGATTTTATTTATTTATACATGAGAGACACACAGATTGAGAGAGGCAGTGACACAGGCAGAGGGAGAAGCAGGCCCAATGCGGGGAGCCTGATGTGGGACTCGATCCTGGGACCTCAGGATCACACCCTGGGCAGAAGGCAGGTGCTCAACCACTGAGCCACCCAGGCGTCCCTAAATAAATAAAATCTTAAAAAAAAAAACAACAAAAAGTAATCTCCGTGTCTGTGTGGAGTCCCTGTACATATCCAGTACATTTGATTGTCTCCTGTTCACCTATCTCTTGTCAGTTTGCTTTTTTTTTTCCTTAAGATTTTATCTCTTTATTTGAGATAGAGGGAGAGACTGAGAGGGAGTATGAGCAGGAAGGGGGCAGAGGGAGAGGGGAAAGCAGACTCCTCGCTGAGCAGGGAGCCCAGTGTGGGGCTCCATCCCAGGACCCTGAGATCAGGACCTGAGCTGAAGGCAGATGCTTCCCTAAGCCACCCAGGCAACCCCAATTTCTTAGTTTAACTAGAAGGACCCTTGAAGGGGACAGGAGCTCTTGCTCTCTGATTACCCACAAACAAAAGCTCTGTGGAGTTCTCTATAGCTTTTTTTTAAAGACTATTTTTAGAGCAGTTTTAGGTTCACAGCAAAAATGAGCAGAAAGTACAGGGGTTTTCCCATATGCCCTTTGCCTCCCCTACTCCCAGCTCATGGACAGGCTCCCCTGTTATCAAATCCCCACCAGGGTGGTTCATTTATTAAGATGGATGGACCGACACTGACAGTTGGTAATCATTGACAGATGGTTTACCTTAGAGTTCAGTCTTGCTGTTATGCCTTCTATGGTTTCAGACAAATGCATAATGACACATACCCATTATTCCAGTGAAGGAGGTGAGGACAATTCAAAATATGCGGCTGCAGCATACTATTTTGGTCAGAAGGCTCTCGAAAAACAGAAAGCACAGGGAGAGACTTTCTCTGACCTCCTCTTATCTACCTCCTTTCATAGGCAAAAGAAACTCGCTTGTCATAAATCCCCTCCCTAGGAATTTCATCATCCCGGAGGTTTGACCTTTACCTTAGGAGAGGAGACTAGATGTTGACACCACACCCAGACAGACATTGTTACACACTATCCTACCTATCTCCCATTTATTCTTCTTAAGGGCCCATCTTTTTTTTTTTTTTCTTTTTTAAGATTTTATTTATTTTTCGGGATCCCTGGGTGGCGCAGCGGTTTGGCGCCTGCCTTTGGCCCAGGGCGCGATCCTGGAGACCCGGGATCGAATCCCACATCAGGCTCCTGGTGCATGGAGCCTGCTTCTCCCTCTGCCTATGTCTCTGCCTCTCTCTCTCTCTCTCTCTCTGTGACTATCATAAATAAATAAAAATTTAAAAAAAAAAAAGATTTTATTTATTTTTCAAAAAAAATTTTTTTTAATTTATTTTTCATGAGAGACAGAGAGAGAGGCAAAGACACAGGCAGGGAGAGAAGCAGGCTCCCTGTGGGGAGCCCAATGTGGGACTCCATCCCAGGACTCTGGAATCATGACCTGGGCCCAAGGCAAATAGATGCTCAACCACTGAGCCACCCAGGCACCCCAAGAGCCCATCTATCATTTTTAATAAATATTTACTTTCCCCTAAGGGACCTACAGCCCCTGTCTTCTTCCCCAGGAAGATCTTACATAAACTCAAATCTCAATTCGTAAGTTTATATACATTTTCTCCTGTTAATCTACCTGCTGTCAGTTTATCCCATAAACCCAGCTATTACACCAGAGGGAAAGCCTTCCTCCCCTACAATATTATTGTTAAAGAGAAAACCACAGACCCAATATGGCATCACTCGGGCCAAATCACCAACCACGGTTATAACCTAATGTAATTGTAGTTTCAACTTTT
The DNA here is from genome assembly GCF_048164855.1 of Canis lupus baileyi. Lineage (NCBI taxonomy): Eukaryota > Metazoa > Chordata > Mammalia > Carnivora > Canidae > Canis > Canis lupus. The sequence continues at coordinate 89,255,955 of NC_132838.1, read as the reverse complement.
TCCAGAATTGCAGTCTTAACTGGTCAGTCAAGAATCTTCTGCTCTGCATCGGTGAGGTGATCTACCACAAGGGCCCTCCCCATTCCTCAGGGGAAGATGAGGTCATGTGCCTGATAAGACACTCCCTCCCAACTTCTCCCCCAGGGGAAAGTGACCTTGCCTGGAACTGTCCCTTTTTTTTCTTGCCCTACCCTCCTTCCTATAAAAACCCTCCAACATCTACAACTCCTGGGAGCTCCCCCCTACCAGATGGGATGCTGCCCGATGCTTAATGAAGCCAATTAGATCTTCAAATATGCTCGGTTGAACTTTGCTTTTTAATAGCATCATACAGAGTATTTTCACTGCCCTAAAAAGCCCGGGTTCTGCCTCTAAAGAGGTCCTGAGTTTTTGTGTTTGTTTGTTTGTTTGTTTTTGTGGATCCACTGCACCATCCTTTCCTCATAGTAATCCCACAATCCCACTTAGGTTTTCTGAATTTCTAGAATTAACGTTGAGACCAATTCTAGACCACCAAGAGCCTCTGACAGCATCCCCTATGCTGTCATTGCCTACCTTCTTCCTTTGTGGCCCATTTTTGCCTCTTTTAAGGGCTCTTTGATTCAATTTTATGCATCACCTGCTGAGACCTGCTTCTTCCAGATCTGGTACTAGTCCCTTGAAACCTAAAGGCACAGGGGATGGAGGAGGAAACATTGGTCTGTCCTCAGGTGGAGCTACCCATAGATAATGGAAACTTTACAAGGACCTGACTCCTTTATCCTAAGCCAGGTATGTGCCCAACTCTGGGAGGCGGAAGCAGGGAGCAAGAAAATGAATCCTACCTCCTGTTCCAACTTGGCAGTGTCTGGATGGGTACCTGCTAGCTCCCCTGACATTGCTTCCAGAAGGGGCTTCCGGCCTTGGTAAGCTCACTGTCCTTAAATCCCAGCTCTAATGGGTGGGGTCTTTCAGGGGTTTTGAAAAAAACTTAAGGAGCACCTGGGCGGCTCGCTCGATTAGATTAAGCTCCCAACTCCTGGTTTTGGCCCAAGTCATGATCTCAGGGTCTTGGAATCAACCTTGGAGTCTGGCTTCACACGCTCATCACACAGTCGGCTTGTGCCTTTCCCTACCCCTCTGATCCTACCCCTGCTCATGCTCAAGTGCTTTCTCTCTCTTTCTCTAAAGCAAATAAATAAAAATTTAAAAGAAAAGAAAAAACTAAGAGAAAGTTAAAAAGATTGCAAGAAGCTATGAAAACATCATGGTGAACATCCTTCCAGACACTGGGATATAAGTGGGCCTCAGTTTGCTTTTCACAACCGACCTGATCATCCTGATGATCATCTTTGTGGTTTGTGACCACTGTGTGATTCAGCAACAAACTGCAGCCTCTGGTCTGGCTGCTTTTCCTTTTCTTGGGATTTTTCACCAGTGTTTAAGAACATTTTGCCAGGTCCACCTCATGCCCGAGGTAAAATGCACACGCCATAGATAAAGGTAAAATCATCAGGCTCCCAAGGAGAATTCACTCACCATACAAACCACTGGACAAACTCTAGGGGCAGAGCAGAAGTCTCTGACCAACTCCTGACTCCCCAGAGGAATTCCTCTGTAGAGCAGGAGAGAAGTCAGGGGCCACAGAGATGAACAGTCTTGTTAGGAAAATCAGAGCCACCTCTAGTGGAGGGATGTTGGTGGGACAGAGAAGGGAGGGAGGAAGTTGGAACTTTAGAGGCATTACTAACAACCCCTGTCTCTCCCCCATCCCTTCCTCGCACCCCACCCTCCCCATGGCAGAGAAAAAGGCGTCCCTGGGGCAGCTTGAAAGGAAGGAGAGATTCCCAAGGGCTCTGGGAAGTGAGGTCACTGTTGGGAAGGCAGGACATTCCCAGTGGAAAGCATTCAGCGCTGCTTTGGGGCTGCAACCCTATAAATACATTCTTGTCTAAGATCTGATACATGGGCTTAGAAGATGGGCCATTAAAAAAATAAACAGTATTAATAATATTAATAATCAAGAGTGTCAGCAGTGTTGAAATTTTTCTGGAACGGTATCCTGAGTTGCCTAATGCCCAGAGAAGGAAAATAATAGTGTTCAGTCATAAATTACAGGATTAGTGCACATAGCTATCAAGATGATGAGCCAGAGCTTGTAAATTGGTTTTGTTTTGGTCTAATAGATGTTTTTCCTCTGTGTGTGTGTGTGTGTGTGTGTGTGTGTGTGTGGTTTCATCACTTTTTTTTTGCCTCTGGCTCTTTCTGATTAAAAAAAAACTTTAAAGAGGTAGGACATGACACATCAGATGGATCTGTGTTTATGTTTATTTTTTTATTTATTTATTTTTTGTGTGTGTTTATGTTTAAAAAAAAAAATACTGGAGCAGCCCAGGTGGCTCAGCGGTTTAGCGCCACCTTCAGCCCAGGGCGTGATCCTAGAGACCCGGGATTGAGTCCCACATCGGGCTCCCTGCATGGAGCCTGCTTCTCCCTCTGCCTGTGTCTCTGCCTCTCTCTCTCTGTGTCTCTCATGAATAAATAAATAAAACCTTAAAAAAAAAAAAAAAACTGGCTCACTACACATGCTGAAGGGGGACGCTATTAAGAGCAGTGTTTTTGCCTTTATTCAAAGATTCATTTATTCAACTGACTTTATAGATTGCCCACTTGGTCCAAGCCAGGAGCTAGGACACCAAGGTGAACACACATTCTCTCCCCTCAAACAGAAAAGTAAACAAATAAAATGTATTGGGAAGAGTTCTGATCAATGAAAATTGTAAATCAAGACTGCCTCATATTCACTGAGACATATGTATGATACTTTTAAAATTATAAACGGTAGTATGGTTGACCCTTGAACAACACAGTTTTGAACTGTGGGGGTCCACTTTTTTTTTTTTAAGATTTTATTTATTTATTCCTGAGAGACACACAAAGAGAGGCAGAGGGAGAAGTAGGCTCCACGCAGGGAGCCTGATGTGGGACTTGATCCCAGGTCTCCAGGATCACGCCCTGGGTTGAAGGTGGCGCTAAACTGCTGAGCCACTCGGGCTGCCCCAGGTGGGTTTTTTACAGCACAATACTGTAAATGTACTTTCATGGATTTTCTCTTCCTAATGATTTTCTTTTTTTTTAATTTTATTTATTTATTTGTGAGAGAAAGAGAAAAAAAAACACAACAGGGAGGAGGAATAGAGAGAAAAGGGAGGCAGACTTCCCCACAGCAGGGAGCTCCATGCAGGGCTTGATCCCAGGACCCTGGGATCATGACCAGAGCAGAAGGCAGATGCTTAACCAACTGAGCCCCGCCCCCTCCCCGCCCCACATACCTACCCCTCCTTATGATTTTCTTACTAGGGACACCTGGGTGGCTCAGTGGTTAAGTATCTGCCTTGGGCTCAGGCCATGATCCTGGGGTCCTGGCACCGAGTCCCATATCGGGCTCTCTACATGGAGCCTGCTTCTCCCTCTGCCTATGTCTCTCTGCCTCTCTCTCTCTCTCTCTCTCTTACTCTCTCTCTGTGTGTCTCTCATGAATAAATAAATAAAATCTTTAAAAAAATTATTTTCTTACTAACATTTTCGTCTATCTCACTTTATTGTACTAATAGAATGTATAACATATGCAACATACAAAATACATGTTAATCCACTGTTTCTGTTACTGGTAAGGCTTCCAGTCAACAGCAGACTATTAGTAGCCAAGTTTGGGGGAATCACTGGTGGTACTCAGATTTTCAACCGCGCAAGGGTTGGCGCCCGCCCATCACCCCTGCATTGTGCAAGGGTCAATGGTACACTGTACAGACTGCTTTGCACCTTTTTTTTTTTAAGATTTTATTTATTTATTTATGAGAGACATAGAGAGGCAGAGGGAGAGCAGGCTCCCTGCGGGGAGCCCGATGCGGGACTCGATCCCAGGACCCAGGATCACAACCTGAGCCTAAGGTGGACGCTCAGGCGCCCCTCGGATTTGTTTTTTTGTTTTGCTTCTTTACTGTACAATATGCCCTGGAGGATAGTCTACCTAGTAGTTGTGCATTTTAAATAGATGCTATGGCCGTAAGCAAGCAGTGGGCAAGAGGATTTGGGCAGCCTGTCCAGGGCTTGGTGCCTGGTTAGGAGTGGGAGGCATCTAGGCCAGTGCTCCATCTACTGGAAATTTCACTCACCCTCTTGCACTTCTCTAGAGTTGCTCTAGCAGAAAAGGGCAAACCTGGAAGCTACTTTATTTATGCTCCATCCCAAGACCCCGGGATCATGACCTGAGCTGAAGGCAGATGCTTAACTGACGGAGCCCCTCCACCCCCTTCCGCGCCGCCTGAGTCTTAAATTTTCTAAGCGCTCCATCACAGAAGTACAAGTGCTTAACATCCCCCTTTGGATTTATACACCTGGATTTGAAACCTTACGATAAATTGCATTCGTCACAATAATGGAAAATCAGTAGTGATTTATCATACACTAGCCCAGCGCTTAGCCCACCAGATCCGAAGCATAAATAAAATAGCTTCCAGGTTTTGCCCTTTTCTGCTAGAGCAACTGTAGACAGCCCAGCAATAGTTGGAGCAATAGAAGTATATTTGTTTGGGATGGTTGTCGGGTTTCGGGTTTGTTTGGTTTTTTTTTTTTTTTTTAATTTTTTAATTATTTATTTATGATAGTCACACACACACACAGAGAGAGAGAGAGAGAGAGAGAGAGAGAGGCAGAGACACAGGCAGAGGGAGAAGCAGGCTCCATGCACCGGGAGCCCGATGTGGGATTCGATCCCGGGTCTCCAGGATCGCGCCCTGGGCCAAAGGCAGGCGCCAAACCGCTGCGCCACCCAGGGATCCCGTTTGTTTGGTTTTTGTTTTATTTTGCTATGATAATTCTCAAATAACTTTTAACTTTTTTTAAAAAAAGGTTTATTCTCTTAGTTGCTCCTTCATAATCCAGAAATCAGTCAAGTGCTGTGCATGAGATGCAGCTTGCACACTGAGGCGAGTCTCCACTTTCCATCCACCTAATCTTGCACGGCCATTAGTAGGATTCTCAATGAGACAGACGTCCGTGTGACATGGACTGGACAGTGGGGTTTCCCATGGGTCAGCACTGATTTCTCCCTCCACAATGACACAAAGGCAAATACCAACAAAACTCTGCCTTCCTCAGTTTCAGGACTCACTTATCGAAAGCCTTCTTTCTTCTGGTGATGACACACAGTAAACATCTGCCCTGCCAACTCCCTCAGAAATTCCACTAGACCTAAGGGCTCAATTAGGTAAACAAAGACAGGGCCATCTCTTCTCTCCGCTGATGGGCAGCTGCCGTGAAGTCACACTTGGCACCATTGTGTTCTAGCATGGCACAGTCACTAGCACTCACACTTAAAGCTGAGAAACAATACCTTCAATAAAGGGTCTAGATGTGGAGAGTATAATGTCCTGGAGGCACCCAGAATAAGAAGTCAGTTCTGACCAACTTGCTTTGAGCACCTATTGTATGCACTGTCACACTCTTCTCATACTCTACAGTCTGGTCGGCAAGAAAGGCAGAAGCATAATGCCTTCGATCCAGAACCCAAAATTGCATTCAAAGAGAGGCTTAATATAACATACCATATCAGTTCAAGGAAATTGGCAATTGTTTTTGATTTAGGGAAAGATTGGAGGAGAAGGCCTTGAAGGATGAACAAACTGTAGCAAGTGGAGAGGAGAGGAGGCACTCCATGCCAAGGAGTCAACTGGAACAAATGGGGCCGTTTCTGATAGGGGAGAGATTTGAACAGAGGTGGGAAGAATGTGAATCCAGATAAAGTAAGCAGTCTGGAATCTGGGGGGGCAATGAATGAGTGAAGAGGGGATGGACAAGGGGCTAGATTTAGGGACCATGAATCTGTAGATAAGGGATTGGAGTATGCTCCTGCTCCTGTATTCTTGCTCCATGCAAGAATTTGGAGGAAGGAAGAGACATGGTTATAAACTATATGGCTGGGATGCCTGGGTGGCTCAGCAGTTGAGCGTCTGCCTTCGACTCGGGGTGTGATCCTGGAATCCTGGGATCGAGTCCCATGTCAGGCTCCCTGAATGGAGCCTGCCTCTCCCTCTGCCTGTGTCTCTGCCTCTCCTCTGTGTCTCTCATGAATAAATACATTTTTAAAAAATTAAAAAAAAACTATATGGCTTTATTAGTCACTGTACTAGAACTGTTACATCAAAAACAGGAAGATGTCATGTCATCTATTAAATTTGGACCTTCTACCATGGTTAGTAAAAAGTTACAGCTAGTTCAGGGAATTTTATTATTCGTGGCAGAGTTTTGCTTATGACCTAATATCTTTATTAAGTCTTTTATGAGACTTTGGCATGCAGAGAAATTACGATGTTATTTCTCAGAATTGATCTATGTAACATTCTATAATTAGCACTTACTAGTTTTTTCTCTTCTTAAAAAATAGTGTTTGTTTTTCTTTTAAACAAGGAGAATTTGGGGGTATGGAAATGATAAGATCAGATCTATGTTTGTTTTCCCCCATCACCTATTTTACCCATCCCCCATCTACCTCCCCTCTGGCAACCACCACTTTCTTCTTTCTTCTCTATAGTTAAGAGTCTGTTTTTTAGTTTGTCTCTTTTTTTCTTTTTTTTTTTTTAATTTTTATTTATTTATGATAGTCACAGAGAGAGAGTGAGAGACAGGCAGAGACAGGCAGAGGGAGAAGCAGGCTCCATGCACCGGGAGCCCGACGTGGGATTAAGAGTCTGTTTTTTAGTTTGTCTCTTTTTTTCTTTGTTAGTTTTTGTTTCTTAAATTCCACATATGGGTGAAATCAATCATATGGTATTTTTTCTGCCTCTGACTTAATCTACTTAGCATTATGGCCTCTAGATGCATCCCTATTTTTTTTTTAAGATTTTATTTATTTATTCATGAGAGAGAGAGAGAGAGAGGGGGGCGGGGGGGGTGGGGGGGCAGAGACACAGGCAGAGGGAAGCAGGCTCCATAAAGGGAGCCCGATGTGGGACTCAATCCCGGGTCTCCAGGATCACGCCCTGGGCTGAAGGTGGTACTAAACCGGGTGAGCCACCCGGGCTGTTCTAGATGCATCCCTATTGTTGCAAATAGCAAGATTTCATTCTTTCTTATGGCTGATTATGGTAATATTTCATCATATATATATATATATATATAGAGAGAGAGAGAGAGAGAGAGAGAGAGAGCTTATATACATAGATATATGTGTATATGTGCATATGTGTATATATATATATATTTCCCACTCTTCTTTATTTATTCATCTATAGATGGACACTTGGGCTGCTTCCATCATTTGGTTATAATAAATAATATTGAAATAAACATAGGGGTGTATATATCTTTTCAAATTAATATTTTCATGTCCTTTGGGTAAGTAGTCAGTGGTGACATTACTGGATCATATGGTAATTAATTTTTTGAGGAACCTCCATACTGTTTTCCACAGTGGCTGCACTAGTTTGCATTTCCACCAACAGTGCACAAGGGTTCCTTTTTCTCCACATCCTCACCAACACTTGTTGTTTCTTACGTTTTTGACTCTAGTCATTCTGGCAGGTGTGAGGTGATATCTCCTTGTGGTTTTTATTTGCATTTTCCTGATGATGAGTAATGATAAGCATCTTTTCATGTGTCTATTGACTGTATGTCTGAGAGAAATGTCTGTTCGTGTGTTCTGTCCATTTTTTAATTTTTTAAAAATTTATTTATTTATTTTATTATTATTTTTTTATTCATGATAGACATAGAGAGAGAGAGAGAGAGGCAGAGACACAGGCAGAGAGAGAAGCAGGCTCCATGCAGGGAGCCCAACAAGGGACTGGATCCCGGGGCTCCAGGATCACACCCTGGGCCAAAGGCAGGTGCCAAGCCGCTGAGCCACCCAGGGATCTCCCCTTGTCCATTTTTTTAATTGGATTGTTTTTCGGGTGTTGAGTTCTATCAGTTCTTTATATATTTTGGATACTCTTTATCAGACATATCATTTGCAAATATCTTTTCCCATCCCAGAGGCTGTCTTTTAGTTTTGTTGGTTATATCCTTCGTTGTATGAAGCTTTTTGTTTTGGTATAATCCCAATAGTTCATTTTTTATTGTTTCCCTTGCTTCAGGACACATAGCTAAAAAAATGTTGCTATAGCCCATGTCAGAGAAATTATTGCCTGTACTCCCTGCTAGGATTTTTATGGTGGTTTCAGGTCTTACATTAGATTTTTCATCCATTTTGAGTTTATTTTTTAAACTTTTTTTTTTTTTTTTCTTGAGAGAGAGAGAGAGAGAGAGTACAAGTGGGGGGAAGAGCTGAGGGAGAGGGAAAAGCAAATTCCCTATTGAGCAGGGAGCCTGATATCAGACTTGATTCTGGAACTATGGGCCAAACCTGAGCCAAAGGCAGATGCTTAATCCACTGAGCCACCCAGGTACCCATTTTGAGTTTATTTTTGTATAGTATAAGAAAGTGTTCTAGTTTCATTCTTTTGCATGTAGCTGTCCAGTTTTCCCAACACCATTTGTTGAATAGACTGTCTTTTCCCCATTGCATATTCTTGTCTCCTTTGTCAAAGATTTTAGTATATGTGCTGCCGAAGCGAGCACTCCTTTGTCAAAGATTAATTGACCATATAATTGTGGGTCATTTCTGGGCTCTGAAATGGCCCAAGCCATGAATAATCTCCAGTTATACACAAATGTTTTTGGGGAAAGGGCTGGGGAGGAGGAGGCACCAGGAAAAGCACAGTAAACAAGGGTAAGGTTAATGTGCAGATTTAAATCTTTGTCTTCAGGACACCTGGTGGCTCAGTAGTTGAGCATCTGCCTTTGGCTTAAGCCTTTGGCTTAAGGTCCTGGGATCAAGTTCTGCATCAGGTTCTCCACAGGGAGCCTGCTTCACCCTCTGCCTGTGTCTTTGCCTCTCTCTGTGTGTCTATCATGAATAAATAAATAAATAAAATCTTTAAAAAAATCTTTGTCAGGCAGCCCTGGTGGCGCAGCGGTTTAGCGCCGCCTGCAGCCCAGGGCCTGATCCTGGAGACCCTGGATCAAGTCCCATGTCAGGCTCCCTGCATGGAGCCTCTTTCTCCTGTGTCTCTGCCTCTCTCTCTCTCTCTCCCTGCATTTCTATGAATAGACAAATAAAATCTTTTTTTTTTTTTAAATCTTTGTCTTCTTCATTGATAAGAATTTCTAGAGATTTAGAGACCTCCTTCTCTTCTTGGTGCAGAAAGGAAGACAAATGTAAATTGCTCTTAAAAAACCAAGTAACTTCTACTTGGTTTTCAGGGCTTCTTTCCTGCCTGATGTTTTTCAAAAAAAAATCATCATCCTAAAATAATCCATATGCCAAAGAGATATATTCTGGGGTGGCAAATTCTGCTTCTCTTCATTCCAAATCATTTCTGACTTATCTGGATATTTGAGATTAACTCGCTATGATAATATCATGCGGAAGTCACAAAACAAATCATACCCCACAGTCACACAAATTAGTGGGATACATCTTAAAAACTGAACATGTTCTCCTTTGACTTGTTCTAATTTGCTTTCCCTGGAAACTTGCAGAGAAATGAGTATATTTGCTCTAGGTGGACTCTTGTTTTCTTATTGATATGAAAAGCAGTACAAGGAAATGGAGTTATTTTTCATGTGAGGAGGGGCAATCCTTGTAAATATAGGCAGAGCCAGTGCAAATTTATAAGGTAAGGACAGCCCAGATGGCTCCACGGTTTAGCGGGGCCTTCAGCCCAGCGCGTGATCCTGGAGACCTGGGATCGAGTCCCACATCGGGCTCCCTGCATGGAGCCTGCTTCTCCCTCTGCCTGTGTCTCTGCCTCTCTCTTTCTCTGTCTCTCATCAATAAATATATAAAATAAAATAAAATAAAATAAAATAGTAAATAAATAAATAAAAAATATATATATATAAAATCTCTTTAAAAATTCATAAAGTAAAAAAAATTCATAAGGTAAGAATTTTGAGGTGTGTATGAGTTTGCAAAATTTTCCACAAGACTCAGAAAGCACACGATAGTTAGGGTTAAATAATACATGTCCAAGCCGGGAAAGCAGAGACTCTACAATTTATAAAGGTGCAATAAGTGCACCATGACCTGCTGAAAACTCATCAATAATGGCTTATCTCCTGGCGGTTTATTTTTCCTATCCATAATCCTTCATCTGAAATATTTGGGCCAAATGTTTTGGAATGCAGAGCTCTTCAGGATTATCAAGTATATACTACATAGCATTGCAAAATACATCCAGCGGTCTGGGGCAGTACTTCATAATTAAACCCATGGATATATCCACAGGGAAATGTATGATTACTTATACTAAGTAGAATAAATACGGATCATAAACAGACTTAAATCAATTCAGGTCAGATTTTGCTGCCAAATTTGCTTAGCACCAGGGGAACCTGAGTGGCTCAGTGGTTAAGCATCTGCCTTTGGCTCAGGTTATGATCTCTGGGTCCTGGGATCGAATTCTGCATCAGGTTCCCTGCAAGGAGGCTGCTTCTCCTCTGCCTATGTCTCTGCCTGTCTCTCTGTGTCTCTCATGAATAAATAAATAAAATCTTATAAAAATTTTGTTAAGCACCAAAATTTGGTTTCAGAGACAAAACTCTAAAATTTCAGAATTGAGGCTGAGGGATTATGGATCTGCATGACCTTCCTCTGTATGATTGCAAAAAGCAAGCCATCACTTGGTACAATCTCATGAGTGGCTATAATGCTATGACTCAAGAATCTGGATCTAGGTAGGAATGAATTACTCAGCATCAATTCCTTCCTCACAAAGTGGATAAGTCTGTAATAGGAGGTCCTTTGTTGGGGGGCTATTTAGCGTATATTAGCGGGATCTGAAAATAGACAAGTAAGAACCACAATGCATTTGCGGGGTGCTTTCATCTGGCTCAGCAGAAGGCAAAACCCTATGAATCATATCCATCCAGGCAGGTGCAAGCCACAGACAACCGATATCTCCCAAGTGAATTTGAAAGGATCTTATTACCCCGGATCCTAAGAGGGTTGTTGCCCGTTGTCTTGGGAACCATAGGTAAGGATAATTAACCCAGCTCCTCATTTTAGTGACTCCTCGGCTCTTGATACAATTTCTCACAGACATGGGTGCCTAACAGTTGCCAGACCCGCATTTGGGATGTATTTCTCCTGGAGAGTTGACGTGTAATTGTGGCTGTTCCGTCCAGGACAGAGAGCATGGACCATGCTCTCCAAACAGGCCACACATTGGACTACCTCTGGTTTCTGTCTCTTGGGTTTCAAACTGGCAAGTGTGAGGCAAAACAACCTGGATAATGTGGTTCATAGGATGGCTTGGGAGCCAGGTGAGTAGCTTTGTTTTGTCCTCAGTGTGAGTATTCAGTATAGAAGGAACACACAGAATTTTCTGGACAGGAGCATTTAGTCATATCAAGTCATAAAATTATTATTTTACTTTTGATTTATTATTTTGTAGGGAATCATACTTTGATGAGGAATGTGGTTCCCTATACCGAATTTAATGTTTCAGCTCAACACACATTATTGTATCTTTGTGCCAGATATAAGCCCTGTCTGCAGAGTGGAGATGCTAGGCTACAGTAAGCCTGGTAGGATATATGTGTAATTAGGAATAGCCATAGGAAGCAACTTAGACTAATTTTTAAAAAATATTTTATTTATTTATTTGACAGAGAGCACAAGCAGGGGGGAGCAGCAGAGGAAGAGAGAGAAGCAGGCTCCTCACTGAGTAGGGAACCCAACATGGGGCTTATCCCAGGACCCCCGGATAATGACCTGAGTTGAAGCCAGATGCTTAACCAACTGAGCCACCCAGGCACACAGAGCTTTGACTAACGTGAGCAGAAAAGTGTGAGCAGAAAAGCTTACAGGAAAGCTTGTTGGCAGACTCAGCTGGCATGGGCTTTTGCCTACATGATGCCCTAGATGACTGAAGGTGGAGGACTCATCTCAGACCTATGAGGGTCAAAACATAGGCAAACACAGCAGGGTAGAAAGACCAGAAAATCCTTGTCCCCTGTTTCAATCTCTGAGCTGCTGTACCAAAATGAGACTGTCTGCCTTCAGATATTTATGATGTAAAAAACAGAACAACAACAATGAAACAGACCTCTATCTTGTTTGGCCACTTTGGTTGAGATTCTGTTCTCTGTAGCTGATCATAATTGTAATACACTATCTTAGAGTTTTTATCTCTGCATATATATAATTTCTAGCATTAACAACAACCTACGAGGCAAATAATATTATCCTCAGTTTTAAAAGGTGAAACGGGTACCTGGGTGGCTCAGTTGGTTAAGCCTCTGATTTCTGCTCAGGTCACGATCTCTGGGTCCTGGGATCAAGACCCATACCAAGCTCTCTGCTCAGCAGGAGAGTCTACTTCTCCCTCTGCCCCTCTTCTCTTTCTCTCTCAAATAAATAAAATCTGAAAGAAAGAAAGAAAGAAGAAAGAAAGAAAGAAAGAAAGAAAGAAAGAAAGAAAGAAAGAAAGAAAGAAAAGAAAAGAAAACAGGTTCAAGTAGGTCTAGGGAGCTTACCTCAGTACACAACTAGAAAGTGAGCACACATGGGGACAGATGCCCAGGTCTGGGGACTCCCAAACCCATGCTCTTTCTCCACCTGTACCAGGGGCCTCTCTCCAGAGTTCTTGGACTGGCAGAGAGGCAGGGTGCAGGATGGGGGTGGGGAGGGGGAGGAGACGACTGGTCCAAGTCTTTTATAGAAGCACACATTGTTACAAGGCCTTGAACCAACTCATTAACATGCGCTTGTTAAAAAATTGAAGGAGTTAGCTCAGATCCTACAGCTTTTCATACTTTTCCTCTGGGCACAATTGTTTTCAATTCCTGTTCATCAGAATGCAGAGCCACAGCTATTCTGTATGTCCCACTTACTATTCTGCAGCTCTCAACTAATAGTATTTCTTGATGTTCTTATATATCCCACAGTATTTTAAATTACAAAAATGCCAAATGCAATCTGTAAAATGCTGAAATGGGGAGGGAAATTATCTGTGGTGTCACTACCCCAAATAAGACAAATACAGTTTGCATTTTGGTGTGTTTTGTTCCCGTCCTTCTGCCCCTGTGTTTCAGCTTTGCATAGTGGTAATCATGGTAGGGAATTTTGGATTCTGTAATATTCATTTACACTGAATATTACATTGTAAGTATTATCTACAAGCTCCATGAGGGCAAAACGTCCTTTTTTTGTGTGTCATTGTATTGTCTGAGCTCAGCATGATATAGTAAAGCTGGCTCAATAAGTATTTGTTGAGTGAATAAATGTTGCTACATACTCTTCATAGTTAACATATATATGCCCACATAATGTACCTTTCAATGGATATGTCTTAGTTTATTTAATATGCCATAATTACTGGATATTTTCAGTTTTCCATTTTTTGCTCTTATGAATAATGTGTTGTTGAAAAGTTCTGTGCATATAGTCTTTTCTGTATTTGTGCTATTGTCTGAACATAGGAGCCTAGGGTAAAATATAATTTTTATGAGTCTAGATATGCTTTTTGAAAATGCTTTCAGAAAGGGTGGGAGCAGTTTACAATGGCAATGGCAATGTAGCAGTTTCTTCATACCCTCACCTGCCCTAGTTTGTGTTGTGTTTTTATTTATTTATTTATTTTTTAAAAAAGATTTATTTATTTATGATAGACAGAGAGAGAGAGAGGCAGAGACAGGCTCCATGCCGGGAGCCCGACGTGGGACTTGATCCTGGGACTCCAGGATCGCGCCCTGGGCCAAAGGCAGGTGCTAAACCGCTGAGCCACCCAGGGATCCCCATGTGTTGTGTTTTTAAATTGTTGCTATTGATTTCAGTGTAATAAGCCCTCAGTCAATTAGCATGCTTACGTAACCTCACTTTAGCATCCCAGGCATGGTGTGCCAAATACGTATTCATTAAAGTGTGAGCCCATGATTTTGGCCATGTCCCTAATACTCCCACTATTTCCCAATGTATCAAAACGCATGTGCGATTCAGTTGTATCTTAACCTTTAATTTCTATGATTGGCCTACATATGTAAATAGCAGTTATAATTATATATTATAATTTTATTTACAGCTTTTTGTTGTTTAGAACATTTTGAGCATCACATAAAAAAAGATGATTTTTACATTAGACCCTAGAAGTACTCATATTCTTGTTTTCTACAAAGTTGTTCAATGAAATTTATCTCTATATCTACATATGTTTCTATCGACATCTTTCTCCCTGGAAATTCATAGGCAATCCCAGCTCCAGGAAAACTATACTTTTCATGTGTGTTTAAAATTAATATTCACCAGAGACTTCACTAAAACTATACTAATCTTTGGACTGTTAAAAAGTGATCAACAGGGATCCCTGGGTGGCGCAGCGGTTTGGCGCCTGCCCTTGGCCCAGGGCGCGATCCTGGAGACCCGGGATCGAATCCCACGTCGGGCTCCCGGTGCATGGAGCCTGCTTCTCCCTCTGCCTGTGTCTCTGCCTCTCTCTCTCTCTCTGTATGACTATCATAAATAAATAAAAAATATATTAAAAAAAAAAAGTGATCAACAGAAAGTATTATTTCTTTATGGGCCATTTATCAAAGTCCATCACTGAATGCCATAAAGTGGGCAGTGTGCCAATGACTTAAACTGCTGTTTTCTTAGAAAAACTTCCCAAAGTTTTGGCCACAGAACCTATCTTAGGTTTAGGAAGGACTTAAAGTATCATGCCAAAGCAGACTGGACTATATAATGTGTGTTAAAGGGGCTCAAGATAACTGATGCAGGGATTTCTGAGCATGGAGAAGGGATGATCTTTGGCTACTCCTCTTGCCTTTCTTCTCAATACTCTGACAGGTAGCTACATGGGAGGTATTTATCTGCCCCATTTCTGCCTCTGCTTGGGGAGAAAGTGGAGCTGCTGTCTCCCTTGCCCCATGGAGGAGGGACCTCAGGTTTCTCCAGGGCCCAGGAGCAATCCTGTTCTTAGGCCAGACAGGTGTGACTGGGGGCAAGGCCAGGATAAGGAGTGTTGGAGGAGCACTCAGCAGCCACGTGACCTGTGCAACTGTGGCCAGCGTGTTCCTGAGAGCTGCAGCTGTCCTGTTCAATCTGCAGTTATGCACCAGGCCCCATGACCACTACCTCTCACTAAGTTCCCATCAAAACACACATCTTCCTTCCCATTAGGATCATTACTTTATCAGCCAGAAGATACTGACACATCTTCTAGTTCATCCCATGTGTTTATTTTACTTTGCTTTTTTAAAAAGACTTAATTTTTTTTTTTTTTTTTGAGAGAGAGTGCATGACCTGGGGTGGGGGCTGTGGTGAGGGGCAGAGGGAGAAGTAGAAGCAGACTCCCCAACCCCCACCAAGCATGAACCCCTGATGGGTGGAGGTGGGAATGGGGGTGGGTGGGTGGTGGTGCTTAATTCGAGGACCCTAGGATCATGACCTAAGCTGAAGGCAGACACTTAACTGACTGAGCCACCCCGCACCCTTTAATTTTACTTGCTTTTTTAAGATTTCATTTTTTTATTTGACAGGGAGAGAAAGCGAGAGAGCACGTGCATGAGAGCATAAGTAGCGGGGGGAAGCAGGCAGAGGGAGAGGGACAAGCAGGCTCCCTACTGAGCAGAGCCTGATGTGGGGCTCAATCTCAGGACCCCAGATCATGACCTGAGCCAAAGGCAGATGCTTCATCAACTGAGCCACCCAGGGGCCCCTTATTTTCTTTTCAATTAAATTCAAAACAGCACCCCCAAAAAGCAGAACTGTCTTTTCTAACATTTTCCTATTCCCCTAAATCACCTTTTCAATTAGCCAGAAGATAATGAGCATCCTTCTAACCCTTTTTCTATTATTTTGAATGTATATATATGTACACACATATGTGTATTAATTGCATAAAGAGGCTCATGCCAGATGTATTGCTCTGTACCTTGCTTTCTTCCTTAACAATGTGTCATGGACAACTTTGCATATTGAGTCATACAGACTACCTGTTTTTACCTGATAGAGAGCATTCCTCAAAATCAGTCAGTAGATATACTATAAAAATATGTGACTCCCAAATCAGACAAGAAAGACATTCAGAATTCAGCTTATTCGATCATTTATCCTCCCTACATTTACATAGGAAAAATTTCAAAAATACAAAACAATGGAAAGACTAGTACAGTGAACACCCATATACTCTCCACTAGATTCAACAATTCTTACCACTCTTGTTGGCTGTTATTTCATTCCATGACAGAATTGTATGGTTGTAAAATGAAAAGCATACAAAAAGAAGCAGGATTTATCAAGGCCCAGGTCTTAAGAATTACAAAGGAAAGATGTTTATAAATCCAAAGAGTCAAAGGAAAGTAAAAAATCCACCCAACCGGGATCCCTGGGTGGCGCAGCGGTTTGGCGCCTGCCTTTGGCCCAGGGCGCGATCCTGGAGACCCGGGATCGAATCCCACGTCGGGCTCCCGGTGCATGGAGCCTGCTTCTCCCTCTGCCTGTGTCTCTGCCTCTCTCTCTCTCTGTAACTATCATGAATAAATAAAAATTAAAAAAAAAATTAAAAAAAAAATTAAAAAAAAAAATCCACCCAACCGATTAACCTGGAAGATGCAGATTTCTATGAATAGAAGGAAGAATTAGTAATGTAAGGATGTGGGCAAAAAGCTATCCATTCTTGAAATTAGGGAGTGACTGGTGTGAATATAAAGAAGTTTAGGGATGCCTGAGTGGCTTAGCGGTTGAGTGTCTTCCTTTGGCTCAGGGTGTGATTTCCAGCGTACTGGGATCGAGTCCCACATCGGGCTCCCTGCATAGAGCATGTTTCTCCCTCTGCCTATGTCTCTGCTTCTATTTCTGTGTCTCTCAGGAATAAATAAATAAAATCTTAAAAAAAAAAAAAAGTTTAGTGAGCTGTACCTTGATGCATTTTCTGGTTAGCTATGCAATATCAAACATACTTTGAAGGCAAAACCCAAATGGCATAGGGTGGTATATGTGTTTTCCTTGGTGGGTGAAATGAAGAACAATTCTCATCTACAAATTCTGGTCTTGCAATGATCTGACATCTGTTCTCTAAAAATCACCGAGAAAGTAATTGTCTGCCTAGAGAGTGGACATATTTTGATTCCAAAGGAAAATTTAGAGTCAAATATGGAAATGGAATATTATACAGCAGGAAAATTGGATGAAATACAGCTATATTCAACAACTCAATTAAATCCTAGAAATATAATCTGTAGTAAAAATTGTTAGTTGCAGGACAGCCCCTGTGGCGCAGCGGTTTAGCGCTGCCTGCAGCCTGGGTAGTGATGCTGGAGACCCGGGATCGAGTCCCACATCAGGCTCCCTGCATGGAGCCTGCTTCTCCCTCTGCCTCTCTCTCTCTCTCTGTGTCTTTATGAATAAATAAATAAAATATAAAAAAAATTGTCAGTTGCAGACCACATAAAAAGTGTGATTCTATTTTTATAAATCTCCCAAAACAAGCAAATCCAAACAACATATTACTTAGGAAGATGTACATGTTTTGGGGGAAAATTGTTTTAAATATTTATTTATTTATTTATTTATTTATTTATTTATTTATTTATTTTAGAGAGAGAGAAAAAGCATGTGCATGTGGTGGGGGGAGCAGAGGGGAGAGAGAGAGAGAGAGAGAGAGAGTCTCAAGTCGACCCCATGCTGAGATCCTAACCTGAGCCGAAACCAAGAATCGGATGCTTAACGGACTGTGCCACCCAGACACCTCTAAAAAAGTTTTTTTTTTAAAAGATTTTATTTATTATTATTTTTTAATTAATTAATTAATTAATTAATTAATTAATGATAGTCACAGAGAGAGAGAGAGAGGCAGAGACACAGGCAGAGGGAGAAGCAGGCTCCATGCACCGGGAGCCCGACGTGGGATTCGATCCCGGGTCTCCAGGATCGCGCCCTGGGCCAAAGGCAGGCGCCAAACCGCTGCGCCATCCAGGGATCACAAGATTTTATTTATTTATTCATGAGAGACAAAGAGAGAGAGAGAGAGAGAGAGAGAGGCAGAGACACAGGCAGAGGGAGAAGCAGGCTCCATGTAGGGAACCCAATGAGGGACTTGATCCCAGGACTCCAGGATCACATCCTGAGCCAAAGGCAGATGCTCAACCGCTGAGCCACCCAGAAGTCTCTAAAAAAGTTTTCTTAATGAATTCATTATTTAGGATAGTGATTCCCTTGAAATGGATGAGGGTGGTTAGGTCTTGAAAGCACATGGCATCATCAAAAACACTGGTAATGTTCTATTGATTAACTGTGTGTTCATGTATTCGTTTTATATATGCTTTCAAGGGTATATAGATGGTACATTGTTTATATGTATCAAATATCACATAATAAAGTTGTGTAAGGGGAAATAAAGGCTAGACTTACAAAATAGAATAATAAAACATGTAGTTATGCACTATTTACACAGCCATTCTTTTAATGGCATTTATTTATTTATTTATTTATTTATTTATTTATTTATTTAAGATTTTTATTTATTTATTCATGAGAGACACACACGCACACACACAGAGAGAGAGAGAGAGAGGGGCAGAGACACAGGCAGAAGGAGAAGCGGGCTCCATGTAGGGAGCCTGATGTGGGACTCAATCCTGGGTCTCCAGGATCAGGCCCTGGGCTGAAGGTGGGGCTCAAACCACTGAGCCCCCTGGACTGCATTCTTTTAATGGCATTTAATTCTAATTTTTTTTGTATTCTAGTACACAGGAATAAGCATTCTTGAGTATAATTCTTTCCTTACTTGTGAGGATGGGGTAGATACCTGGAAATGGAATTGCTGGGTCAAAGGGTGAAAACCCTGCAGTTAAATGCAAGACTGGGGGGCAAGGTGCAGGAAGAGGGACTTGGAAGCAGGTGGTCAAAAGGTACAAAATTTGAGTTATAAATAAATACAAGAGACGTCATGATGACTATAGCTAACAGTGCCGTGTTATATACGAGAAAGTTAAGGGGGTAAATTTTAAGAGTTCTCCCCACAAGGAGAATACTTTTTTTTCTTTTTTCTTTTCCTCTTAAAAAAAATTTGTTTTTGAATTTTAAGTTAACTCTATAGCACATATAGGGCTTGAACTCATGCATCCTCCACCAACTAAGCCAGCCAGACACTTCCCTTTTCTCTTTGTATTGTATCTATATGGGGTGATGGATGTTAGTTGATCCTATTGTGGCAATCATTTCACAACAGATGTAAATTAAACAATCTTGCTGTTCACTTTAAGTCTATATAGTGATGTAAGTCAGTTATTTTACAATAAAACTGGACAAAAAATGTCAAACATACACAGGCAGCAGGAAACAAAGTCAAGATTAGAAACAAAGCTCTTGGGACACCTGGGTGGCTCAGCGGTTGGGCGCCTTCCTTCAGCCCAGGTGTGATCCTGGGATCCAGGATTGAGTCCCACATTTGGCTCCCTGCATGGAGCCTGCTTCTCTCTCTGCCTGTGTCTCTGCCTCTCTCTCTGCATCCCTGATGAAAAAAAAAAAAAAAAGAAAAAGAAAAGAAAAGAAACAAACCTCTTTCTGGACTCTGTGGTGCACCTGTTGCCAGTAATGAAAACACCTGTCTTATCAAAGCAAGTGCCCCACTTCAGACTGATTTGACTTCTCCCCCATCCTGTCAGTCCAGCCTGCAGGTGAAGCACAGATCAGTTTCAGAACAACAGGATGCAGAACACAAGAACTCCCTGTCCCGAGAGGCAGCAGAATAGGGCTTTGTCTCCCAGAAAGGCAAGATGGTTTCTATGGGGCTGCCTTGGGGCCAGGGCAGGGAGGGAACCTCTGCTGAGCTCCAAGTCAGAACCCAGAGTTCTTGCCCCATTTTTCATGCCACTGCCCCTGGGGCCCATGGAGGCTTCTCTTATTTCTCTGAGCAGATTTTGAAATGTGTAATCTTCAGAGTGGAAATGCTTAGCAGTTGCTGAAAATGCTCTTTTGTAGACTGTAGGAAAGCACAAAGGAATACATACAGCATGTACCCAGAATGAATAGAGTGGGTGGTAAAAACTGAGATAATGTCAGTTACCAGCTATGCCAGCCAGAGTCCCTTTCTTCCTACCTGAACACATCCAAAGAAAACCCCAAATCCAAGTCTTTGAAATATTTGTTTCAGTTCAGATACAGAAAGAAATTAAACATGTATTTTAGTGTGTGTGTGTATATATATAATATGCCACCCAAACACATGTAATAGCAACATCAACCCCATATACTAGTAAATCAGTGGCATGTAATTAAAACATATTAAAACTTAGAGAATGTCAAGTTTCCCTCAAATAGCTTAACCTTTTTTTAGTGTCTAGCTATTCTGAACTGGGGCCCAAACAAGAAATACATGTTGTGTTTCTTCAATGTCACTTAAGCCTTTTAATTTATAGGTTTCTTCCCCTTCATTTCTAATGCCTTGCTGGCTGTTAGGAAATTGGATCATTTGACTTCTTGAGTTTCCCACATTCTGGATTTTGTTGATGTATCCTGTCAAGTGGTGTTCAACATATTCCTTTCTTCTAGTTATTCTTATAAATGGGTAGTTGGATCTAGAACCTTGGTCAGACTCAGGTTTGCTCTTTCTGGTCAGAGTGTGTGATTTGTGGTGGTGTGTATTTCCAGCAGATGGCACATAACGTCTGGTGATCTTTTCTACGATGTTAGTGACCACTGATGACTGTTGCTTTGATCCACTGTTTTTATTAGGGTTTTGGAAAATGCTGATATTCAAATATTGTCAATCCTCATTTGTTGGCTGGAATAGTTTCTTCATCAACTATTTAGTTATCCTGAGACATGGTTTGTACTTGTCTTAGCCTGGATTTCCCAGGAAGCAGAGCCTTGAGTTATGGGGCTTTATTGGGGAAAGTGATCTTACTGAAAGTGAGGGACAGGAGAAGCAGAGAAAGCCAATAGAAGGGAGACTCACTCAGTAGGCTGCTGCTTCAGGCACCTGCTTGCTTGATGAGGGTGACTTGATTTCTGAGAAGCAATATATATGGAGTCTCAGGATATTTCATTTTGTGGGGAAAAAGAAAGGAATATTCATATGAGATTGGGCGTGTTCAGGGCGGTATGGCTGTAGACAAGAAAGGAATATTCACATACAAGCTTTTATCCCTCACTGGTGGAAGCTTAGACAATGAAACCTTAACTTACCCAGTCTTCAGGGCAGTGTATGTATGGGCATCCCCATCATGGCACGACAGGGAAGCACTGGGGTGGGAGGAAGGAGATGAGCCTTATTTTCAGTGATTTTTCTTCTTGAGCCTTAAAATTTACCCCAGTTTGGCTGGTGGATGCTTCTAAAAGTTAGCTCCAGATTGTATTTGAGGTCAACCTTAGTTTTTTTTTTTTTTTTTTTTTTTTTTTTTTTTTAAATGTTTATTTATTTATGATAGTCACAGAGAGAGAAAGAGAGAGGCAGAGACACAGGCAGAGGGAGAAGCAGGCTCCATGCACCGGAAGCCCGATGTGGGATTCGATCCCGAGTCTCCAGGATCGCGCCCTGGGCCAAAGGCAGGCGCCAAACCGCTGCGCCACCCAGGGATCCCTCAACCTTAGTTTTTGATAGCTTCCCTGTTTCCTAAATTGACAACATATTCCAGGCATATTTTTAATATTTCTTGCCTGTGATCGAAAATCAACCACTTCTCCAAGTAGATATAGTTCTTCTTAGGGAAATATAGTATTGAGAGACCACAATCTGAAATCTCGGAATGCTTATTCCTACCAGATTGGTCAATGTTAGATGAGTATTTTGAATAAATAGACCTTATGATGTAGGAAAAACAGGAGGGTTTAAAGCCAATGGCCAAGAAAAAATTCTTGAGATGTCTTTGGTGCAAAAAGGTGATTTTTATTAGAGCACAGGGATAAGACCCATGGGCAAAAAGAGCTGTATTTCAGTCATAAACAGTGGCCCATTATATACCTTTAAGTTGGGAAGGGGTTAGGGATAACGTAAGCCTCTTGGGTATTTCGAAAACAAGATTTCCAGGATCCTGAGGGGGCTGGCTATTGTTAGCCAATATTGTTAGCCCTTTCTCTCTCTGTGTGTCTATCATGAATAAATAAATAAAATCTTAAAAAAAAAGATTTAATTAATTAATTATTTATTTATTTGAGAGAGAGAGAGAGAGAGAGAGAAAGGCAGAGGCACAGGCAGAGGGAAGAGCAGGCTCCACGCAGGGAGCCTGATGTGGGACTCGAACCCTGGGTCTCTAGGATCCTGCCCTGGGCTGACGACAGAGCTAAACCACTGAGCCACCTGGGCTGCCCTAATATTGTCTTTTGGTCATAGCAAAGTGTCAACATTGAGGCAGCTGAACTCCCAGAGGAAGGTCATTCTGCCTATTTCAAGAACTTGTCAATGAGCTATAAGTAGTTAAGAAAATTTAATAATTTTTCTTCTGCCTATGATTCCCACATCACTTGGATTTTTTTTTTTTTTTTTTTTTTTTTAAGAGAGAGCAAGAGAGCATGAGGGGAGAGGCAGAGGGAGAAAGAGAGACAGAACCTTAAGCAAGCTCCATGCTGAGTGTGAGGATGACCTGAGGCTGGATCTCATGACCCTGAGCTCATGACCTGAGCCTAAATCGAGTTGATGCTTATCCTACTGAGCCACTCATGCAACCCTGGAAATATATATCTATGTTTTAAGAAAAGTATGCCATGAAAAAAAAAATTAATAAAATAAAAAGAAAAGTATGCCATGAGTTCTAAATAATAATTCCAACTCAAATTTAATATTGCTTAACTGCTTTGGTTTTATATTTATTTTTTCATACTAAAAAATTTTGATTCTAGGATGCCTGGGTGGCTCAGCGGTTGAGCGTCTGCCTTTGGCTCAGGGCATGATCCTGGGGTTCTGGGGCTGAGTCCCGCATAGGGCTCCCTGCATGGGGCCTGCTTCTCCCTCTTCCTGTGTCTCTGCTGTTCTCTCTCTCTCTCTCTCTCTCTGTCTCATGAATAAATAAAATCTTAAAAAAAAATCTTGATTCTTAAGGCCATTCACATAATTACTTCTTACTAACATTATTATTATTATTATCAAAAAGCAGTTTAGTTTAGTTTATTTATTTATTTTTTAAGATTTTATTTATTTATTCATGACAGACCGTGAGAGAGAGAGGCAGAGACACAGGCAGAGGGAGAAGCAGGCTCTGTACAAGGAGCCCAATGTGGAACTCGATCCTGGGACTCTGGGATCATGCCCTGAGCCAAAGGCAGACGTCCAACCGCTGAGCCACCCAGGCTTCCCATTGTTTAGTTTTTTTAAAACATTTTCCAGGGCACCTGGGTGGCTCAGTTGGTGAACTGCCTTCAGCTCAGGTCATGATCCCAGGGTCATGGGATGGAGTCTTGCATTGGGCTTCCTGTAAGGAGCCTGCGACTCCCTCTGCCTGTGTCTCGTTCCCCCCTGCTCTTGCATGCTCTCTCTCTCACTCTCTCAAATAAATAAATAAGATAAAATAAAAAAAAAAACATGTTTTCCATCCTTAGAGTATATACCTAAGGAATGTGGAGTTAAATAATTGTTTTAAATTCACCTCACATACTTTCCACTTCCATGGGAAATTACTGTTCTCTTTTTAAAAATTGTACTGTCTACTAGGCTCAATCTACTCACTTTTTGAAATAAGTTGTTGATAGGTAGCCCAGAAGTCTAAACTGAATGAACCTGAGCTTTATTAGAAGCACTCATTCATTCCATTACTTCTGGCAGAGGTTTGGGTGGGAAGGAAGGCAGGAGGGTTTGGCAGTCATATGCTAAGGTGTCTTCAATGAGCCTTCTTGGAGGTTTTTCTTTGCATGTGCAGGAAAATATACATAACACGAAATTAGGCATTTTAACCATAAAAAAAAATCTTATTTATTTATTTGAGAAAGAGGGAGTAGGGGGAAGAGGAAGAAGCAGGCTGCCCGCTGAGCAGGAAGCCCGACGTGGGGGGCTGGATCCCAGGACTCTGAGACCATGACTTGAACCGAAGGCAGACGCTTAAGCACTGAGCCACCCAGGTGCTCCCTTTTTAACCATTTTTAAGCATACAGTTCAGTGGCATTAAGTATACTCACACTATTGTGCAACCCACACCACTATCCCTCTCCAGAACTTTGTCATCATACCAAAGTGAAATTCTGCACCCATTAAACAATAACTTCCTATTCCCTTCCCAGGATTTTTAACGTGACTCCATGGAAGGCGCACCTGCCGGCCAGTTGCAGGCTTGGGCACTAGGACGCCGCTGCCTTCCCGGCGAGCAGGGGTTCCCGCGGTGACTAAGCAGGCCCTGGGGTTAAGGCTCCCGCCCTCACCTATTGTCCCAGCGGGAGGAACCGGTATTTCCGGATTGGGGCCTCAGACCCTGTGATCCCGGCTAAGGGTGAAGTTCG
This sequence comes from Canis lupus baileyi, assembly GCF_048164855.1. Taxonomy (NCBI): domain Eukaryota; kingdom Metazoa; phylum Chordata; class Mammalia; order Carnivora; family Canidae; genus Canis; species Canis lupus. The sequence goes on along the minus strand of NC_132838.1, from coordinate 89,231,507 downwards.
TGGGGGAGGGGCGCGGAAGCGTATCATAAAACTTAACTCGCCACCAAAATCACCAACCCGCTTCTTATCCCACCCACCCCCAAGCAAGAGCAGAGATCCCAGCAGCGCCAAGCACCTGCAGTCACGGCCCACGACCATCCCTCCGGGGTCTTGGAAGGGTAGCGCGGCGAAGTGCTTCCTAGCGCACAGCGCCGAGAGGACCGGGAAGCCGGGCCGAGGACGGGCGGGAAGGCGGCAGCACAGCCAATCCCCTCGGCCCCCGCGCAAAGCAAGCTCAGCCGCGGGTCCCCGGAGCAGGGAAGCGGCCGCGGGTTGGATGCCCCCGCTGGAGGCCCCGAGGTCCCTGCGGCCACAGTCCTTGCCCCACCGCTGGGTGGCGCCTGCGAGCCCCCCCCGTCGCTGCCAACACCCCAAAGCAGGGCTGCAATAAGCTGCGTGTCTTGCCCCAGACTAGAACCTGGCGCCCTTGGGGTCTCGAGGGAGCAGGTGACAGCCGCCGCCCGCCCTCCTCCCCTCCGGGCCGCGGCTCTCTGGCTCTCCGCCGCCCACTCCCCCTGCCCCCACCCTGGGTTTTTTTTTTTTTTTTCCTTTCTCCCAGACCTCCAAACAGGAAATAGCTCGAGTCCACAATAATACACAGGAGCAGCGAGCGAGGCCACTGGTGCCCGCCCATTCCCTGGGCAGCGTCCCGCACCCCGGCTCCGGCCAGGCGCCGCCAGCGACCAGCGCGGCCGCGCGAGGGACACCCGCCCAGCAGCCGCGCCGCGTCCGAGCGCGCCCCCGCGCCCCCGCGCCCCCGGGAGCCGCCCTCGGCCGCGTCCGCAGGCGAGTACCCCCTCCCCTCCCCTCCGCCTCCCCTCCCCCGCCCCCGCCCCCGCCCCGCGGCCGCCGGGGCTCAGCCGCCGCCGGGATGCCCCCCACCGCTCCCGGTCCTGCGGGCGAGGGGTGTGCGGGGTGCGGCGCGGCGCTGGCACCGGGATCTGCGCGCGGGCGGAGGCGGGGGGCCGCGAGAGGACGTGCGGGTTGGAGCTCCCCGCCCCCGTCTCCCTGTGCTTTCGGGGTGTACTTTGTTGGGCACTGGTATCTTTCCTCTCTGGGGATGCTTGGCGGACTTCTCTGCCTGGGAGCCCCCCGCGGGGGACCGCAGCGCATCGCAGGGTGTCTCTTGGGGGATCGCCTGGAAGAGGGTTCGGGCACGCACCTGGGGCAGCTACAGGTGCCCGTGGGAGCCGCCGTCCTTTTCCTACCTGGCCTGGCGCCTTCTCCCCCAAGGAATAGGGGCTCTTTCACTTTCTGTTGAGCTCTTTAAAAGGGCCTCCGGTTTCTGCCGGCGCGGCCGGCGCTGGCGGCGGTGGGGAGGGCAGGAGCTCGTGCCCTGGGGCGAGGGAGGCGCCGGTGAGTTGCAGGCAGGTGGGGGTTGCGGGTCGGGTCCCCCGCGGGTCTCAGCTACGGGGCTGGCGAACCCCGCGCGGCCGAGAGCCCGAAGGGGCCCGCGGGCCACGGCCACCTGCGGGGCCTCGATCTGCGCCCCCAGCGCCGAAGAGCCCTCCCTTTACCAGGCTGGGCGTCGTCCGTATTCAAGGCTGCAGGGCTCTTCTATAGGGAACTCAGCGAAGCCGAGCAGGAGATCTTTATGTTGGATAAAGGCCACTGAATTCCAGGCATTCTTCGAGCTTGAGAAGGGTGTTCTCGGGACTGTTTTTGAAGTTTGCGGGAAGGCTTTCTGCGAAAATGCCTCTCTGTCCACCGTCCTTACCGACGGTGGCACCTTCCTAGTCCCAGAGGTGGGTGGGGACACTTGGGAAGCCCCCGGCGTCGGGCACTGTGTGGAAGTTTCTCAACGCATTTTTACGAACGGTGGTTGGTGGGTAATTTCCGTCCTCAATTAATTCTCTTGAAAGGTGTGACTAATCCTCCCCATTTCCTAGTGAGGGGACTGTGGTTCTAGATGGTTAGATTGATAGGGGGGATAGTCTTTTTACTCCGAAGTGCTCTGAGGCCCAGCGGGTCCAAGTGAGATCCAGGCACTAGCTGTTTCACCTGGGGGCCTGTTTTTGTTTTTTATTAATATTTTATTTATTTATTTGAGAGAGAGAGAGAGCACAAGCAGGTGGAGCAGCAGAGGGAGAGGGAGAAGCCGACTTCCCACCGAGCAGGGAGTCCTCCCCCAGGGGCCGGATTCCAGGACCCTGGAATCTTGCAGGACCTGAGCCCAAGGCAGATGCTTAATTGACTGAGGCCAGCCAGGCGCCCCTGGGGGCCTGTTAAAAGTGAGCCCAGACCTGCCGATTCAAGATCCCCAGGGGATCTTTTGCACAATAACATTTGAAAAGCACCACCTAAGGTATCTTGGGGTGAAACATACTGTCCCGTGTGGAGAAGGGATTTATAATTCACTTCCATACATTTTCATCAACTGCCACATTTGAAGTGGAGTTGATGAAAATTTTGCCAAAGCAGGAAAAACACGCCTTTATTTTGCCAAAGCAGGAAAAACACGCCTAAGCTGCTAAGTGTCAGGCTACTCAACGAGATTTGGACATGTGGTTAGCACACGAGCCTGTGAATTTTTTGTTTCTGGATACTTTTATTCTTTAACTGTTATTATGATAAAATATACATAGCATGAAATTCACCATTTTAACAGTTTTACATGTAGAGTTCAGTGCCATTAAGTACACTGACAAGGCAACCATCACTACTCTCCATTTCCAGAACTTTTTCATTGTTCCAAAAACTCTACCTGTTAAACAATACCCCATTCTTCTCTCTCTCCCCAGCGCTGGAACTACTGGATCCTCTAAAAGGTATTTTTTTGTAGGGTCGAGAAAAGGTTGAATGGGAATAAAGTAAAAGTAAAATCATGTTCCCAGAATATGTATAAACATGTAGGGATTTCTGGGTCACTGTCTTTGTGGCCATGGCATGGTAGCTTCAGGTACTTAGTGTGCATATGCTTTCTTTTAATAGAGACAACCAGAAATCCACGAGGGTTTCCTTTCTGTTTTGGCAGCAAAGGAATGAAGCTACCCAAGGCTCAAACTGCACTGATTAACTAGATGCACATTAATATCTAGATGCTTGTTGACGTTTATCTCTACGCTTCCTTTAACTAGCTTTATTTTAGGTATCCTGTTTATACTGGGTTTATTATTATTTTTTTAACAGTGACTCAAGTACTTTTTTGAAAGTAGTTGGAATAAACCTTAAGGAAAAAGTTGCTGCTTGGTAAATATAGGAATACAAGGTCACAGCAAAACTTCAGAAAGTAGATTGGAAATAATTTTCCCAAATACCTCGAACTATGTATTTTGTTTCTGCCCCCCCCCCTTTTTTTTAATGGTTTTATTGATTTATTTGAGAGAGAGAGAGAGCTCAGAGGAAGGGGCAGAGGGAGATGGAGACTGCCTGACAAGCAGGAAGCCTGATGTGGGGCTCAATCCCGGGACCTGAGCTGAAGGCAGATGCTTAATTGACAGCCACCCAGGTGTCCCTTTTTCTGCTTTTATGTTAAATGAGTCCAATGGTCCAACAACATTATTTCTAGTTGTAAAAATGTTTGTATAATTGAGGAAAGTCTTGTAATAATGAAAGTCATTGACCTGCATCTGCTTAAAATTGTCCAGCTTGCAATTTGAAGACATACATTTAAGTGAGAACACAAATATGAATTGACAAACTAATAAAAGTGCTTTCATTCATGAGCTAAGAAAGTCATTGTTATGGAGCAATGATGTGGTTTCAGGCTGCCTGGCTGGCTCAGTTGGTAGAGCATACTACTCTTGGGGTTATGAGTTTGAGCCCACGTGTAGACATTACTTAAAAATAAAATCTTTAAAAAAGAGAGAGAAAAGAATGTGGTTTCAAATATATACGTGATCAAGGATATTGGGAAGATTTACTAAATAGCTGAGTGGTGGGAAATCCTTCAAATTCTTCCCAGATCCTTTTTTCTTTTACTCAGATACTTTTCCTGTGTTTTGGCTTTTATTGGAACGAGGCTATCTACTTGTAGGAAGGAACTTACAGCTTCCTTTGAATGAAAAATAATTTAACTGGGCAAGATTAGATATAAATTCTCCTTCTTGAGGAGATTGTTGTATTCGAAGAAATTCAGATTCTTGTCTCCTTGTAATTGCAGTAAGTAAAGGTTTCCCTTCTTCCACTGCGTTTTCTTCTTAAATAGCAATATAGTCCAGAGTTTTATTTGGTGAACAAATGCTATTTTGTAGTCCACACATGAGAAAAAAAATTCCTTAGAACGTGTCCAGTGAATGGTTTTTTCAGTGATGCCAGGAGAATCATTGGGGAGTTTAGTAAAAATGGGTAATGTTGGTCAACATTCTCAAGATCTGAGGTTTAGTAGCCTGAATGTCTGGAAGAACCTACTGGTCTCCATAGGAGAGATCAAGGTATTGGACTACTCGATTTAGAGTCCATGCCTATTGCAAATTAGGTATTTTCAGATACATTCTCATTAAATCTATGTAATGATCTGGGGAGAAATATTTCTTTTCCCCTCATTTTACAGATGAAAAAACTGAAGCTAGTGGTGGTCTTCCTACTCTAGACCATGGTTCTTCTCTATTGCTCTTTCGTGTAGAATCGCCCCTGCCTACAAATTCCCCTTCACCTCAAAAACGAAATACATAGCCGAAATGAAGAAGCTATGAATTCATTAATATTTTTTGGAACATCAGGTACTACATGCACTAGGTCCTTAGGCAAATAAAAAGATGAAGCAAAACTGAAATAAATTCCCAAAGAGCAAAGATTTTTAAAAGCAAAGGGTTCTTTTCATGGGACCACAAGATCTCTGATGAGTGATGAATCAGATTATACTTGGCTTGAATGCAGCATTGTTGTAGCTGGTCCAGCTTCCGGAAAAATCAAGACGTGGGAATTCTCCCTACTGAGATGAGTCAGCCTAACCATCTCTGCAAATCGGCCAGTCAGTATCTATGTGGCACCCCTAGATGCTAAAGAGTATGGAAAAAAGGGTGCAGGATTTAGGTGCAGGAGGAACATCTGCCCTCAACAGTTAACTGTTTTTTTTTTTTTTTTAATTTTTTTATTTATTTATGATAGTCACAGAGAGAGAAAGGCACAGAGACACAGGCAGAGGGAGAAGCAGGCTCCATGCACCGGGAGCCCGATGTGGGATTCGATCCCGGGTCTCCAGGATCGCGCCCTGGGCCAAAGGCAGGCGCCAAACCGCTGTGCCACCCAGGGATCCCGTTAACTGGGTTTAATAAACCTCATATAGTCCGAGTGGCACATTCCGAAATATAAAATTAGGGGCATGATTATCTCCCTTTGAGATAATAGTAAGAACTCTAAAGAACTGTATTTGCAAACGTGCTTGTGAATTTTATTTTATTAAAAATTTTTTTAAAGATATTTATTTATTCATGAGAGACACACACAGAGGCAG